>NC_057811.1:134289906-134631589 GCF_018294505.1 Triticum aestivum | reverse complement strand
CCCCTCGCTCGCCGGAGCCGCCCCGAGCCCCGCACCCCCGCCGCCCTCGCTCCGAGCCCGCACCCCACCGGAGCCCCTCGCCGGAGCGAGCCCGTCGAGGTACTGCCGCCGCCGTTCGTCGAGTTGACCGGTTTTCTGAAGAAAAAAAACCTTTTGTTTAAAAAAAACCCTAGATCGGTTTTTTTGGTTTTCTTATTTCACGAGCGTCCACCGAACCGTTCGTTTTAACGAACGCGTTCATCGGTTTTTCTCTGTTAACGAACGTCCGTTATTTAACCGTTCGTCTGTTTTTCTTTTTCGTCGGATTTTTCCCGTTATTTTCTCAGATTCGATTTCCGATCGAAATTTCGAATCTGTTTAACTTCTCGCTCGTTTATCGGAATCAGGTGATTCAAGCGCCTAGAGTTTCGTCTCGAAATTCTCTTTCCGTTTAACCTACTCAAACAAGATTTTGCCACAGTAAAATTTGACCTAGATCCAGATTAGCAAACGAAGTTTCTTTCTTTAGCCGTTTGACTTTCGTTGCTTCTTTCGAGTTGATTCTTTTTGCAAACCGGAGTTCTTAAGTTGAACTTTCTGGTTGGATCTTTCTATCGAGTTTTACCTGTGCATTAGATGAGTACTAATTGTATGCTTGTTTGTTTTGCGATAGAATACCCGGAGTGTGCCGCTTGTTACTTCGACTCGTTAGCTTTTGCGGATCATCAGCAAGGCAAGTAACACTTTGATCATACCCCGTTCATACCCAGTTTTTAATGCATTAGATCTATTTTCTTCAATCACATTGCATGATTAGGATCTAATTAAATTGTGGGTATTGGGAAGTAGTTGAGGTAGTACCTATTACCTGTTTCATATATCAAACCCTCGGGAGTTACTTCTACGTTGCTTTTATTATTGCCATGCTATGCTCGTAGACGTGGATTGGGTTTGAGAGATATTCATGACAGATGTGAGTGCTTAATAATGGTTTAACTTAAGGTGGCAACTAAAACTCACATCTGGGTGGATTGAGACACCTGGAGAACCCAGTGTTGTCTGTATGTATAAGGTCCGCCACCCAGGCTCAAAGGGATCATAAGATTATTCATGCTAGAAACTTCCGTGTGCAGCCACAAGCTATTATGGGCTCTAGCATAGCTGAGTAGGTTACAGGATCTCTTGAAGAGGTGGACTAGCAGATGTAGGGGAAAGTAGGTGTACCGGTCCATCCAGAGTAAAGAGTGATTGTTTCTGAAAGACTGTGTCTCGGTCATCCGTTTCTCAAACATCATGCAGTGCGAGAATCAAGCGGAGGCGATCGAGTCTTGTGGGAAAAGTGCACAAACCTCTGCAGAGTGTACAAACTGATCATGATTAGCCGTGTCCCCGGTTATGGACAACTTGAGTATCTAGTACCTGGATTATCATTTGAATCTCATCACCGTGATACTTATAATTAATTTTGTTGGGTTAATGATGTTACTTAATTGGGATTGAGTTGGAGGTACCTTCTCAATGTTTCAACCACCATGATAGTTAAATAAAATTTATTCCTTTGTAGTAGGATAAAATTGGCTTTTCGCAAAACTGTAACCATAGAGCTTTCCACCAGCCATATATGCATATAGTATAGCATTATTATTGTTCATTGTTCTCTATGTGTTACATTGCCAGCATATTCCATGTGCTGACCCGTTTTCGGGCTGCAACGTTTCATGTCGCAGACTTTTCAGACGACGAGTAAGGTGCCTTAGGTCGTGGTCTTATACTCAGTGATGCCGCTGGAGTTGATGGACTCACTTATCTTCCAAGTCTTCCGCTGTTATCGTTTTTAGATGGCCTTAAGCCATGTTTATCATACTTAATCTCTTTGGAGATATTCGATGTAATAAGTGTGTGATTGCTACTCTGTTATAAATCCTCCATTTGTACTGTGTGTGTCAGCATTACTGATCCAGGGATGACACTGGTGCACAGCAGCACAGGCCATTTGAGGTCTGGTCGCTACAAAAACACATCGATATTCGCCCGCAGGAAGGCAACGATCGTGCTTTCCTATTTGTCGTCAAGGGTGGCGCTGATAGTGAAAGTACCATCAGCGCTAGCCAACCCTGCCGAGACCTTCTTAACTTGGGGTGCAGCAACCATGGATCTCTTACTACTGGAACTCTCTGGCAAGTCATCAATAGGTGCAGTGCACTCTGAAGAGCCACGCTTCCCGGATTCCTTGCTGGTGTCCCTGCTATCCTTCTTCTTTCCTTTGTTCTCCTTGGCGGGAACTGTTGCTGTCGTGGCCTCTGCCACAACTGCGTCCCGGTACATCTTATCCACGCAAATGATTGCATCTTTCTCATCTGACGGAATGGAAATGACTCCCACCGGTCCTGGCATCTTCAAGGTGTTGTAGGCATAGTGGGATGCCGCCATGAACTTTGCTAGAGCTGGGCGTCCAAGGATCCCATTGTACGGCAGGGGGAGGTCAACCACATCAAACACAACATTCTTAGTCCGATAGTTCAATTCTCCCCCAAATGTCACTGGCAGCGTGATCTTTCCCTTAGGATGACTCCTACCGGGATTGACTCCTTGAAACGTGCCCGTGACTTTTAGCTCCTCCTCTGCTATCTGAAGCTTGCTGATAACCTTTGGGGAAATCAGATTCAGCCTGGCCCCGCCATCAACCACCATCTTTGTGACCTTGAGGTTGCGAATTGTTGGAGAGACCAACAACGGCAAACACCCTACCGTAGTGGTGCGGTTAGGATGGTCCTCTTCGTCAAAGATAATGGGCGTCTGTGACCATTTGAGCGGTTTCCGAGACTCTACCGCTGGCTCCACGGCATTGACTTCATGCGCCCACTGTTTAAGTTGGCGATGAGAGGAGTGCAAAGATGCACCCCCGTCAATGCACAGGGCGTCAGTGGCCTTCTGGAATTCCTGCTCGCTGGTTTCCTCTTCATCCCCTCCATCACTCTCATTATTGCAAACTTCCTTCTCTCGACCCCTGGCGGGCTTCCCTTGGTTCCGAAAAGCCTTGCCGGGGTGATTTGCTTCACCGCCTCGGCCCTTCCCGCCAGTGCCATTCTGATCTTTTTCCTTATCACGCTTCTCATATTCAGCCCTCTGCCTCTTGACGAGCTACTCAACCTGATGACACTCTTGGAGATCGTGGCCTTTGGTCCGATGGATCTTGCAGCACGGCCCATCGCCTTTGCCAGCTTTCTCGGCAGCCACAACCTCCCGGCAGTCAGCACACGCGGCAACTTCCTTGCCGGGAGCTCGACCTTAGCCTTGTTGCAGGTACTAAGCGTGCCCGATCCTTCGACTGTCATCATAGGCTTGTCCTTGCGCCTCTTGTTGCGCTTCTTGTTCTTCTTCCTTTGACTGGTGGATTCATGATCATCCGCTGAGTCGATGTTGACGCAATCCTCCTCCCCAAGGAATTTTCTTCCCTCCTCCACCCGAGCACACTTATCCACAAAAGTGTAAAGCTCCTTCACAATCTTGGGAAGCCACACATTCAACTTGGAACGCACCCTGCGGTTGCGCACATTGGACTGGAAGGCAGCTATCACAGCTGCCGGGTGGATATCTGGGATATTTCTATGGACTCTGCTGAATCTCTGCAAGTACTTCCGCAGAGTCTCTCCTTCCTTCTGTTGGAGAAGTTGCAAGTCGCTGGGTCGCCCTGCCTCTTGGTGGCCGCCCGTCAAGGCGCCAATGAACTCATGGCACAGGTCAGCCCACGACGAAATGGAGTTCTCCAGCAGGTGCATCAGCCAAGACCTCACGTTGAACTTGAGTGGCAAAGGGAAGTAGTTGGTGAATACCTTCTCATCTCTTCGCCCCGCAGCTTGAACAATGATGGTGTAGATGCTCAAGAATTCTGCGGGTTTAGCCTCCCATCGTACTTCTCGGGTATCGCTAGCTTGAACGTGCGAGCGGATGGCCAACGCACTTGCCGTAGCTCACGAGTAAAGGCAGGGCACCCACCCTCGAAAGGCAGGCACCCGCCACCCTTGAGCGCAGGCTCGTCGACGTTGGGACCGTTGCACCCATCGGTCTGGCGGTGGTCGTCATGGCAGTGCTCAAGGACGACGCGCACACCTCCCCTTCGGCCGTCCTCTGGGGCTGGTCATTGGATCGGACGTGCTCGAGGGTCGGAAGAGGCCATCGAGACATTGTCGGGTTCTTGATTTCGTAGCGCCCACACTGGCTGCCGTGGTGGGGACTGCATAGTGGGGGCAACCCCTTCCGTACGGCCAGCGGCGCTAGCCACTGTCGTCGCTTGGGGAGGCCGTGGCAGGCCAGCTCGCTGTGAGCCCGCAGCTTCGTCGAAACCAATCAGACTCTGAATGGTAGCTCTCCATTCATCCATCTGATCGGCCGATGGCTTCCATAGCGGTGCTTGGCATCGGAGATGATGACGTAGATCGTACTGTCGCCCGACTTCTGATGATGCCGGTGGTGATGGCGTCGTGCCCTCGCTGTCGCGAGCCAGCCACTTGGATGGCATGGTGGCATGGTGAAGGCGCTTGAGGGCCAGTGGCTCCGTCGGGCATAGTGGCCGGATCAGCTGCCTCGCAGAGCATGACCACTGGAATGCTGCTGATGCTGCTCCCCTTCGGTGCCTCCCGCCCTTGCTTCGGTCGCGGGGGAGGTGGTGAAAATGCCGCCTGCACCGACCGTGTCCCCCACAGCGCCTACCTCGTCGCGTGCCTCTGCATCCCCCGCGGCGTCGACAGCCGCGGGTGGCGGGGCCTTTGAGGTGACGAGTGAGCTATGACACTGGGTTTCTTCTTGGGTGCCATAGTCAATGGAGCGGCCGACGATGAAAATGGTGATGAAGATGACGCACTGCTCACGCTTTCGGGTTTGCACAAGTGACCCCCCTACCTGGCGCACCAAAGATGTCGTGGGAGACCACGACCACCTATGGGGCCATGAGCCCCTTTCTAGTTCGGCGGGGGGATGGCACGTTGCACAAAGAGCAGAGGAGCGTGAGACAGCACGGCAGAGATCACATGGGCTGTTTTTACCCAGGCTCGGGCCGTCGTGAGGCGTAAAACCCTACTCCTGCTTTGGTGGATTGATGGTGGACTGTGGTGGAAAGCGTAGCGCTCTTGCCCGGCAGGGTTGCCTTGGGACGAGAACAGCTACACGCGTATGAGTGTACAAGGGTCCGAATCCTTTCTATGGTTGTCATGGGCCTCCTTTTATAGATCAAGGGGTCACCACAGTGGCAAATCGGCCATTATGCACGGATTAGATAGCAAATAGTGCTATCATACCAAACTCTGCAGCCTGACAAAGTGCATTAAATGCGCCGGTCAATGTCACATCATAGCTTCCCTGGCAGGCCCTGCCGGGCTGTTTCACTAGCTTTTCGCCTGCTCGCTTGACACATCGCAGGACAGGTGTCACCTGTAGGTATTTTCTATAGGAAGTGGCTACCATGTGGCATATAGCAGCCACCTAGTCACTTTGGAGCTTGACACCGCACTGATCGACGACGTGTGTCATGGTGAGGTGGTGCGGTGGGGTCTTGGCGGAGTGTTGTGCTTCCACAGGCCCCGGCAGGTCTACCGGGGCGGTCTTGCGGATCGCTGCCGGGATGATCCTCGCCCTTGCCAGGCTCGCCTGCTCGGCAAGGGAGTCTTTCCCCTTTGTGGCATCTTGTCTCTCTGGCTTTGACTTGGCATTCTTGATCTGCGCCTTGGTGTTGGTCATGGTGTTGTAATCTTGCCTTCAGGCCTATGCACAGTTCGGGCAACGGACCTAGGGTTTGTTGCACCGACAGGCATGATCTCATGGTCGAAGGAATATGTATTTGACATTAAGAAAGCAGTAGCAATAAACAGAACGATCATATGCTAAGCTAACAGATGGGTCTTGTCCATCACATCATTCTCCTAATGATGTGATCCCGTTATCTAGTCACAACACATGTCCATGGTTAGGAAACCTTAACCATCTTTGATCAACGAGCTAGTCTAGTAGAGGCTCACTAGGGACACGGTATTTGTTTACGTATCCACACATGTAATTAAGTTTCTGGTCGATACAATTCTAGCATGAATAATAAACCTTTATCATGAATAAGGAAATATAATAATAACAACTTTATTATTGCCTCTAGGGCATATTTCCATCAGTCTCCCACTTGAAGGAAATATGCCCTAGAGGCAATAATAAAGTATTATATATTTCCTTATATCATGATAAATGTTTATTATTCATGCTAGAATTGTATTAACTGGAAACATAATACATGTGTGAATACATAGACAAAAAAAGTGTCACTAGTATGCCTCTACTTGACTAGTTCGTTAATCAAAGATGGTTATGTTTCCTAGCCATAGACATGAGTTGTCATTTGATTAACGGGATCACCTCATTAGGAGAATGACGTGATTGACATGACCCATTACATTAGCTTAGCACCCGATCGTTTAGTATGTTGCTATTGCTTTCTTCATGACTTATACATGTTCCTATGACTATGAGATTATGCAACTCCCGTTTACCGGAGGAACACTTTGTGTGCTACCAAACGTCACAACGTAACTGGGTGATTATAAAGGTGCTCTACAGGTGTCTCCAAAGGTACTTGTTGGGTTGGCGTATTTCGAGATTAGGATTTGTCACTCCGATTGTCGGAGAGGTATCTCAGGGCCCACTCGGTAATGCACATCACTATAAGCCTTGCAAGCATTGTGACTAATGAGTTAGTTACGGGATGATGTATTACGGAACGAGTAAAGAGACTTGCCGGTAACGAGATTGAACTAGGTATCGAGATACCGACGATCGAATCTCGGGCAAGTAACATACCGATGACAAAGGGAACAACGTATGTTGTTATGCGGTCTGACCGATAAAGATCTTCGTAGAATATGTAGGAGCCAATATGGGCATCCAGGTCCCGCTATTGGTTATTGACCGGAGAGGTGTCTCGGTCATGTCTACATAGTTCTCGAACCCAAAGGGTCCGCACGCTTAAAGTTACGATGACAGTTTTATTATGAGTTTATATGATTTGATGTACCGAAGGTTGTTCGGAGTCCCGGATGTGATCACGGACATGACGAGGAGTCTCGAAATGGTCGAGACATAAAGATTGATATATTGGACGACTATATTCGGACACCGGAAGTGTTCCGGAGAAGTTTCGGATTAAACCGGAGTGCCGGAGGGTTACCGGAACCCCCCGGGGAAGTATTGGGCCTTAGTGGGCCTTGAGGGGAGAGAGAGGGCAGCAGCCAGGAGGTGGTGCGCCCCCTCCCAGAGGAGTCCTAGTTGGACTAGGAGAGGGGGGCGCAGCCCCCTTTCCCTCTCCCTCTCCCTCTCTTTCCTTCCCCCCTTCTTTTCCTAGTAGGACTAGGAAAGGGGAGTCCTACTCCTACTAGGAGGAGGACACCCCCCCCTCTCCTTGGCGCGCCCCATAGGCAGCCGGCCTCCCCCTTGCTCCTTTATATACGGGGGCAGGGGGGCACCTAAGAACACACTTGATATACGATATTTTAGCCGTGTGCGGTGCCCCCCTCCACCAGATTACACCTCGATAATACCGTCGCGAAGCTTAGGCGAAGCCCTGCGTCGGTGGAACATCATCATCGTCACCACGCCGTCGTGCTGACGAAACTCTCCCTCAACACTCGGCTGGATCGGAGTTCGAGGGACGTCATCGAGCTGAACGTGTGTAGAACTTCGGAGGTGCCGTGCGTTCGGTACTTGATCGGTCGGATCGTGAAGACGTTCGACTACATCAACCGCGTTGTGATAACGCTTCCGCTGTCGGTCTACGAGGGTACGTGGACAACACTCTCCCCTCTCGTTGCTATGCATCACCATGATCTTGCGTGTGCGTAGGAATTTTTTTTGAAATTACTACGTTTCCCAACAGTGGCATCCGAGCCTGGTTTTATGCGTTGATGCTATGCACGAGTAGAACACAAGTGAGTTGTGGGCAATATAAGTCATACTGCTTACCAGCATGTCATACTTTGGTTCAGCGGTATTGTGAGATGAAGCGGCCCGGACCGACATTACGCGTACGCTTACGCGAGACTGGTTTCACCGTTCGGAGCACTCGTTGCTTAAAGGTGACTGGCGGGTGTCTGTCTCTCTCACTTTAGTTAAACCGAGTGTGGCTACGCCCGGTCCTTGCGAAGGTTAAAACAGCACCAACTTGACAAACTATCGTTGTGGTTTTGATGCGTAGGTAAGAACGGTTCTTGCTAAGCCCGTAGCAGCCACGTAAAACTTGCAACAACAAAGTAGAGGACGTCTAACTTGTTTTTGCAGGGCATGTTGTGATGTGATATGGTCAAGACATGATGTGATATAATTTGTTGTATGAGATGATCATGTTTTGTAACCGAGTTATCGGCAACTGGCAGGAGCCATATGGTTGTCGCTTTATTGTATGAAATGCAATCGCCATGTAATAGTTTTACTTTATCACTAAGCGGTAGCGATAGTCGTAAAAGCAATAAGTTGGCGAGACGACAACGATACTACGATGGAGATCAAGGTGTCGCGCCGGTGACGATGGTGATCATGACGGTGCTTCGGAGATGGAGATCACAAGCACGGTGCTTTGGAGATGGAGATCACAAGCACAAGATGATGATGGCCATATCATATCACTTATATTGATTGCATGTGATGTTAATCCTTTATGCATCTTATCTTGCTTTGTTTGACGGTAGCATTATAAGATGATCTCTCACTAAAATTTCAAGATAAAAGTGTTCTCCCTGAGTATGCACCGTTGCAAAAGTTCTTCGTGCTGAGACACCACGTGATGATCGGGTGTGATAGGCTCTACGTTCAAATACAACGGGTGCAAAACAGTTGCACACGCGGAGTACTCAGGTTAAACTTGACGAGCCTAGCACATAACAGATATGGCCTCGGAACACGGAGACCGAAAGGTCGAGCGTGAATCATATAGTAGATATGATCAACATAGTGATGTTCACCATTGAAACTACTCCATCTCACGTGTTAATCGGACATGGTTTAGTTGCTTTGGATCACGTAATCACTTAGATGATTAGAGAGATGTCTATCTAAGTGGGAGTTCTTAAGTAATATGATTAATTGAACTTAAATTTATCATGAACTTAGTACCTGATAGTATCTTGCTTGTCTATGTTAATTGTAGATATATGGCCCGTGCTGTTGTGCCGTTGAATTTTAATGCGTTCCTTGAGAAAGCTAAGTTGAAAGATGATGGTAGCAATTACACGGACTGGGTCCGTAACTTGAGGATTATCCTCATTGCTGCACAGAAGAATTACGTCCTGGAAGCACCGCTAGGTGCCAGGCCTCCTGCAAGAGCTACGCCAGAAGTTATGAACGTCTGGCAAAGCAAAGCTGATGACTACTCAATAGTTCAGTGTGCCATGCTTTACGGCTTAGAACCGGGACTTCAACGACGTTTTGAACGTCATGGAGCATATGAGATGTTCCAGGAGTTGAAGTTAATATTTCAAGCAAATGCCCGGATTGAGAGATATGAAGTCTCCAATAAGTTCTATAGCTGCAAGATGGAAGAGAATAGTTCTGTCAGTGAGCATATACTCAGAATGTCTGGGTATAATAATCACTTAATTCAACTGGGAGTTCAACTTCCGGATGATTGCGTCGTTGACAGAATTCTTCAATCACTGCCACCAAGCTACAAGAGCTTCGTGATGAACTATAACATGCAAGGGATGAATAAGACGATTCCCGAGCTCTTCGCAATGCTAAAGGCAGCGGAGGTAGAAATCAAAAAGGAGCATCAAGTGTTGATGGTCAGTAAAACCACTAGTTTCAAGAAAAAGGGCAAAGGGAAGAAGAAAGGGAACTTCAAGAAGAATAGCAAGCAAGTTGCTGTTCAGGAGAAGAAATCCAAGTCTGGACCTAAGCCTGAAACTGAGTGCTTCTACTGTAAGCAGACTGGCCACTGGAAGCGGAACTGCCCCAAGTATTTGGCGGATAAGAAGGATGGCAAGGTTAACAAAGGTATATGCGATATACATGTTATTTATGTGTACCTTACTAATACTCGCAGTAGCACCTGGGTATTTGATACTGGTTCTGTTGCTAATATTTGCAACTCAAAACAGGGGCTACGGATTAAGCGAAGTTTAGCTAAGGACGAGGTGACGATGCGCGTGGGAAATGGTTCCAAAGTCGATGTGATCGCCGTCGGCACGCTACCTCTACATCTACCTTCGGGATTAGTTTTAGACCTAAATAATTGTTATTTGGTGCCAGCGTTGAGCATGAACATTATATCTGGATCTTGTTTAATGCGAGACGGTTATTCATTTAAATCAGAGAATAATGGTTGTTCTATTTATATGAATAATATCTTTTATGGTCATGCACCCTTGAAGAGTGGTCTATTTTTAATGAATCTCGATAGTAGTGATACACATATTCATAATGTTGAAGCCAAAAGATGCAGAGTTAATAATGACAGTGCAACCTATTTGTGGCACTGCCGTTTGGGTCATATCGGTGTAAAGCGCATGAAGAGACTCCATACTGATGGAATTTTGGAATCACTTGATTTTGAATCACTTGGTACTTGCGAACCGTGCCTTATGGGCAAGATGATCAAAACACCGTTCTCCGGAACTATGGAGAGAGCAACAGATTTGTTGGAAATCATACATACAGATGTATGTGGTCCGATGAATATTGAAGCTCGTGGCGGATATCGTTATTTTCTCACCTTCACAGATGATTTGAGCAGATATGGGTTTATCTACTTAATGAAACATAAGTCTGAAACATTTGAAAAGTTCAAAGAATTTCAGAGTGAAGTTGAAAATCATCGTAACAAGAAAATAAAATTCCTACGATCTGATCGTGGAGGAGAATATTTGAGTTACGAGTTTGGTCTACATTTGAAACAATGCGGAATAGTTTCGCAACTCACGCCACCCGGAACACCACAGCGTAATGGTGTGTCTGAACGTCGTAATCGCACTTTACTAGATATGGTGCGATCTATGATGTCTCTTACTGATTTACCGCTATCGTTTTGGGGTTATGCTTTAGAGACGGCTGCATTCACTCTAAATAGGACACCATCGAAATCCGTTGAGACGACGCCTTTTGAACTATGGTTTGGCAAGAAACCAAAGTTGTCGTATCTTAAAGTTTGGGGTTGCGATGCTTATGTGAAGAAACTTCAACCTGATAAGCTCGAGCCTAAATCGGAGAAATGTGTCTTCATAGGATACCCAAAGGAGACCGTTAGGTACACCTTCTATCACAGATCCGAAGGCAAGATATTTGTTGCTAGAAATGGATCCTTTCTAGAGAAGGAGTTTCTCTCGAAAGATGTGAGTGGGAGGAAAGTAGAACTTGATGAGGTAACTATACCTGCTCCCTTATTGGAAAGTAGATCATCGCAGAGATCAGTTTCTGCGACACCTACACCAAGTAGTGAGGAAGTTAATGATAATGATCATGAAACTTCAGATCAAGTTATTACTGAACTTCGTAGGTCAACTAGATCAAGATCCGCACCATAGTGGTACGGTAATCCTGTTCTGGAGGTCATGTTACTAGACCATGGCGAACCTACGAACTATGAAGAAGAAATGGTGAGCCCAGATTCCGAAAAATGGCTTGAAGCCATGAAATCCGAGATGGGATCCATGTATGAGAACAAAGTATGGACTTTGGTTGACTTGCCCGATGGTCGGCAAGCCATTGAAAATAAATGGATCTTCAAGAAGAAGACTGACGCTGATGGTAATGTTACTCTCTATAAAGCTCGACTTGTTGCGAAAGGTTTTCGACAAGTTCAAGGAATTGACTACGATGAGACCTTCTCACCCGTAGCGATGCTTAAGTCTGTCCGAATCATGTTAGCAATTGCCGCATTTTATGATTATGAAATTTGGCAAATGGATGTCAAAACTGCGTTCCTGAATGGATTCCTGGAAGAAGAGTTGTATATGATACAACCGGAAGGTTTTGTCGATCCAAAGGGAGCTAACAAAGTGTGCAAGCTCCAGCGATCCATTTATGGACTGGTGCAAGCCTCTCGGAGTTGGAATAAACGCTTTGATAGTGTGATCAAAGCATTTGGTTTTATACAGACTTTTGGAGAAGCCTGTATTTACAAGAAAGTGAGTGGGAGCTCGATAGCATTTCTGATATTATATGTGGATGACATATTACTGATTGGAAATGATATTGAATTTCTGGATAGCATAAAGGGATACTTGAATAAGAGTTTTTCAATGAAAGACCTCGGTGAAGCTGCATATATATTAGGCATTAAGATCTATAGAGATAGATCAAGGCGCTTAATTGGACTTTCACAAAGCACATACCTTGACAAAGTTTTGAAGAAGTTCAAAATGGATCAAGCAAAGAAAGGGTTCTTGCTTGTACTACAAGGTGTGAGATTGAGTAAGACTCAATGCCCGACCACTGCAGAAGATAGAGAGAAGATGAAAGATGTTCCCTATGCTTCAGCCGTAGGCTCTATCATGTATGCAATGTTGTGTACCAGACCTGATGTGTCCCTGGCTATAAGTTTAGCAGGGAGGTACCAAAGTAATCCAGGAGTGGATCACTGGACAGCGGTCAAGAACATCCTGAAATACCTGAAAAGGACTAAGGATATGTTTCTCGTATATGGAGGTGACAAAGAGCTCATCGTAAATGGTTACGTTGATGCAAGCTTTGACACTGATCCGGACGATTTGAAATCGCAAACCGGATACGTATTTACATTGAACGGTGGAGCTGTCAGTTGGTGCAGTTCCAAGCAAAGTGTCGTGGCGGGATCTACGTGTGAAGCGGAATACATAGCTGCTTCGGAAGCAGCGAATGAAGGAGTCTGGATGAAGGAGTTCATAACCGATCTAGGTGTCATACCTAGTACATCGGGACCAATGAAAATCTTTTGTGATAATACCGGTGCAATTGCCTTAGCAAAGGAATCCAGATTTCACAAGAGAACCAAGCACATCAGAAGACGCTTCAATTCCATCCGGGATTTAGTCCAGGTGGGAGACATTGAAATTTGCAAGATACATACGGATCTGAATGTAGCAGATCCGTTGACTAAGCCTCTTCCACGAGCAAAACATGATCAGCACCAAGACTCCATGGGTGTAAGAATCATTACTATGTAATCTAGATTATTGACTCTAGTGCAAGTGGGAGACTGAAGGAAATATGCCCTAGAGGCAATAATAAAGTATTATATATTTCCTTATATCATGATAAATGTTTATTATTCATGCTAGAATTGTATTAACTGGAAACATAATACATGTGTGAATACATAGACAAACAAAGTGTCACTAGTATGCCTCTACTTGACTAGTTCATTAATCAAAGATGGTTATGTTTCCTAGCCATAGACATGAGTTGTCATTTGATTAACGGGATCACCTCATTAGGAGAATGACGTGATTGACATGACCCATTACATTAGCTTAGCACCCGATCGTTTAGTATGTTGCTATTGCTTTCTTCATGACTTATACATGTTCCTATGACTATGAGATTATGCAACTCCCGTTTACCGGAGGAACACTTTGTGTGCTACCAAACGTCACAACGTAACTGGGTGATTATAAAGGTGCTCTACAGGTGTCTCCAAAGGTACTTGTTGGGTTGGCGTATTTCGAGATTAGGATTTGTCACTCCGATTGTCGGAGAGGTATCTCAGGGCCCACTCGGTAATGCACATCACTATAAGCCTTGCAAGCATTGTGACTAATGAGTTAGTTACGGGATGATGTATTACGGAACGAGTAAAGAGACTTGCCGGTAACGAGATTGAACTAGGTATCGAGATACCGACGATCGAATCTCGGGCAAGTAACATACCGATGACAAAGGGAACAACGTATGTTGTTATGCGGTCTGACCGATAAAGATCTTCGTAGAATATGTAGGAGCCAATATGGGCATCCAGGTCCCGCTATTGGTTATTGACCGGAGAGGTGTCTCGGTCATGTCTACATAGTTCTCGAACCCAAAGGGTCCGCACGCTTAAAGTTATGATGACAGTTTTATTATGAGTTTATATGATTTGATGTACCGAAGGTTGTTCGGAGTCCCGGATGTGATCACGGACATGACGAGGAGTCTCGAAATGGTCGAGACATAAAGATTGATATATTGGACGACTATATTCGGACACCGGAAGTGTTCCGGAGAAGTTTCGGATTAAACCGGAGTGCCGGAGGGTTACCGGAACCCCCCGGGGAAGTATTGGGCCTTAGTGGGCCTTGAGGGGAGAGAGAGGGCAGCAGCCAGGAGGTGGTGCGCCCCCTCCCAGAGGATTCCTAGTTGGACTAGGAGAGGGGGGCGCAGCCCCCTTTCCCTCTCCCTCTCCCTCTCTTTCCTTCCCCCCTTCTTTTCCTAGTAGGACTAGGAAAGGGGAGTCCTACTCCTACTAGGAGGAGGACACCCCCCCTCTCCTTGGCGCGCCCCATAGGCAGCCGGCCTCCCCCTTGCTCCTTTATATACGGGGGCAGGGGGGCACCTAAGAACACACTTGATATACGATATTTTAGCCGTGTGCGGTGCCCCCCTCCACCAGATTACACCTCGATAATACCGTCGCGAAGCTTAGGCGAAGCCCTGCGTCGGTGGAACATCATCATCGTCACCACGCCGTCGTGCTGACGAAACTCTCCCTCAACACTCGGCTGGATCGGAGTTCGAGGGACGTCATCGAGCTGAACGTGTGTAGAACTTCGGAGGTGCCGTGCGTTCGGTACTTGATCGGTCGGATCGTGAAGACGTTCGACTACATCAACCGCGTTGTGATAACGCTTCCGCTGTCGGTCTACGAGGGTACGTGGACAACACTCTCCCCTCTCGTTGCTATGCATCACCATGATCTTGCGTGTGCGTAGGAATTTTTTTTGAAATTACTACGTTTCCCAACACCACTTGCACTAGAGTCAATAAACATCACCATGTGATTAACACCCATAGTTCACATCGCCATGTGACTAACACCCAAAGAGTTTACTAGAGTCAATAATCTAGTTCACATCATCATGTGATTAATACCCAAAGAGTACTAAGGTGTGATCATGTTTTTCTTGTGAGAGAGGTTTAGTCAACGGGTCTGCCATATTCAGATCCGTATGCATTTTGCAAATTTCTATGTCTACAATGCTCTGCATGGAGCTACTATAGCTAATTGCTCCCACTTTCAGTACGTATCCAGATTGAGACTCAGAGTCATTCGAATCGGTGTCAAAGCTTGCATCAATGTATCCATTTACGACGAGCTCTTCATCACCTCCATAAACGAGAAACATGTCCTTGGTCCTTTTTAGGTACTTCAGGATGTTCTTGACCGTTGTCTAGTAATCCACTCCTGGATTACTTTGGTAGCTCCCTGTCAAACTTATGGCAAGGCACACATCAGGTCTGGTACATAGCATAGTGTACATGATAGAACCTATGGCTGAGGCATAGGGAATGACTTTCATTTTTTCTCTATCTTCTACCGTGGTCGAGCTTTGAGTCTTACTCAAGTTCACACCTTTTGCAACATAGGCAAGAACCCTTTCTTTGACTGATCCATTTTGAACTTTCTTCAAAACTTTGTCAAGGTATGTGCTTTGTGAAAGTCCTATTAAGCTTCTTGATCTATCCCTATAGATCTTGATGCCCAATATATTTCCAATCAACAATGTGTCATCCACGTATAATATCAAAAATTCTACAGAGCTCCCACTCGCTTTCTTGTAAATACAGGCTTCACCGTATGTGTGTATAAAACCATATGCTTTAAACACCTCATCAAAGCGGGTATTCCAACTCCGAGATGCTTGCACCAGTCCATAGATGGATCGCTGGAGCTTGCATACTTTGTTAGCACCTTTAGGATCGACAAAACCTTCTGGTTGCATCATATACAACACTTCTTTAAGAAATCCATTAAGGAATGCAGTTTTGATGTCCATTTGCCAGATTTCATAATTATAAAATGCGGCAATTGCTAACATGATTCGGACAGACTTAAGCATCGCTACGGGTGAGAAAGTCTCATTGTAGTCATCCCCTTGAACTTGTCGAAAACCTTTTGCG
Organism: Triticum aestivum; assembly: GCF_018294505.1. Taxonomy (NCBI): domain Eukaryota; kingdom Viridiplantae; phylum Streptophyta; class Magnoliopsida; order Poales; family Poaceae; genus Triticum; species Triticum aestivum. The sequence goes on along the minus strand of NC_057811.1, from coordinate 134,615,515 downwards.
ACAAGTCGAGCTTTGTAGATAGTGACATTACCATCAGCGTTCGTCTTCTTCTTGAAGATCCATTTATTCTCCACGGCTTGCCGATCATCGGGCAAGTCCACCTAAGTCCATACTTTTTTCTCATACATGGATGCTATCTCAGATTTCATGGCCTCAAGCCATTTATCAGATTCTGGGCTCATCATTGCTTCTTCATAGTTCGTAGGTTCGCCATGGCCTAAAACATGACTTCCAGGACAGGATTTCAATACCACTCTGGTGCAGAATGTGTTATGGTCAACCTACGAGGTCCAGTAGTAACTTGATTCGAAGTTTCATGATGATCATCATTATCTTTCTCTCTAGTTGGTGTAGGCATCACAGGAACGGTTTTCTCTGATGTGCTAGTTTCCAATTCGAAACAAGGTATAATTACCTCATCAAGTTTCACTTTCCTCCCACTCACTTCTTTCGAGAGAAACTCCTTCTCTAGAAAGGATCCATTCTTGGCAACAAAGATCTTGCCTTCGGATCTGTGGTAGAAGGTGTACCCAATAGTTTCCTTAGGGTATCCTATGGAGATGCACTTCTCTGATTTGGGTTTGAGCTTATCAGGCTGAAGCCTTTTGACATAAGTGTCGCATCCCCAAACATGAAGAAATGACAACCTAGGTTTCTTGCCAAACCACAGTTCATACGACGTCGTCTCAACGGATTTAGATGGTGCCCTCTTTAACGTGAATGCGACTGTCTCTAATGCGTAACCCCGAAACAATAGTGGTAAGTCGGTCAGAGACATCATAGAATGTACCATATGTAATAAAGTATGGTTACAACGTTCGGACACACCATTACGCTGTGGTGTTCTAGGTCGCGTGAGTTGTGAAACAGTTCCACATTGTTTTAAATGAAGGCCAAACTCGTGACTCAAATACTCACCTCCACGATCAGATCGTAGAAATTTTATTTTCTTGTTACGATGATCCTCTACTTCACTCTAAAATTCTTTAAACTTTTCAAATGTTTCAGATTTGTTTTTCATTAAGGAGACATACCCATACCTACTCAAATCATCTGTGAAGGTCAGAAAATAACGATACCCACCGCATGCTGCAACACTCATTGGACCGCATACATCGGTATGTATTATTTCCAATTAGTCATTAGCCCGCTCCATTGTTCCGAAGAACAGAGTTTTAGTCATCTTGGCCATGAGGCATGGTTCACAAGTATCAAATGACTCGTAACCAAGTGATTCCAAAAGTCCATCAGTATGGAGTTTCTTCACGCGCTTTACACCAATATGACCTAAACGGCAGTGCCACAAGTATGTTGCACTATCATTATCAACTTTGCATCTTTTGGCATGAATATTATGAATATGTGTATGACTACGATCGAGATTCAACAAGAATAGATCATCCATCAAGGGTGCATGACCATAAAAGATATTACTCATATAAATAGAACAACCATTATTCTCTGACTTAAATGAATAACCTTCTCGCAATAAACAAGATCCAGATATAATGTTCATGCTTAACGCTGGCACCAAATAACAATTATTGAGGTCTAGAACTAATCCCAAAGGTAGATGTAGAGGTAGCGTGCCGACGACGATCACATCGACCTTGGAACCATTCCCGACGCACATCGTCACCTCGTCCTTAGCCAATCTTCGTTTATTCCACAACTCAAGTTTCAAGTTACAAATATGAGCAACCGAACCAGTATCAAATACCCAGGCGCTACTACGAGCATTAGTAAGGTACACAACAATAACATGTATATCAAATATACCTTTGTTCACTTTGCCATCCTTCTTATCCGCCAAGTATTTGGGGTAGTTCCATTTCCAGTCACCATTCACTTTGTAGTAGAAGCACTCAGTTTCAGGCTTGGGTCCAGCTTTGGGCTTCTTCACGGGAGTAGCAATTTGCTTGCCATTCTTCTTGAAGTTCCCTTTCTTTCCCTTGCCCTTTTTCTTGAAACTTGTGGTCTTGTTAACCATCAACACTTGATGCTCCTTCTTGATTTCTACCTCCGCGGCCTTAAGCATTGCGAAGAGCTCGGGAATCGTTGTCGTCATACCTTGCATATTATAGTTCACCATGAAGCCTTTGTAGCTTGGTGGCAGTGATTGAAAAACTCTGTCAATAACACTCTCAACCGGAAGATCAATTCCCAGCTGAGTCTAGTGGTTATGATGCCCAGACATTTTGAGTATGTGTTCACTGACCGAAACTGTTCTCCTCCATCTTACAACTATAGAACTTGTTGGAGACTTCATATCTCTCAACCCGGGCTTTAGCTTGAAATATCAACTTCAGCTCTTGGAACATCTCATATGCTTCATGATGTTCAAAACGTCTTTGAAGTCCCGGTTCTAAGCCGTAAAGCATGGCACACTGAACTATTGAGTAGTCATCAAATCGATCCTGCTAGACGTTCATAACATCTACAGTAGCTCCTGCAGCAGGTCTGTCACCTAGCGGTGCATCAAGGACATGATTCTTCTGTGTAGCAATGCTGATAATCCTCAAGTTACGGACCCAGTCCGTGTAGTTGCTACCATCATCTTTCAATTTAGCTTTCTCTAGGAATACATTAAAATTTAGGGGAACGGTAGCACAAGCCATTGATCTACAACATAGATATATAAAAACTATTAAGACTAAGTTCATGATAAATTAAGTTCAATTAATCAAATTACTAATGAACTCCCACTTAAATTAACATCCCTCAAGTTATCTAAGTGATACATGATCCAAATCAACTAACCCATGTCCGATCATCATGTGAGATGGGGTAGTCATCAATGGTTGTCGGGGAAATGACTCCTATGGGATCACTGGAATCCCTTCTACGGTTGGCGGGCACGGGGTTGTGAGAAGAGCAGGTCTAACAGGAAGCACACAGATCGTTTACCCAGGTTCGGGCCGCGAGGATGCGTAATACCCTAGTCCTGCTTTGGTGGATGTATTGAGTTTTCTTGTGTTCTTGAGCTAGCTACGGGGTGTAACTTGCCCAAAAGAGTTGAATCCCCCTCCTGGTCGCCTCGGGCCTCCTTTTATAGGCAAAAGGGGTCACCACAGTGGCACACAGGAGGTGGAAAGGTCTACAGTGTGCGAGCTTATCGCCTGGCATTAGGGGACAAAACGCATTAAATGCGCTACTTAGGTGTCCATTAGCTTTATCGGGGACGGGAACGAGGCCCGTCCCGTCCGTCGGCGCTCCGCCTCGCTTCGACATGCGCCCAGGCCAGCGATGCATGCGGTGCCATTCAGACAGGCAGGCAGCTGAGGTGGCGCGGTGGCAGGGCCTTCATGAAGATCTGCATGCCACCACACAGGTGCTTGCTGAGTTGGCCTGGAAGCCGCATGTTGCCACACAGGTGCCTGCCCAGCTAGTTGGGCTAGCAGCTGCATGCGAACGGCGGCAGAGTCTTGGTCGACGCGGGCCTGGCTGTGGCCCCGCTGATGTCCTCGGCGAGGGCCTTGCCGGGGCCCGGCAAGGGTCTTGCCGTGGCGTTGCAGTCGTCCCCGGCAAGGCCCTTGCCGGGGGTCTTGCGGATTCGGATTCCCTCGGCTGGGATTCCGCCGAGGGTCGCCGTCTTCTGGTCCTCATCTGATCTCACATGTTTATGATCTTGACGAAGATCTGCATGCCACCACAGAGGTGCCTCCCGAGTCTTGGTTCCAACATAGTCATTGGCGGCGTTTGGAACTCTTGGGCTCGAGGGTGGCTCGCTCTGCTGGTACTGGGAAAGTTGCCCCGGCAAGGCTCTTGCAGGGGCCGCGGAGGCCGCCCCAGCAAGGGCCTTGCCGAGGGAGTCCACCTCGCCCTCTTGCTCTTTGGCGTTTCTGGTCTTGGCGTTGCCTTGACCGTCTTGTGCTTCGACTTCTCTCCGGCTTCCCTCCTTTGCCCTGCTAAGTGTGGCCGCGGCGCGTGGCTCTGACTGCCCGTGCACAAGTAAGGGGGTCAAAAGGAGAGCCCCTACTTTTGTACACCGACAGGAGCCCCCGGGCCTGGGCCACACATAAGCGCGAGGCGTTGTTGGGCCAGGCCCAGAAGGGTGCGCGGGCAGGTGGGGCGAATTTTTACCGTAGTAACTGTTCGTCTGCTGCGGTTCCCCACGACCCGCGTTGAACGCGCGACGTGGAGGGGTGTGCGTGACGTGGGGGTCATGCGTGGGGCGGTTTCCGCACGCATTCGTCACATCGTGGTAAAGAGGCGGCTTGCGCCTTCCCCATAAAAAGAGGGAGGCATGGAGGCGCGGCTCATTTACTGAGTGGACTCGGGTCGCGGTCTTCAAGGCGCCCACGCTCCACGATCACGGGGCGGGGAATGGTCGCCTCACCCGTCCCCTCGATCCTGCTTGTTTGCCACGCGTCCTCCATGCAGGTGGCAGGCGGTGGAGGCGGGAAACCGGGCCATCGCTGATTGGGGCAGCGGGTCTGTCTTGATTCCTTGCGCCTCCGATGGCTGGACTGGTCGAGTGGGGCGGCCGAGCCTCGACCCCGCCCCTTTATAAGGAGGGGGAGGGGGATGTCGTCCCACGTTCTCCCAGCATCCATCTTCTTCCACTTTCGTCCCTTCCTTCCACCCGTCATGGCGAGAGGGGGCGCAGGCCCGTCAACGATGGGGGCGAGGGTCGCCGCTCGACAGCGCGTCCCTCCTTCCCACGAGCCCGCGGCGGCGGAGCCGGCCACGAGAGGAAGGGGGAGGGGCGAGGCGGAGGTCGCCGCGACGGTCGGGGGAGAGGGGGACGAGGTGGTGTGATGTCCGTGCCTCCGCCAGCGATGCCTCCCGCGATGGAGGGCCACGTCGGGGACCAGCCCCGCGAGTTCTTCATTAGGCTGCGCCGGCCACCGCGTCGTCGCCTCCTCCTCCCCACCCCATTTGCTTGGGAGATGGAGCTCGATCCGCCCCAGACCCTTAGGCTACACATGAGGGGCTGCGGGAACGGCGGCACACGGGTCGACGTCGACTTCCCCGCTCCTCACGTCATGTACCTCTGCTACGGATGGAAGACGTTTGCTCGCATCCACAGCCTGACGGCGGGGCTTGTCCTCTACTTCAAGTTAATGGAGGGCGGCCTGCTCTTCGGCAAGGTCTTTGGAGATCTTGGAACTCGCCTAAAGTGCTACGTGGAGAGCTCCTCCGACGATGAAGATTCCTCCTCGAGCGGGAGTGACGAGGAGGACAGCGACGGCGACGACGAGGGAGTCGAGCGGCAGGATGCCGACCCCGACTGACCGCGTCGCCCCTCCCTCGGCCACGCGCCCTGCCGAGGGCCTTCCTTGTCAAGCTCTCCATCGGGGCGCTCCCCGTTGTCTCCTTGGGCGGCTGGCGTTGGAGGGCCGCAGAAGGCGAAGAAGGCGGGTGGCGGCCGCCAAATCGGAGTATGCGGGCACCGACGCCTTCGTCGCGTATTGCCGGCCCGCTGCCTCGTCTTCCAGCTCCTTTTTTGAATATTTACTGTGAGGCAAAGCCCCACAGCCCTTTATTGAAATCGAACAACTGTACAAAAAAGAATAGTAGGAGTATATACAGGAGCTAAGAAACTAGCCTACAAAGCTAAGGTACAAGACTAGAACTACCTACCTGGACTAATTAGGATAAAGCATTTATCCAAGCTTTAAGCTTGATGCTGGTATCATCCTTGAGCCTATGAGTTAGGAGTGAAAGATCATGTACAAAGTTAGACGGCCAAGCAGCAAAAGTAGCTCTCTCCCCTCTAAAAGTTCTGCCATTCCTGAGGATCAAAATATTCCATGCTGCCGTCAACATTACTTCGAAGAAGAAAGGATGCCTGAAGCTTGAGCTAGCATGTTGGATACATTGTTGAATATCCGGCCCTCTTGACCAGTCAATAGAAAGGTAGTTCCAAACCCTCTGACTGAAATTACAGTTGAAGAACAAATGTAGCCTATCCTCATATGAAAATTCATGACAGATAACACAAAGATTATCATCCAGGGGGGATCTCCAGTGCCTGTGGATCAGAAGGTCCTTGGTGTTAAGCCTGTCAACGAAAAGTAACCATCCAAAGACTTTGATCTTCATGGTGCATCTGCTTTTGCACAACCATTTACACGGTTGAATTGTGGGCAAATGTGAGTGCATCAAGGTGTAGAAACTCGTGGCTGAGAAACTACCAGATCTGCCCGGCCAAACCCAAACATCTGGTATGTTGGTGTCCCTGTTCAAGGCCATGATCCAATCTTCTAGCACTTGCAACTCCTGAGCAGCCTCATGAGACAATGGCAAGAATAACATGGTAAAAATATCCTGCGATATGAGGAATTCATGCACTGAAACCTTGTCATTGTTGACAAAGGAAAACAACCTTGGCAATCTCCAACATAAAGGTCTAGAAGAGCCACCAATAAACCAAGCATTAGTCCAAAACAGAGCAGAGTCACCCATGTTGATGTGCACTGAGGCAATAGCTGTGTATGCATCATGGAGCTTGAGGATATCTCTCCACCAAAAGGAGCCCACTAGGGTTGTAGCGTGTGGAACACCATCATCATAATAACTGTTCCAGATGAGGGACACCCAGGGTATGTCAGCCTTATTATAAAATTTATGCAAATGCTTGAGCAGAAGACCCTTGTTTTGATTGTTTAAGTTGATGAACCCAAGACCACCTTTGTCTTTTGGACGACAGACTAAATCCCAAGCGGCCAAAGATTGCTTGGGAGCATCAGTACTCCCCCTCCAGAGGCACTGTCTGAAGATTCTGTCCAACTGCTTGATAATACCAGGTGGGATTTGCAAACTACAAAGAAAGTAGATTGGCATAGAAGTCAGGACTGAAGTTAGGGGCTGCAAACGAGATCCTTGGTTGAGCATACATGAGCTAGTAGTCAGACGCCTCTCCAAAGTGTCCACTAAAGGCATGAGATCAACAATCCTAGGCCTAGTGGTTCCAAGGGGCAACCCTAAATAAGTAAAAGGGAGTTGGCCAATCCTGCAGCCCAACACAACAGCTAACCTAATTGCTTTACCTTCCTCAAGGTTCAGTGGGATCATTGAAGACTTTGCAAAATTGACCTTGAGACCAGTAGATTGCTGAAAGGTAAGAAACATGTTCTTGAGAGCAACCAGCTCCTCATCTCTGGCTGGCAGAAAGATAACAGTATCATCAACATACAGTATAATAGGGAACTCCTGGTCATGTGTGGGGATTCGGAGTGATAAGATACCCTGGGCCAGCATTTGATTAACCACATATTGTAAAAGGTCAGCTGCTATTACAAATAGAAGAGGTGATAAAGGATCCCCTTGTCTGACCCCACATTTGCACTTGAAGTGCTTGCCAGGGATGCCATTGAGCAACACAGAAGAAGACCCTGTAGAAAGGATCTCTTTGACCCAACCAATCCATTTATCATCAAAACCTTTGTGTTCGAGCATCAGCAAAATAACCTCATGATTAAGTGTATCAAAAGCCTTGGCAAAGTCCAATTTGAGAATAACAATAGGCCTCTTGGACTGTTTACATTGATGTATATAGTCAAAACTCCAAGCCAGACAGTCCTGGATTGATCTACCCTTGAGAAATCCATACTGGTTTTTATGGATGCAATTCAAAATCACCCTTTGCAACCTATTAGCCAACAACTTGGTTAGAAACTTCAAGCAGGTGTTGGTAAGAGAAATAGGCCTAAAATCATCCGGCCCCTCAGGAGATATCATCTTAGGGATGAGGGTAATGAGAGATCCATTAATATTTTCCAGAGAAACTTTCCCTTCATAAAAGTCTTTGATCAAACTCAAGAAATCTTTCTCGACGATCGGCCAATAGCGCTTGACAAACATGCCATTAAAACCATCAGGCCCTGGTGCCCGATTGGTTGGCAGCTCCTGCAAAACCTTTTGAATCTCAGCATTAGAGAAGGGAAGCGACAATTCCTCCAAACCAGGGACAGGCTGAATGAGTGTGCCCAAATCGTAGCCCATTGAGATGTCCTGGGCCTGGCCCATTCGGTTTTTGAAGGAAGCCTAGAGGATTGCCGCCATTTGATCATGATCTGAAACGGGATCATCCATCCCCGGGGTTTTCAGACTAGCTATAGAGTTTTCCTCATGCGCTCAGATGCCATGGCATGGAAAAATTTGGAGTTTTCCTCACCCACCTTGATATACCTGATCATACACCTCTGCTTCCAATAAATATAGTGGAGTTTCAACAAATGCTCATAATGAAGCTTGACGATTTTTCTGAAATTGAACTCAGTTCTAACGAGTGGTCTTAACTCCTCCATCTTATCAAAATAGAGAATAACCTTGCTGCAATCCACAGTTAACTTCTTAAGGTAAGAGAGGTTTTTACTCCAAACTCTCAAATCATACCTGAGGCGTTTAAATTTCCTAGTTAAAACTGCAGATGCAAAGAGGTCAGAAAACACAGGGGCCTCCCAAGATTTCTTGACACACTCCATAAACCCTGGCATTTCCACCCAGAAATTTTCAAACCTAAAAACCTTGGACTTGGGGATTTTAGTGTCAATTGAAACCACACATGGCACGTGATCCGATGCAGTTTTAGCCAAAGGAAAGACAACTGTATTAGGGTAGTGAGAGATCTAGTCGGAGGTTGTGAAGAACCAATCGAGCTGTTCCAGGAGAGGGATTTGCTGCATATTGGACCAAGTAAAGCTTCTACCCTTTATTAGCAGTTCCAGAAGCCCAAGATGACCAATAATTTCATTAAAGAGAAAGATGTCATTTATATCACCTCCTGGCAGATTTCTGTTATCTAGAGAGTGAATGAAGTTAAAATCACCAAGGAGCAACCAATTCTCATCCAGAGGGATAGTTAGACGATATAACCAACTCACAAAATCGTTTCTAGGTTGACCCTCACATGGCCCATACACTGAAACCAGAGTCCATCGTTCTGAGTTATGAACAGACTTGAAAGAAACAACAACACTGAAGCGTTGGACCTCCACTAGCTGCCCCTCAAAGACAGAAGAATTCCAAATGACCAAAATTCCACTAGAGGCACCCATAGAAGGAGAGAAAGCAAACTGATCAAAACGCCTAGGGCAGAAGGACCAAATCTTCCTAATGTCAAACTGCTCACACTTAGTTTCCTGTAAACAAATTATGGAGCAGTGGCTCTCCTCGATCTTAGCTCTAATATCACACTGGCGAGCATCAGAATTCAGACCACGTACATGTTGAGGAACGTAGTAATTTCAAAAAAATTCCTACGCACACGCAAGATCATGGTGATGCATAGTCCACGTACCCTCGTAGACCGAAAGCGGAAGCGTTAACACAACGTGGTTGATGTAGTCGTACGTCTTCACGATCCGACCGATCAAGTACCAAACGCACGGCACCTCCGAGTTCAGCACACGTTCAGCTCGATGACGTCCCTCGAACTCCGATCCAGCCGAGTGTTGAGGGAGAGTTTCGTCAGCACGACGGCGTGGTGACGATGATGATGTTCTACCGACGCAGGGCTTCGCCTAAGCACCGCTACGATATTATCGAGGTGTAATATGGTGGAGGGGGGCACCGCACACGGCTAAAAGATCGTATATCAATTGTGTGTCAAGAGGTGCCCCCCTGCCCCCGTATAGAAAGGAGCAAGGGGGAGGCCGCCGGCCTAGGAGGTAGAGGCACGCCAGGAGGAGTCCTACTCCTACCGGGAGTAGGACTCCCCCCCTTTCCATGTTGGATTAGGAGTGGAAGGGGGAAGAGGTGGAGGGGAGGAAGGAAGGGGGGCGCCGCCCCCTCTCCTTGTCCTATTCGGACTGGGGGGAAGGGGGGCACGGCCCTGCCCTAGCCTCCTCTCCTCTCTTCCACCTAGGCCCACTAAGGCCCATTAAGTTACCGGGGGGTTCCGGTAACCTCCCGGTACTCCGGAAAAATCCCGATTTCACCCGGAACACTTCCGATGTCCAAACATAGGCTTCCAATATATCAATCTTTATGTCTCGACCATTTCGAGACTCCTCGTCATGTCCGTGATCACATCCGGGACTCCGAACAACCTTTGGTACATCAAAACATATAAACTCATAATATAACTGTCATCGTAACGTTAAGCGTGCGGACCCTACGGGTTCGAGAACTATGTAGACATGACCGAGACACCTCTCCGGTCAATAACCAATAGCGGAACCTGGATGCTCATATTGGTTCCCACATATTCTACGAAGATCTTTATCGGTCAGACCGCATAACAACATACGTTGTTCCCTTTGTCATCGGTATGTTACTTGCCCGAGATTCGATCGTCGGTATATCGATACCTAGTTCAATCTCGTTACCGGCAAGTCTCTTTACTCATTCCGTAATACATCATCCCGCAACTAACTCATTAGTTACAATGCTTGCAAGGCTTATAGTGACGTGCATTACCGAGTGGGCCCAGAGATACCTCTCCGACAATCGGAGTGACAAATCCTAATCTCGAAATACGCCAACCCAACAAATACCTTTGGAGACACCTATAGAGCACCTTTATAATCACCCAGTTATGTTGTGACGTTTGGTAGCACACAAAGTGTTCCTCCGGTAAACGGGAGTTGCATAATCTCATAGTCATAGGAACAAGTATAAGTCATGAAGAAAGCAATAGCAACATACTAAACGATCGAGTGCTAAGCTAACGGAATGGGTCAAGTCAATCACGTCATTCTCCTAATGAAGTGATCCCGTTAATCAAATGACAACTCATGTCTATGGCTAGGAAACATAACCATCTTTGATTAACGAGCTAGTCAAGTAGAGGCATACTAGTGACATTCTGTTTGTCTATGTATTCACACATGTATTATGTTTCCGGTTAATACAATTCTAGCATGAATAATAAACATTTATCATGATATAAGGAAATATATAATACTTTAGTATTGTCCAAAAATGCTACTGAGCTCCCACTCACTTTCTTGTAAATACAGGATTCTCCAAAAGTCTGTATAAAACCAAATGCTTTGATCACACTATCAAAGCGTTTATTCCAACTCTGAGAGGCTTGCACGAGTCCATAAATGGATCGCTGGAGCTTGCACACTTTGTTAGCTCCCTTTGGATCGACAAAACCTTCCGGTTGCATCATGTACAACTCTTCTTCCGGAAATCCATTCAGGAATGCAGTTTTGACATCCATTTGCCAAATTTCATAATCGTAAAATGCGGCAATTGCTAACAAGATTCGGACAGACTTAAGCATCGCTACGGGTGAGAAAGTCTCATCGTAGTCAATCCCTTGAACTTGTCGAAAACCTTTCGCAACAAGTCGAGCTTTATAGACAGTAACATTACTGTCAGCGTCAGTCTTCTTCTTGAAGATCCATTTATTTTTAATGGCTTGCCGACCATCGGGCAAGTCAACCAAAGTGCATACTTTGTTCTCATACATGGATCCCATCTCGGATTTCATGGCTTCAAGCCATTTTGCGGAATCTGGGCTCACCATCGCTTCTTCATAGTTCATAGGTTCGTCATGGTCTAGTAACATAACCTGCAGAACAGGATTACTGTACCACTCTGGTGCGGTTCTTGATCTGGTTGACCTACGAGGTTCAGTAATAACTTGATCTGAAGTTTCATGATCATTATCATTAACTTCCCCAATAATTGGTGTAGGTGCCGCAGAAACTGATTTCTGTGATGATCTACTTTCCAATAAGGGAGCAGGTACAGTTACCTCATCAAGTTCTACTTTCCTCCCACTCACTTCTTTCGAGAGAAACTCCTTCTCTAGAAAGGATCCATTCTTAGCAACGAATGTCTTGCCTTCGGATCTGTGATAGAAGGTGTACCCAACAGTCTCCTTTGGGTATCCTATGAAGACACATTTCTTCGATTTAGGTTCGAGCTTATCAGGTTGAAGTTTCTTCACATAAGCATCGCAACCCCAAACTTTAAGATACGACAACTTTGGTTTCTTGCCAAACCATAGTTCATAAGGTGTCGTTTCAACGGATTTTGATGGTGCCCTATTTAGAGTGAATGCAGCCGTCTCTAAAGCATAACCCCAAAACGATAGCGGTAAATCAGTAAGAGACATCATAGATCGCACCATATCTAGTAAAGTACGATTACGACGTTCGGACACACCATTACGCTGTGGTGTTCCGGGTGGCGTGAGTTGCGAAACTATTCCGCATTGTTTCAAATGTAGGCCAAACTCGTAACTCAAATATTCTCCTCCACGATCAGATCGTAGAAATTTTATTTTCTTGTTACGATGATTTTCAACTTCACTCTGAAATTCTTTGAACTTTTCAAATGTTTTAGACTTATGTTTCATTAAGTAGATATACCCATATCTGCTCAAATCATCTGTGAAGGTGAGAAAATAACGATATCCGCCACGAGCCTCAATATTCATCGGACCACATACATCTGTATGTATGATTTCCAATAAATCTTTTGCTCTCTCCATAGTTCCGGAGAACGGTGTTTTAGTCATCTTGCCCATGAGGCACGGTTCGCAAGTACCAAGTGATTCATAATCAAGTGATTCCTAAAGTCCATCAGTATGGAGTTTCTTCATGCGCTTTACACCGATATGACCTAAACGGCAGTGCCACAAATAAGTTGCACTGTCATTATCAACTCTGCATCTTTTGGCTTTGACATTATGAATATGTGTGTCACTACTATCGAGATTCATTAAAAATAGACCACTCTTCAAGGGTGCATGACCATAAAAGATATTATTCATATAAATAGAACAACCATTATTCTCTGATTTAAATGAATAACCGTCTCGCATTAAACAAGATCCAGATATAATGTTCATGCTCAACGCTGGCACCAAATAACAATTATTTAGGTCTAAAACTAATCCCGAAGGTAGATGTAGAGGTAGCGTGCCGACCGCGATCACATCGACTTTGGAACCATTTCCCACGCGCATCGTCACCTCGTCCTTAGCCAATCTTCGCTTAATCCGTAGCCCCTATTTCGAGTTGCAAATACTAGCAACAGAATCAGTATCAAATACCCAGGTGCTACTGCGAGCATTAGTAAGGTACACATCAATAACATGTATATCACATATACCTTTGTTAACCTTGCCATCCTTCTTATCCGCCAAATACTTGGGGCAGTTCCGCTTCCAGTGACCAGTCTGCTTGCAGTAGAAGCACTCATTTCAGGCTTAGGTCTAGACTTGGGTTTCTGCTCCTGAACAGCAACTTGCTTGTTGTTCTTCTTGAAGTTCCCCTTCTTCTTCCCTTTGCCCTTTTTCTTGAAACTAGTGGTCTTACTGACCATCAACACTTGATGCTCCTTTTTGATTTCTACCTCTGCTGCCTTTAGCATTGCGAAGAGCTCGGGAATTGTCTTATTCATCCCTTGCATGTTATAGTTCATCACGAAGCTCTTGTAGCTTGGTGGCAGTGATTGAAGAATTCTGTCAATGACGCTATCATCCGGAAGATTAACTCCCAGTTGAATCAAGTGATTATTATACCCAGACATTTTGAGTATATGCTCACTGACAGAACTATTCTCTTCCATCTTGCAGCTGTAGAACTTATTGGAGACTTCATATCTCTCAATCCGGGCATTTGCTTGAAATATTAACTTCAACTCCTGGAACATCTCATATGCTCCATGACGTTCAAAACGTCGTTGAAGACCCGGTTCTAAGCCGTAAGGCATGGCACACTGAACTATCGAGTAGTCATCAGCTTTGCTCTGCCAGACGTTCATAACTTCTGGTGTTGCTCTTGCAGGAGGCCTGGCACCCAGCGGTGCTTCCAGGACGTAATTCTTCTGTGCAGCAATGAGGATAATCCTCAAGTTACGGACCCAGTCCGTGTAAGTGCTACCATCATCTTTCAACTTTGCTTTCTCAAGGAACGCATTAAAATTCAACGGAACAACAGCACGGGCCATTTATCTACAATTAACATAGACAAGCAAGATACTATCAGGTACTAAGTTCATGATAAATTCAAGTTCAATTAATCATATTACTTAAGAACTCCCACTTAGATAGACATCCCTCTAATCATCTAAGTGATTACGTGATCCAAATCAACTAAACCATGTCCGATCATCACGTGAGATGGAGTAGTTTCAATGGTGAACATCACTATGTTGATCATATCTACTATATGTTTCACGCTTGACCTTTCGGTCTCCGTGTTCCGAGGCCATATCTGCATATGCTAGGCTCGTCAAGTTTAACCTGAGTATTCCGCGTGTGCAACTGTTTTGCACCCGTTGTATTTGAATGTAGAGCCTATCACACCCGATCATCACGTGGTGTCTCAGCACGAAGAACTTTCGCAAAGGTGCATACTCAGGGAGAACACTTTTATCTTGAAATTTTAGTGAGAGATCATCTTATAATGCTACCGTCAATCAAAGCAAGATATGATGCATAAAAGATTAACATCACATGCAATCAATATAAGTGATATGATATGGCCATCATCATCTTGTGCTTGTGATCTCGATCTCCGAAGCACCGTCATGATCACCATCGTCACCGGCGCGACACCTTGATCTCCATCGTAGTATCGTTGTCGTCTCGCCAACTTATTGCTTTTACGACTATCGCTACCGCTTAGTGATAAAGTAAAACAATTACATGGCGATTGCATTGCATGCAATAAAGCGACAACTATATGATCTCCATCTCCAAAGCATCGTCATGATCTGCATCGTCACTGATATGTCCATTTTGCATCATGTTTACCTACTTGATAAGCACATTTCATATACATAATTTTGGCACATATATACATCATTTATTGATATATGTTCATCCATTCTTACTATGAACTGTGATATATTTGGATGAAAATCATATAAAAGATCATTTACTCGTCATTTGTTTCTTTTGCAGAAAAGTGCGGCAAGGCACTATAATCTTCAAGATTTGGACAAATTGGCTATTGAGAAGAGAGAAGGGTAGGAAATAAGTGAAGAAAGGGACCTGAGCATGAAGGAAAAAGTAACCAGGGGGCTAGGGAAAGAAGTGGGAGGACCTTCTTGTGAAGAAAGAAGAGAAGGAGGGCTAATGTGTAAAGTTGCAGATCAGAAAAGGGATCAAAATCCCTAGATCGCCTCCATTCCCCATCGGGCCTGGCAACACCTCTCCTTCCCCCGCTTCCTTCTCCACCTCCGGTCGCCGCCGCGGCAGGCCAGCGTGGCGGCGCGCCAACCAGCCACTGCGCCACCCAACCATCCATCAACTCCCTCTCCACCATGCACCACAAGAACCGCCCCATCTCCACTACGCCGCCAGTCACCACCATCTCGAGCTCCGCAGCCGCGCCTACATCAACCTCCCTGCTGCTCGTTGCTCTTCCCTTAGAGCATCTCCAGCCGTTGGCACCCCAAGAACATCACCGAACGAAAAAAGTTGGTGTCTTGGGGGAAATCCGGCGAAATCCGGTGAAATAAAGAGGGCATCTCCCCAGTCACACTCCACCCCAAGAAAAAGTTTGTGAGGAGAATGATTAAGTGGGCCAAGAAAAAGGACATGTGGAGGACATGTGGTGAGACACGATTCGCCGAAACTTCCGCCGGCGCCCCCAAGAGACCCGCAGCGTGCCGGGTTTCGCCTGGGTTTGCCGGCGCTATTTTGACATCCTGGCAGGCGTTGGGGGCGTGGCTGGGCCGTTTTTCAGCGAAAAGTGCCGTCCGAGCCTAAAACCGAGCCTAAAAAGGTGTCCTGAGGGGCATCCTGGGGAGGCTAGTGGAGATGCTCTTACCTTGCTGTTGCTCTTCTCCTTCTGCTCACCACGCTGCCGCTTCCCCTCTCACGCCCCTGCTACTGCTCCTTCTCACGTTCCTGCTGCTGCTGCTCGTCTTGCGCACCTGGTGCTGCTCCTCCTTCCCTCGTCCTTGCTGCTGCTCTCTCCCTCTATGTTGCTCTTCTCTGAATCCCGTACTGCTGCTGCTCCTTTCTCCATGCCCTAGTTGCTGCTTCTTCTTTCTCTAACCTCCTACTGCCATCTCTCTTTCTCGTTCTCTTCTCTGAATTTTCTGTAGTTTGAGACATGTAGTCTGTAACATTCATATTCTAAGAGTACTTGCTCCATGTACTAGTTACTTCTACTATCTATTTTTTAGGTTTTCAATACTACTCTGTTGATCTGTGATACTAGTCAAATGGCTTGTATAATTTGTTTACTTGTGTAACCTGAATCATGGTGTAGTACCCTGTTCGCATATGTGTGCTTATGTGTTTTCTGCAGTCCCTGTGTTAATCATTCTACTCTTTGCATTTTCTTTGTCGACGATCTTCGGGAACGACCTTGTTAGTTTAGGTTTTATTTTCCGCATTCGTCTCTTAAAATTGTGTTACCTAGATTTAGCCGAGCATAGTCGTAGTCACCTAGTCCCTGAGGGGAACACGACACTCGCAGTTCGGGCGTAAAAACCCCACTATACTTTCAATTGATCACTACTATTATTCATTATGTTTTTATGCATAATAATGCTTTTTGGTGTAATTCTAATGCCTTTTCTCTCATAATATGCAAGTTTTACACGAAGAGGGATGATGTCGCTTGAACTACGTCGGTATTTCCCCAAAGAGGAAGGGATGATGCAGCACAACTAAGGTAGGTATTTTCCTCAGTTATGAAACCAAGGTATCAATCCAGTAGGAGAACCAAGCAACACTATGTAAATGGTACCTGCACACAAAGAACAAATACTTGCAAGCACCCGCGTATAAGTGGTTGTCAATCCCTTCTTCGGGTAACGGCGCCAGAAATTGTCAAGTTGACGGGGTAAAATTGTGATAGATTGGATAAATAGATCTAGATAAAATGCGAAGTAAAATAAATAACAAAAAATTGCAGCAAGGTATTTTTGGGTTTTTGGAATAATAGATCTGAAAATAAATGTGAAAAATAATATATCGGAAAGCAAATATGATAAAGAAGAGACCCCGGGGGTCGTTGATTTCACTAGTGGCTTCTCTCAAGAAAATAGCACACAGTGGGTATGTTGGGAAACGTAGCATGCAATTTCAAAAAAGAATTCCTATGCTCACGCAAGATCTATCTAGGAGATGCATAGCAAGGAGAGGGGGAGAGTGTGTCCACGTACCCTCATAGACCAAAAGCAGAAGCGTTTGACAACTCGGTTGATGTAGTCGAACTTCTTCTAGATCCGACCGATCAAGCACCGAACGTACATCACCTCCGAGTTCTGCACACGTTCAGCTTGATGACGTCCCGCGTCCTCTTGATCCAGCAAAGGTGTCGAGGAAGAAGATGAGTTTCGTCAGCACGACGTGTTGGGGAACGTAGTAATTTCAAAAAAAATTCCTACGCACACGCAAGATCATGGTGATGCATAGCAACGAGAGGGGAGAGTGTTGTCCACGTACCCTATAAAAACCGAAAGCAGAAGCGTTAACACAACGCGGTTGATGTAGTCGTACATCTTCACGATCCGACCGATCAAGTACCGAACGCACGGCACCTCCGAGTTCAGCACACGTTCAGATCGATGAAGTCCCTCGAACTCCGATCCAGCCGAGTGTTGAGGGAGAGTTTCATCAGCACGACGGTGTGGTGACGATGATGATGTTCTACCAACGCCGGGCTTCGCCTAAGCACCGCTACGATATTATCGAGGTGTAATATGGTGGAGGGGGGCACCGCACACGGCTAAAAGATCGTATATCAATTGTGTGTCAAGAGGTGCCCCCTGCCCCCGTATATAAAGGAGCAAGGGGGAGGCCGCCGTCCTAGGAGGTAGAGGCGCTCCAGGAGGAGTCCTACTCCTACCGGGAGTAGGACTCCCCCCCTTTCCATGTTGGATTAGGAGTGGAAGGGGGAAGAGGTGGAGGGGAGGAAGGAAGGGGGGCGCCGCCCCCTCTCCTTGTCCTATTCGGACTGGGGGAAGGGGGGCGCGGCCCTGCCCTAGCCTCCTCTCCTCTCTTCCACCTAGGCCCACTAAGGCCCATTAAGTTACCGGGGGGTTCCGGTAACCTCCCTGTACTCCGGAAAAATCCCGATTTCACCCGGAACACTTCCGATGTCCAAACATAGGCTTCCAATATATCAATCTTTACGTATCGACCATTTTGAGACTCCTCGTCATGTCTGTGATCACATCCGGGAGTCCGAACAACCTTCGGTACATCAAAACATATAAACTCATAATATAACTGTCATCGTAACGTTAAGCGTGCGGACCCTACGGGTTCGAGAACTATGTAGACATGACCGAGACACCTCTCCGGTCAATAACCAATAGCGGAACCTGGATGCTCATATTGGTTCCCACATATTCTACGAAGATCTTTATCGGTCAGACCGCATAACAACATACGTTGTTCCCTTTGTCATCGGTATGTTACTTGTCCGAGATTCGATCGTCGGTATCTCGATACCTAGTTCAATCTCGTTACCGGCAAGTCTCTTTACTCGTTCCATAATACATCATCCCGCAACTAACTCATTAGTTACAATGCTTGCAAGGCTTATAGTGATGTGCATAACCGAGTGGGCCCAGAGATACCTCTCCGACAATCGGAGTGACAAATGCTAATCTCGAAATACGCCAACCCAACAAGTACCTTTGGAGACACCTATAGAGCACCTTTATAATCACCCAGTTACGTTGTGACGTTTGGTAGCACACAAAGTGTTCCTCCGGTAAACGGGAGTTGCATAATCTCATAGTCATAGGAACATGTATAAGTCATGAAGAAAGCAATAGCAACATACTAAACGATCGAGTGCTAAGCTAACGGAATGGGTCAAGTCAATCACGTCATTCTCCTAATGAAGTGATCCCGTTAATCAAATGACAACTCATGTCTATGGCTAGGAAACATAACCATCTTTGATTAATGAGCTAGTCAAGTAGAGGCATACTAGTGACACTCTGTTTGTCTATGTATTCACACATGTATTATGTTTCCGGTTAATACAATTCTAGCATGAATAATAAACATTTATCATGATATAAGGAAATAAATAATACTTTATTATTGCCTCTAGGGCATATTTCCTTCACCACGGCATGGTGACGGTGATGGTGAAGTGATCCGCGCAGGGCTTTGCCTAAGCACTACGAAGATATGACCGGAGGCGTAAACTGTGGAGGGGGCGCCGCACACGGCTAACAATTAATGGTTTGTGTTCTAGGCGCCCCCTCCTCACGTATATGTAGGTGGGAGTGGGAGGGGAGCAGCCATGGGGCACCCCAAGTAGGAGGAATCCTACTTGGGGGCCTATCCCAATTCGCCCCCCTTTCCTTATTTCTGAAGAGAAAGAGGGAAGGGGGAAGGGATAAAGGAAACGGGGGCCGAACCCCCTTTGATCCCTCTCCAATTTGGCCACATGCCTAAGGGGGGTGCGGCACCCCTTGTGGGCTGGTGTTCTCCCCTCTTATGGCCCATATGGCTCATATCTTCCCCCCGGGGGTTCCGGTAACCCCCCCGGCACTCCGGTAAATACCCGATACTACCCGGAACACTTCCGGTGTCCGATTATCATCATCCTATATATCAATCCTTACATCTCGACCATTTCAAGACTCCTCATGATGTCTGTGATCTCATCCGGGACTCCGAACAACATTTGGTCACCAAATCACATAACTCATATAATACTAAATCGTCATCGAACGTTAAGCGTGCGGACCCTACGGGTTTGAGAACTATGTAGACATGACCGAGACACCTCTCCGGTCAATAACCAATAGCGGAACCTAGATGCTCATATTGGCTCCCACATATTCTACGAAAATCTTTATCGATCGAACCGTTATGACAACATACGTTATTCCCTTTGTCATCGGTATGTTACTTGCGCGAGATTCGATCGTCGGTGTCCACATACCTAGTTCAATCTCGTTACCGGCAAGTCTCTTTACTCGTTCCGTAATACATCATCCCACAGCTAACTCATTAGTCACTTTGCTTGCAAGACTTCTTATGATGTGTATTACTGAGAGGGCCTAGAGATACCTCTCCGATACTCGGAGTGACAAATCCTAATCTCGATCTTATGCCAACCAAACAAACACCTTCGGAGATACCTATAGAGCATATTTATAATCACCCAGTTACGTTGTGACGTTTGATAGCACACAAGGTATTCCTCTGGTATCCGGGAGTTGCATAATCTCATAGTCGAAGGAATATGTATTTGACATGAAGAAAGCAATAGCAATAAAACTGAACGATCAATATGCTAAGCTAACGGATGGGTCTTGTGCATCACATCATTCTCTAATGATGTGATCCCATTATCAAATGACAACTCATGTCCATGGTTAGGAAACCTTAACCATCTTTGATCAACGAGCTAGTCTAGTAGAGGCTCACAGTGTTTTTTTATGTATTCACACATGTATCAAGGTTTCCGATCAATACAATTCTAGCATGAATAATAAACCTTTATCATGAATATGGAGATATAAAATAACAACTTTATTATTGCCTCTAGGGCATATTTCCTTCAGGGTAAACAAGTTACTGTTGGGCAATTGATAAAACCTCAAATAATTATGACGATATCTAGGCAATGATCAATATATAGGCATCACTTCCAAGATTAGTAGACCGACTCCTGCCTGCATCTACTACTATTACTCCACACATTGACTGCTATCCAGCATGCATCTAGTGTATTAAGTTCATGGAGAAACGGAATAATGCAATAAGAATGATTACATGATGTAGACAAGATCTATTCATGTAGGAATAGACCCCATCTTGTTATCCTTAATAGAAACGATACAGACGTATCTTGCTGCCCCTTCTGTCACTGGGAAAGAACACCGCATGATCGAACCCATCACAAAGCACCTCTTCCCATGGCCTAACTAAACAAAAGATTCGAAGAAGAAATATGAGGCTATAAATAATCATGCATATAAGAGATCAAAGAAAACTCAAATAACTTTCCTGGATATATAGATATGATCATCCCACACAGTCGCTCCAAGGAAAAAATTTCCGTTCACAGGTACATCACACACAATTTTTCCCGTTAAATCATTTGTGTTATTGAATGTATCACACACGGTCCATAGAAGAAACTGTGTGGCAAAGGCTGTCCATCACACATAGTTTTTATGTGTTAAACGTTTGCGCAAGGTGGCCTAACGCAAACAGTTTTCAAGAGAAAGTCGTGTGTGATTGTTCATTGATCCAACATGGTTTATTCCTAGAAACTGTGTGCGTTGCTTGAGGTCATCGCCCACGGTATTTTTTCAACAACCGTTTGCAATAGCAAAACCCAATTAGCAGTCTAATTCGCCATTAGCAAGCTAATTGCCCTATTATTAATAATCCATTTATTAATCTAATTGACATTCATATTAAGCACATAATATATTTCATTTCCATATTAAGGAAGCAGAATTTCATAATTGAAATACATCAGAGTACAACATGATATAGCTTCAGCACTGAGCTACCCCATTACACAACTACACCAGGACCAAGTTTCACATGCTACATCCATAACCTTTCAAAATTAGCATCATAGACGGTACATAGACAGATGTATCTCATCTGGAAAACTGCTGAAGCAGAAGGAGAATATTGAGCCTTCATTGATGTTGAAGGTCTTTGTAACTTTAGGCCAGTGCCTGTGGATGATTGACCGTCCATCCTTCGTCCTCTTCAGGAACACTTCAATATTGAACCATGGGTGTTGTATGAATACCTTCCTCACCTCCTGACCATACAGCTGGTTTGAGAGGTAATCATCAGTGAACTACTTTGGAAAGGCCTAAAAACAAGGATGTGCATAAATATCTTCTCTATATTGGAAATGGGGCAAAGGAATAAGAAAAAGGCAAGGTATAATAGTTAGTACCATCCTGTAGTGAATTGATGTCTTCTTCATTGTGCAGACAAAGATCTTGTTGTTTTTTTGTCGCTAATTTCTTTATCCTAACAATCTTTCTGAGTTTCTTGACTTGACTGATATTCATGGACAACTCATTTCCCCATATGCAAAAAGGATCGAACAGTGGGTCAAAACCTCTGACAGCAGGACCTACATGTGCAAGACCAAATTGTTAAAAACCTAAATATTAGAATGGTTCCTGCAATTGCACAATAATGTGCTATTAGACAACGGACCATGCACGTGCTAACCTCGATTGTAAACCTCAGTGCTTCCCATTGTATCCGTGCAACACATATAAGGTAGTTAGTCATCATGTTAAGTAAGGGTTCGCATGCTATCAGTAAAATATGTTGATGAAAAATAAGCACATTGCAGATTCATCAGATTAATTCAAGCCATATGGAAAACCCATTTATCCAAACCAAGCATGATTAAGAACTAGGAAATATAGCACTTGTATATGTTTCTCATGTATTAAGTGCAGCCAACGATTTATTCCTCAGATGCACAACAATACAAAATTCTACCCACGACAATTGGACATCACAGTGTAGAATTGAACCAAGCAGTTAGCTAAACACCACAACAAATGAACCAAACATTAACTTCGCACCACATTGCACAATATAACATACTCCTAATAGAAGATCAGACAGTTAACCAAACGAAGCATGCTTAACAACTTGGAAATATAGCAATTGTATTTTTTCTCATGTATTTAGTACAGCCAAATTTGATTTATTCCTCACATGGTATAGAATAACAGAATGTAGCCACAACAATTGAACATCACATTGCAGAATTGAACCAAGCAGTTAACTAAACACCACAAAAAATGAACCAAACGTTAACTAAGCACCACATTGCACAATATAACATACTCCTAATAGAAGATCAGACAGTTAACCAAACCAAGCATGCTTAACAACTTCGAAATATAGCAATTGTATTTGTTTCTCGTGTATTTAGTACAACCAAATTCGATTTATTCCTCACATGGTATACAATAACAGAATGCAGCCACAATAATTGAACATCGCATTGCAGAATTAAACCAAGCAGTTAACTAAACACCACAACAAATGAACCAAACGTTAACTCAGCACCGCATTGCACAATATAACATACTCGTAATAGAAGATCAGACAGTTAACCAAACCAAGCATGCTTAACAACTTGGAAATATTGCACCCTGAAGAAGTGAACATCACATTTCAGAATTGAACCAAGCAGTTAACTGAACACCACATCGCACGACATATAGAGCATATACACTATAGCAGAAGATTGCAGGGTAAAAGTAGATAGCACAATTCACAAGAATTTGTTAAGGAAAGGCAGTAGCTAGCAAACGATGGCCTCGAGGAAACGCCATGAACTATCATTTAAAGCAGCCAATCGCGTCACGGCGTCGGCGTGCGAGGCGTCAATGGTGGCCTCGACGACGAGGTGCTCCTCCAAGATCTGGGGGTCGGCACGAATGGCAGCCATCGCGGCCTCATCCGCGCGTACGGCCGCGATTTGCTTCTCCGCTGCCAAATGCTCCTTGAGATCCTGGCTATACTGTGTGCACCATGGCTTAGGGCGGCGCTTATTTGGTGGAGGGGTCGGTGATTTGGGTGGAAGGTGTCGCACTCGCGCCGACGGTCGGGGCATGTGGGATGTGGAAGGAGGAGAAGGATAGGGGTCGGGTGTGGATTACCTACCTGGATAGGTGAGGCCGAGCAGCGTGAAAGAGGGTCACCGGCGAGGAGGCAGCGCTACAAGCAAGGAGTGAAGGTTTCAACTTGGAAAGGAAGGCGGAAACAGGGGAAATGTGGCTTTTGGTAAGGGGAGGGGGCGGGGAGGTAGATATTTCCACGGAAGCCGAAAATTTGGAATCGCTTCAGCGAAAAAACTGGCGCGCAAAGTGTCATCAGACACGGTCCCTTATTCAGAACTGTGTACGATATCTGAACATCACAAACGATTCAAATAGCTTAACCCGTGTGTGTTGAGTTTGAACGTCAAAAATTTTGGTTCGAATTTCCCTGGCTACAGTGGTCATCCACGTCATTGCATAATTTGGGTACACAAAGGAGACTAACTTCTTAATCGAGCTAGTTCAACAATTAAACAGAGCTAGCTGACCTAAACATTACTCTAACAAATTAAAGACCAGCGCTCTTAATTAAACAAAACAAAGAGTACTACTACGGCTGGTGCTCGTCGATCTCCGCCGCCGCCTCCATGTCCAGCTCGCTGCCGACGGTCTCCTGGGGAAGGGGCTCCATGACATCAATTGCACCATACTCGGCAAGCATCTTGCCATCCGCATCCGCCATATCTTTGGCATAGGCCGCCACGAGCTGGGCGTGGGCGGCTGCGATCTGGGCTCTGGCGGCCTCCGTCGTGCCAAGGTATGCCGCGCAGGAACGGACGACTGCTCGAACTCTCTCGGCGATTGCCAGCTCTTCGGCCGTGGGTTGCCGACCGTTGTCAGAGAAGCTTCGTTCGATTTGTGCGGTGACCGCCACGAACTGGGCATCGACGGCCTCGACATGGTAGTGGGCGGCCTCCATCAGGGCTAAGGCCGCCGCTGCGGAATGGACAGCTTTTGTGCCGCTCGCGCCAGTTGCTATCCCCGAGGCAGATGCTGCTGCCACCGCCTGAGAAGCAACAGCGGCCATTTGGGCTGCGTTTGCCGCCCGGACGCAGACTGCGGTCACCCTCACGAAGCTTGTTAGCACGCGCCTGGCGGCTGCGGCCGCGCTCTCGCCGGAGTGGGCCACTGAAGTTGCCCTCGCGATGTGGGTCCACGTCCCCATCTTTCACCGGCGATGAATGAACAGTGAAATGATATTTGGGGAGTGAGCTAGTGTGCTTGACACGCTAGTAGTGGACTGTAGCCGACACACCTTCTCTCGTAAGCCATAGGCGTACTATACACAGACGGTACTCCAAGATATTTTGTGCTGCACCTCACACGGTTGGTGATAATAAACTGTGTGCGATCTACTTGATTTATCGTCTTAATTTGAATTACGTAATGGGGTCACAGCTACAAAGGATGGTGTTTGAATTGTTAGAACTTTTATCTGCAGTGAACATGCAACTATAGGTGTGTCGTCAAAAAAATTGGAATTATTCAGGGTTCGTTTGGACGTTTTATACATTAACTCGGTTTTCCAGGCATTTTATGCGCATAATTCAAATTTGAACTACATGCACATTCTCCAGTCCATATAAACTGGTTGAAAATCAAGTATGTGTCCTTGGTTGCATGCTTAGGTCCCATGCAAGAAATGAGAATGAATTTCAAACACCCTGCCACCGTCACTCGGCCGCAAACATTGAGATATATGGCTTTTAATTTCTAGTAAATCCAAAACTCGTGTGAAATTCATGAAACTTGGCATGCTATCATGGAGCAGCATCAACATGCCGTGGTAAAAAATTTGTCCCATTTGGGGCAGGTTTGGGTATAAGCTTCTCACAACAAGCATGATGGTTTCGGTAGGGAACGTGCCACCTTCGGGGACGAAACGATATCCGTTGCCTCTTATTGCTTTCAAAAAAATTCGAGTGTCAACATAGAACAATAGGAGTGTTGTGTTCAATTTTGGAATTTTTGGGGTTTGTTTGGACATTTTTATACATTAACTGGGTTTTCCTGGCATTTTATGTGCATAATTCAAATTTGAACTACATGCACATTCTCGAGTGCATATAAACTGGTTGAAAAATCAAATATGTGTCCTTGGTTGCATGCTTAGGACCCATGCAAGAAATGGGAATGAATTTCAAACACCCTGCCACCGTCACTCGGCCGCAAAAATTGAGATACATGGCTTTTAATTTCTAGTAAATCCAAAACTCGTCAGAAATTCATGAAACTTGGCATGCTATCATGGAGTAGCATCAACATGTCGTGGTAAAAATTTAGTCCCATTTGGGGCAGGTTTGGGTATAAGCTTCTCACAAACCAGAGCTTCTCACAACAAGCGTGAAGGTTTCGGTAGGGAACATGCCACCTTTGGGGACAAAACGATATCTGTTCCCTCTTATTGCTTTCAAATTTTTTCGAGAATCAACATAGAACAACATGAGTGTTGTGTTCAATTTTGGATTTTTTGGGGGTTTGTTTGGACATTTTTATACATTAACTGGGTTTCCCAGGCATTTTATGCGCGTAATTCAAATTTGAACTACATGCACATGCTCCAGTGCATATAAACTGGTTGAAAAATCAAATATGTGTCCTTGGTTGCATGCTTAGGTCCCATGCAAGAAATGGGTATGAATTTCAAACACCCTGCCACCGTCACTCGGCCGCAAACATTGAGATACCTGGTTTTTAAATTCTAGTAAATGCAAAACTCGTCTGAAATTCATGAAACTTGGCATGCTATCATGGAGCGGCATCAACATGCCGTAAATTTTTTGTCCCATTTGGGGCAGGTTTGGGTATAACCTTGTGACGCCCCCGATTCGACCGTACACTAATCATGCACGCAAATGTGAACGATCAAGATCAGGGACTCATGGTAAGATATCACAACACAACTCTACAACAAAAATAAGTCATACAAGCATCATAATACAAGCCAGGGGCCTCGAGGGCTCGAATACAATTGCTCGATCATAGACGAGTCAGCGGAAGCAACAATATCTGAGTACAGACATAAGTTAAACAAGTTTGCCTTAAGAAGGCTAGCACAAAAGTAGCAACGATTGAAAAGGCAAGGCCTCCTGCCTGGGATCCTCCTAACTACTCCTGGTCGTCATCAGCGGGCTGCACATAGTAGTAGGCACCTCCGGTGTAGTAGGAGTCGTCGTCGACGGTGGCATATGGCTCCTGGGATCCGGCATCTGGTTGCGACAACCAGGTAGAAGGGAGAGGGGGAAAAGAGGGAGAAAAGCAACCGTGAGTACTCATCCAAATTACTCGCAAGCAAGGAGCTACACTACATATGCATGGGTATATGTGTAAAGGGCCATATCGGTGGACTAAACTGCAGAATGCCAGAATAAGAGGGGGATAGCTAATCCTGTCGAAGACTACGCTTCTGGCCACCTCCATCTTGCAGCATGTAGGAGAGAGTAGATGGTAAATTCACCAAGTAGCATCGTATAGCATAAACCTACCTGGCGATCCCCTCCTCGTCGCCCTGTTAGAGAGCGATCACCGGGTTATATCTGGCACTTGGAAGGGTGTGTTTTATTAAGTATCCAGTTCTAGTTGTCATAAGGTCAAGGTACAACTCCGGGTCGTCCTTTTACCGAGGGACACGGCTATTCGAATAGATAAACTTCCCTGCAGGGGTGCACCACATAACCCAACACGCTCGATCCCATTTGGCCGGACACACTTTTCTGGGTCATTCCCGGCCGCGGAAGATCAACACGTTGCAGCCCCACCTAGGCTCAACAGAGAGGTCAACACGCCAGTCTAAATCCTATGCGCGCAGGGGTCTGGGCCCATCGCCCATTGCACACCTGCACGTTGCGTGCGCGGCCGGAAGCAGACCTAGGCTAGTAGGCATTCCAGTCCAATCCGGCGCGCGCCGCTCCGTCGCTGACGTCAAGAAGAGCTTCGGCTGATACCACGACGTCGAGTGCCCATAACTGTTCCCGCGTAGTTGGTTAGTGCGTATAGACCAAATGGCCAGACTCAGATCAAATACCAAGATCTCGTTAAGCGTGTTAAGTATCCGCGAACGCCGACCAGGGCCAGGCCCACCTCTCTCCTAGGTGGTCTCAACCTGCCCTGTCGCTCCGCCACAAAGTAACAGTCGGGGGCCGTCAGGAACCTAGGCCCACCTATACCGGGATGGAGCCACCTGTCCTTTTAGCCCCCTCATCAGAATCGCTTGCGGGTACTCCTCGAGCCGACCCGACTTTAGTCACCACATGTGTCATGTATATAAAGTATATAGTATATACCCGTGATCACCTCCCGAAGTGATCACGGCCCAGTAGTATAGCATGGCAGACGGACAAGAGTGTAGGGCCACTGATGGAACACTAGCATCCTATACTAAGCAGTAGGATAGCAGGTAAGGGTAACAACTGTCGCAACAATGACAGGCTATGCAGCAGAATAGGATTAACCGAAAGCAGTAACATGCTACACTCTTCTAATGCAAGCAGTATAGAGAAGAATAGGCGATATCTGGTGCTCAAGGGGGGGCTTGCCTGGTTGCTCTGGCAAGAAGAAGGGGTCGTCGTCGATGTAATCGATCACAGGGGCATCGGCAGCGGTCTCGGGTTCTACCGAAAAGAAGTAACGGAGGGGGAACACAATAAATAACAGAGCAATCGAAGCATCACAAAGCATAATAGGGAAATACGCGGTGCTAGGTGTGCCCTAACGCGGTGGTAGGTGATACTGGCGAAGGGGGGAAACATCCGGGAAAGTATTCCCGGTGTTTCGCGTTTTTGGACAAACGGACCGGAGGGGGAAAGTTGCATGTTTGCTATGCTAGGAATGTGTGGCGGACGAATGGGATGCGTATTCGGATTCGTCTCATCGTTCTGAGCAACTTTCATGTACAAAACTTTTTCATCGGAGCTACGGTATATTTTCTACGATTTTTCAAAGTTTTAACAATATTCTAGATTTTCTAAATTACTTTTAATGCGAGTTGACCAAGTCAACTTGACTGGTCAAAAGTGGAGGTGGTAGCCCACATGTCATAGACTATTTACCTAAACAAATAAATAAACCTGACTTATTTAATGGGGCCTACATGTCATCTACTACTAGACTAACTTAGCAATAATTAATACTAGCTACACCTAGTAGTACTAATCTAAGCAGTACTAATCTAATCAAGGGCTGGCCATTAGTGGACAGAGCCTAGCCGAGACACTCACACACAAAAGCGCACACACACCTACAGAACACACACACACACATAGTACGCAACAGCTTAGCAGCAGAAAACAGGAGCGGGAGCAAGCAGCGACCGGAGCAAAGCGGCGGCGGCAGCATCAACTATGAGCAGCAACTGTAGCGAGCAGCCAGCAGCAGTTTAGCAGGAGCTAGCAAAGCAGCAGCTAAGCAGCAAGCAGGCAACAGCAAGCAAAGCAGTAGCAGGTAGCAGCGCTGCGCAGCAGCAACAGAGCAAGGGCGCGGCCGCCGCGCGCAGAGGCGTGAACGGGCGTGGGCGGCGCTTGGGGAGGCACGGCCACGACGCGGCAGGGGAACCCAGAGCGCGCACGGAGCAGCCGGGGCGCGGGGCCAGAGCCGCGCGGGCACGGGAGAGTCGCGGTGAGCGCGTCCATGCAGTGAGATGGGGCGTTTGGCTACGGCGGCTACGGCGGTGGATTGAGCGGGGAACATGGGGAATCGGCGCAGCTCACCGAGAGGGAGGTCGGGGACGTGCTTGTGACGGCGGGGGTGGTGCGGTGGTGTACATCGACGTTGAGATGCCGCGGCCATGGCGGAGAAACCGGCTCGATCCCGAGCGTACGGTGCGGCTTGGCTCGGGTTCTTCGGTGGGGACGAAGGAGACGAGCGCGGGGAGGCTTCTGGACACCTTGGTGCAGCAAGGGGAGGCCAGCGGCCGCGCTGACGACTATGGCGCGGCCCCGGAAGCTTCAGCTCCTCTTCCAGATCGAGTGCGAGGGGGAAATGAGGGAACTGGGCGTCTAGGGTTTGTCCTGGGCTTGGGGATGGTCTTGTACACCGCGGGGACTCGCCGGATGGTCGACACGGCGGTCATGGAGGCGTGGATGTGCGCCACGCACAGGTCTCTGCCTCCTGTACAGAGAAGATGGAAAAGGCCCTGGTGGGCTTGGGCCGCCCTATTGTAGCACTAGGCTTCTAGTGCACAGTGTGCACTTGGCCCATTTTCTTTTTTAAGTTTTCTGCTTTATTAATTTCGTACTGTTTTCTACTTAATTGCCAAAGTAATTAAATTTAGTTCAACTTGAAAGTTGGCACATAATTAGTAGGCAATATTTTGAGACCACACACAATGTTTCACATCATTTGGAAACTTATAAATATTTGCTTATTTTGAAAAAGGCCAATTTAAATGAGTTTGGACCACTTATTAATTTCCTAGGAATTTATTTGTGAGTCAAACCAAGTTGGTTTCACATGACATTGAACATGGAAATTGTATAGAACTATTCAAACATTTTAGTTTTGTAGCTTGAGGAGAAATAATTTTGACTTGTCTTTTAAATTTGAATTTGAGGTCGCTTTGGGACAAGGTGATGATTAGCAAAATTTAATAATGATGATGTGGCACCATTAATAGGAGTTTACTGTAGCATGACACCCGGGGTGTTACAAACCTTCTCTCAAACCAGAGCTTCTCACAACAAGCGTGATGATTTCGGTAGGGAACGTGCCACCTTTGCGGATGAAACGATATCCGTTGCCTCTTATTGCTTTCAAAAAATTTCGAGTGTCAACATAGAACAACAGGAGTGTTGTGTTCAATTTTGGAATTTCTCGGGGTTCGTTTGGACATTTTTATACATTAACTAGGATTTCCACGCATTTTATGTGCATAATTCAAATTTGAACTACATGCACATTCACCAGTGCATATAAACTAGTTGAAAAATCAAATGTGTCCTTGGTTGCATGCTTAGGTCACATGCAAGAAATGGGAATGAATTTCAAACACCCTGCCACCATCACTCGGCCGCAAACATTGAGATACCTGGTTTTTAAATTCTAGTAAATCCAAAACTCATCTGAAATTCATGAAACTTGGCATGCTATCATGGAGCGGCATCAACATGTCGTGGTAATTTTTTTGTCCCATTTGGGGCAGGTTTGGCTAGAAGCTTCTCACAAACCAGAGCTTCTCACAACAAGCGTGATCGTTTCGGTAGGGAACATGCCACCTTTGGGGACAAAACGATATCTGTTGCCTCTTATTGCTTTCAAAAGTTTTCGAGTATCAACATAGAACAACCGGAGTGTTGTGTTCAATTTTGGAATTTTTCGGGGTTCGTTTGGACATTTTTATACATTAACTGGGTTTTCCAGGCATTTTATGTGCATAATTCAAACTTGAACTACATGCACATTCTCCAATGCATATAAACTGGTTGAAAAATCAAATATGTGTCCTTGGTTGCATGCTTAGGTCCCATGCAAGAAATGGGAATGAATTTCAAACACCCTGCCACCATCACTCGGCCGCATACATTGAGATACCTGGTTTTTAAATTCTAGAAACTCCAAAATTTGTATGAAATTCATGAAACTTGGCATGCTGTCATGGAGCGGCATCAACATGTCATGGTAAAATTTTTGTCCCATTTGGGGTAGGTTTGGGTATAAGCTTCTCACAACAAGCATGATGGTTTTGGTAGGGAACGTGCCACCTTTGGAGATGAAACGATATCCGTTGCCTTTTATTGCTTTCAAAAAATTTCGAGTGTCAACATAGAACAATAGGAATGTTGTGTTCAATTTTGGATTTTTCGGGGTTCGTTTGGACATTTTTATACATTAACTTGGTTTCCCAGGCATTTTATGCGCATAATTCAAATTTGAACTACATGCACATTCTCCAGTACATATAAACTGGTTGAAAAATTAAGTATGTGTCCTTTGTGTAGGGGAACGTAGCATAAATTCAAAATTTTCTACGCATCACCAAGATCAATCTATGGAGTAACCTAGCAACGAGGGGAAGGGGAGTGCATCTATATACCCTTGTAGATCGCGATGCGGAAGCGTTGCAAGAACGCGGATGAGGGAGTCGTACTCGTAGCGATTCAGATCGCGGTTGATTCCGATCTGAGCACCGAAGAACGGTGCCTCCGCGTTCAACACACGTGCAGCCCGGTGACGTCTCCCACGCCTTGATCCAGCAAGGAGAGAGGGAGAGGTTGGGGAAGACTCCATCCAGCAGCAGCACGATGGCGTGGTGGTGATGGAGGAGCGTGGCAATCCCGCAGGGCTTCGCCAAGCACCGCGGGAGAGGAGGAGGAGGGAGAGGGGAAGGGCTGCGCCGCAAGAGAGACGTTCTCATGTCTATGGGCAGCCCCAAACCTCAACTATATATAGGGGGGAGGGGCTGCGCCCCCTCTAGGGTTTCCACCCCCAAGGGCTGGCGGCCAGCCCTAGATCCCATCTAGGGGGGGCGGCCAAGGGGAGGAGAGGGGGGCGCCACTAGGGTGGGCCTTAAGGCCCATCTGGACCTAGGGTTTGCCCCCTCCCACTCTCCCATGCGCCGTGGGCCTTGATGGGGGGGCGCACCAGCCCACCTGGGGCTGGTCCCCTCCCACACTTGGCCCACACAGCCTTCTGGGGCTGGTGGCCCCACTTGGTGGACCCCCGGGACCCTCCCGGTGGTCCCGGTACATTACCGATAACACCCGAAACTTTTCCGGTGACCAAAACAGGACTTCCCATATATAAATCTTTACCTCCGGACCATTCCGGAACTCCTCGTGACGTCCGGGATCTCATCCGGGACTCCGAACAACATTCGGTAACCACATACATGATTTCCCTATAACCCTAGCGTCATCGAACCTTAAGCGTGTAGACCCTACGGGTTCGGGAACCATGCAGACATGACCGAGACGTTCTCCGGTCAATAACCAACAGCGGGATCTGGATACCCATGTTGGCTCCCACATGTTCCACGATGATCTCATCGGATGAACCACGATGTCGGGGATTCAATCAATCCCGTATGCAATTCCCTTTGTCTATCGATATGTTACTTGCCCGAGATTCGATCGTCGGTATCCCGATACCTTGTTCAATCTCGTTACCAGCAAGTCTCTTTACTCGTTCCGTAACTCACATCATCCCGTGATCAACTCCTTGGTCACACTGTGCACATTATGATGATGCCCTACCGAGTGGGCCGAGAGATACCTCTCCGTTTACACGGAGTGACAAATCCCAGTCTCGATTCGTGCCAACCCAACAGACACTTTCGGAGATACCTGTAGTGCACCTTTATAGTCACCCAGTTACGTTGTGACATTTGGTACACCCAAAGCATTCCTACGGTATCCGGGAGTTGCACAATCTCATGGTCTAAGGAACTGATACTTGACATTAGAAAAGCTCTGAGCAAACGAACTACACGACTTGTGCTAGGCTTAGGATTGGGTCTTGTCCATCACATCATTCTCCTAATGATGTGATCCCGTTATCAACGACATCCAATGTCCATGGTCAGGAAACCGTAACCATCTATTGATCAACGAGCTAGTCAACTAGAGGCTTACTAGGGACATGGTGTT
Organism: Triticum aestivum; assembly: GCF_018294505.1. Taxonomy (NCBI): domain Eukaryota; kingdom Viridiplantae; phylum Streptophyta; class Magnoliopsida; order Poales; family Poaceae; genus Triticum; species Triticum aestivum. The sequence goes on along the minus strand of NC_057811.1, from coordinate 134,582,480 downwards.
GTCTATGTATCCACACATGTATCTGAGTTTCCTATCAATACAATTGTAGCATGGATAATAAACGATTATCATGAACAAGGAAATATAATAATAACCAATTTATTATTGCTTCTAGGGCATATTTCCAACAGTCTCCCACTTGCACTAGAGTCAATAACCTAGTTCACATCACCATGTGATTAACACTCACTGGTCACATCACCATGTGACCAACATCTAAAGAGTTTACTAGAGTCAACAATCTAGTTCACATCACCATGTGATTAACACTCAATGAGTTCCGGTTTGATCATGTTATGATTGTGAGAGAGGTTATTAGTCAACGGGTCTGAACCTTTCAGATCCGAGTGTGCTTTACGAATATCTATGTCATCTTGTGGATGCTACCACGCGCTATTTGGAGCCATTTCAAATAACTGCTCTACTATACGAATCCGGTTTACTACTCAGAGCCATCCGGATTAGTGTCAAAGTTCGCATCGACGTAACCCTTTACGACGAACTCCTTTTCACCTCCATGATCGAGAAAATCCTTAGTCCACTATATACTAAGGATAAGTTCGACCGCTGTCATGTGATCCATTCCCGGATCACTATTGTACCCCTTGACCAACTCATGGCAAGGCACACTTCATGTGCGGTACACAACATAGCATACTGTAGAGCCTACGTCTGAAGCATAGGGGACGACTTTCGTCCTTTCTCTCTCTTCTGCTGTGGTCAGGTCTTGAGTCTTACTCAATACTCACACCTTGTAACACAGCCAAGAAATCCTTCTTTGCTGATCTATTTTGAACTCTTTCAAAAGCATGTCAAGGTGTGCGTTCTTTGAAAGTATCATCGGGCGTCTTGATTTATCTCTATAGATCTTGATGCCCAATATGTAAGCAGCTTTTATCCAGGTCTTCCTTTGAAAAACTCCTTTCAAACAACCCTTTATGCTTTCCAGAAATATTACATCATTTCGGATTCAACAATTTGTCATTCACATATACTTATCAGAAATGTTGTAGCGCTCCCACTCACTTTATTGTAAATACAAGTTTCTAACAAACTTTGTATAAACCCAAAAACTTTGATCACTCTATCAAAGCGTATATTCTAACTCCGAGATGCTTGCTCTAATCCATGGAAGGATCGCTGGAGCTAGCGTACCTTTTAGCATCCTTAGGATGGACAAAACCTTTCTGATTGTATCACATACAACCTTTCCTTACAAAAACTGGTAAGGAAACTTGTTTTGACATCCATCTGCCAGATTTCATAAATGCAGCTAATGCTAACATGATTCCGACGGACTTAAGCATCGCTACGGATGAGAAAATCTCATCGTAGTACACTCCTTGAACTTGTGAAAATACCTTTTTTTCACAAGTCGAGCTTCATAGACGGTAACATAACCGTCCACGTCCGTCTTCTTCTCAAAGATCCATTTATCTCAGATTTCATGGCTTCTAACCATTTGTCGGAATATGGGCCCACCATCGCTTCTCCATAGCCCGTAGGTTCAGTATTGTCCAACAACATGATATCTCAGACAGGATCACGTACCACTCTGAAGTAGCACGCATCCTCGTCGTCCTACGAGGTTTGGTGGTGACTTGATCCGAAGTTTCATGATCACTATCATAAGCTTCCACTTCAATTGGTATAGGTGCCACAGGAACAACTTCCTGTGCCCTGCTACACACTAGTTGAAGTGACGGTTCAATAACCTTATCAAGTCTCCACCATCCTCCCACTCAATTCTTTCGAGAGAAACTTTTCCTCGAAAAAGGACCCGTTTCTAGAAGCAATTACTTTTGCTTCCAGATCTGAAATAGGAGGTATACCCAACTGTTTTGGGTTTTCTATGAAGATGCATTTATCCGCTGTGGGTTCGAGCTTATCAGCCTGAAACTTTTTCACATAAGCATCGCAGCCCCAAACTTTTAAGAAACGACAACTCAGGTTTCTCTAAACGGTGTCATCTCAACGGAATTGCGTGGTGCCCTATTTAAAGTGAATGCGGTTGTCCCTAATGCCTAACCCATAAACGATAGTGGTAATTCGATAAGAGACATCATGGTATGCACCATATCCAATAGGGTGCAGCTATGATGTCCGGACACACCATCACACCATGGTGTTCCAGGCGGTATTAATTGTGAAACACTTTCCACAATGTCTTAATTGTGTGCCAAACTCGTAACTCAGATACTCATCTCTATGATCATATCACAGACATTTTATCCTCTTGTCACAACGATCTTCAACTTCACTCTGAAATTACTTGAACCTTTCAATAATTCAGACTTGTGTTTCATCAAGTAAATACACTCAGCATCTACTCAAATCATCTGTGAAGTAAGAACATAACGATATCCACTGCATGCCTCAGCACTCATTGGACTGCATACATCAAAATGTATTACTTCCAATAAGTTGCTCTCTGGTTCCATCTTACTGAAAACGAGGACTTTCAGTCATCTTGCCCATGTGGTATGATTTGCATGTCTCAAGTGATTCAAAATCAAGTGAGTCCAAATGATCCATCTGCATGGAGTTTCTTCATGCATATATACCAATAGACATGGTTCGCATGTCTCAATCTTTTCAAAAACGAGTGAGTCCAAAGATCCATCTACATGGAGCTTCTTCATGCGTTCTATACCAATATGACTCAAATGGCAGTGCCGCAAGTATGTGGAACTATCATTACTATTTTATATCTTTTGGCACGAACATGTGTATCACTACGATCGAGATTCATTTTAGGTGCAAGACCATTGAAGGTATTATTCAAATAAACAGAGTAATCATTATTCTCCTTAAATGAATAACCGTATTGCGATAAACATAATCCAATCATGCTCAACGCAAACACCAAATCTTGATAGTAGAGGGAGCATGCGATGCTTGATCACATCAACCTTGGAAACACTTCCAACACACATCGTCATCTCACCTTTAGCCAGTCTCCATTTATTCTGCAGCTTTTATTTCGAGTTACTAACACTTAGCAACCGAACCGGTATCTAATACCCTGGTGCTGCTAGGAGTACTAGTAAAGTACACATTCATATAATGAATATCTAATATACTTCTGTCGACCTTGCCTGCCTTCTCATCTACCAAATATCTAGGCTAGTACTGCTTCAGTGACCGTTCCCCTCATTACAGAAGCACTTAGTCTGGGGTTTGGGTTCAACCTTGGGATTCTTCACTAGAGCAGCAAACGACTTGCTGTTTCATGAAGTATCCCTTTTGCCCTTGCCCTTCTTAAACTAGTGGTTTTACTAACCATCAACAATTGATGCTCCTTCTTGATTTCTACTCTCGCGGTGTCAAACATCGCGAGTTGCTCAAGGATCATCATCTATCCTTGATATGTTATAGTTCATCACGAAGCTCTAATAGCTTGGTGGCAGTGACTATGGAGAACCATCACTATCTCATCTGGAAGATTAACTCCCACTCGATTCAAGCGATTCTGGCACTCAGACAATCTGAGCACATGCTCAACGATTGAGCTTTTCTCCCTTAGTCTTCAGGCTTAAGAAACTTGTCAGAGGTCTCATACCTCTTGACGTGGGCACTAGTCTGAAATCTCAATTTTAGTCTTCGGAACATCTCATATGTTCTGCGACGTTTCAAAACCGTCTTTGGTGCCACAATTCTAAACCGTTAGCATTACGCACTGAACTATCACGTAGTCATCAAAACGTGTATGTCAGATGTTCCGCAACATCTACAGACGACGCTGAGGTTCAGCACACCGAGCGGTGCGTTAAGGACATAAGCCTTCTGTGCAGCAATGAGGACAATCCTCAGTTTACGGACCCAGTCCGCATAATTGCTACTACCAACTTTCAACTAAATTTTCTCTAGGAACATATCTTAAACAGTAGAACTAAAGCGTAAGCTATGACATAATTTGCAAAGACCATTTGACTATGTTCATGATAATTAAGTTCATTTGATTTAATGAACTCCCACTCAGATAGACATCCCTCTAGTCATCTAAGTGATACATGATCCGAGTCAAACTAGGCCGCGTCCGATCATCACGTGAGACGGACTAGTCATCATGGGTGAACATCTCCATGTTGATCGCATCTACTATACGACTCATGTTCGACCTTTCGATCTCTTGTGTTCCGAGGCCATGTCTGTACATGCTAGGCTCGTCAAGTCAACCTAAGTGTTTTGCATGTGTTCCGAGGCCATGTATGTACATGCTAGGCTCGTCAACACCCGTTGTATTCGAACGTTAGAATCTATCACACCCGATCATCACGTGGTGCTTCGAAACAACGAACCTTCGCAACGGTGCACAGTTAGGGGGAACACGTCTCTTGAAATTTTAGTGAGGGATCATCTTATTTATGCTACCGTCGTTCTAAGCAAATAAGATGTAAACATGACAAACATCACATGCAAATCATAAGGTGACGTGATATGGCCAATATCATCTTGCGCCTTAGATCTACATCTTCGAGGCGCGGCATGATCACCTTCGTTACCGGCATGACACCATGATCTCCATCATCATGATCTCCATCATCGTGTCTTCACGAAGTTGTCTCGCCAACTATTACTTCTACTACTATGGCTAACGGTTAGCAATAAAGTAAAGTAATTACATGGCGTTTTCTTTGACACGCAGGTCATACAATAAATTAAGACAACTGCTATGGCTCCTGCCGGTTGTCATACTCATCGACATGCAAGTCGTGATTCCTATTACAAGAACATGATCAATCTCATACATCACATATATCATTCATCACATCCTTTTGGCCATATCACATCACATAGCATACCCTGCAAAAACAAGTTAGACGTCCTCTAATTGTTGTTGCATGTTTTACGTGGCTGCTATGGGATTCTAGCAAGAACGTTTCTTACCTACGCAAAAGCCACAACGTGATATGCCAATTTCTATTTACCCTTCATAAGGACCCTTTTCATCGAATCCGATCCGACTAAAGTGGGAGAGACAGACACCCGCTAGCCACCTTATGCAACTAGTGCATGTCAGTCGGTGGAACCTGTCTCACGTAAGAGTACGTGTAAGGTCGGTCCGGGCCGCTTCATCCCACGATGCCGCCGAATCAAGATAAGACTAGTAACGGCAAGTAAATTGACAACATCTACGCCCACAACTGCTTTGTGTTCTACTCGTGCATAGAAACTACGCATAGACCTAGCTCATGAAGCCACTATTGGGGAACGTAGCAGAAATTCAAAATTTTCTATGCATCACCAAGATCAATCTATGGAGTAACCTAGCAACGAGGGGAACGGGAGTGCATCTACATACCCTTGTAGATCGCGATGCGGAAGCGTTGCAAGAACGCGGATGAGGGATTCGTACTCGTAGCGATTCAGATCGCGGTTGATTCCGATCTGAGCACCGAAGAACGGTGCCTCCGCGTTCAACACACGTGCAGCCTGGTGACGTCTCCCACGCCTTGATCCAGCAAGGAGAGAGGGAGAGGTTGGGGAAGACTCCATCCAGCAGCAGCACGACGGCGTGGTGGTGATGGAGGAGCGTGGCAATCCCGCAGGGCTTCGCCAAGCACCGCGGGAGAGGAGGAGGAGGGAGAGGGGAAGGGCTGCGCCGAAAGAGAGACGTTCTCATGTCTATGGGCAGCCCCAAACCTCAACTATATATAGGGGGGAGGGGCTGCGCCCCCTCTAGGGTTTCCACCCCCAAGGGCTGGCGGCCAGCCCTAGATCCCATCTAGGGGGGGCGGCCAAGGGGAGGAGAGGGGGGGCGCCACTAGGGTGGGCCTTAAGGCCCATCTGGACCTAGGGTTTGCCCCCTCCCACTCTCCCATGCGCCTTGGGCCTTGGTGGGGGGGCGCACCAGCCCACCTGGGGCTGGTCCCCTCCCACACTTGGCCCACGCAGCCTTCTGGGGCTGGTGGCCCCACTTGGTGGACCCCCGGGACCCTCCCGGTGGTCCCGGTACATTACTGATAACACCCGAAACTTTTCCGGTGACCAAAACAGGACTTCCCATATATAAATCTTTACCTCCGGACCATTCCGGAACTCCTCGTGATGCCCGGGATCTCATCCGGGACTCCGAACAACATTCGGTAACCACGTACATGCTTTCCCTATAACCCTAGCGTCATCGAACCTTAAGCGTGTAGACCCTACGGGTTCGGGAACCATGCAGACATGACCGAGACGTTCTCCGGTCAATAACCAACAGCGGGATCTGGATACCCATGTTGGCTCCCACATGTTCCACGATGATCTCATCGGATGAACCACGATGTCGGGGATTCAATCAATCCCGTATGCAATTCCCTTTGTCTATCGATATGTTACTTGCCCGAGATTCGATCGTCGGTATCCCGATACCTTGTTCAATCTCGTTACCGGCAAGTCTCTTTACTCATTCCGTCACTCACATCATCCCGTGATCAACTCCTTGGTCACACTGTGCACATTATGATGATGTCCTACCGAGTGGGACCAGAGATACCTCTCCGTTTACACGGAGTGACAAATCCCAGTCTCGATTCGTGCCAACCCAACAGACACTTTCGGAGATACCTGTAGTGCACCTTTATAGTCACCCAGTTACGTTGTGACGTTTGGTACACCCAAAGCATTCCTACGGTATCCGGGAGTTGCACAATCTCATGATCTAAGGAACTGATACTTGACATTAGAAAAGCTCTGAGCAAACGAACTACACGATCTTGTGCTAGGCTTAGGATTGGGTCTTGTCCATCACATCATTCTCCTAATGATGTGATCCCGTTATCAACGACATCCAATGTCCATGGTCAGGAAACCGTAACCATCCATTGATCAACGAGCTAGTCAACTAGAGGCTTACTAGGGACATGGTGTTGTCTATGTATCCACACATGTATCTGAGTTTCCTATCAATACAATTGTAGCATGGATAATAAACGATTATCATGAACAAGGAAATATAATAATAACCAATTTATTATTTCTTCTAGGGCATATTTCCAACACTTTGTTCAATGCTTAGGTCCCATGCAAGAAATGGGAATGAATTTCAAACACCCTGCCACCGTCACTCGGCCGCAAACATTGAGATACATGGCTTTTAATTACTAGTAAATCCAAAACTCGTCTGAAATTCATGAAACTTGGCATGCAATCATGGAGCAGCATCAACATGCCGTGGTAAAAAAATTGTCCCATTTGGGGCAGGTTTGGGTATAAGCTTCTCACAACAAGCATGATGGTTTCGGTAGGGAATGTGCCACCTTTGGAGATGAAACGATATCCGTTGCCTTTTATTGCTTTCAAAAAATTTCGAGTGTCAACATAGAACAATAGGAGTGTTGTGTTCAATTTTGGATTTTTTCGAGGTTCGTTTAGACTTTGTATACATTAACTGGGTTTTCCAGGCATTTTATGCGCATAATTCAAATTTGAACTACATGCACATTCTCCAGTGCATATAAACTGGTTGGAAAATCAAATATGTGTTCTTGGTTGCATGCTTAGGTCCCATGCAAGAAATGGGAAGGAATTTCAAGCACCCTGCCACCGTCACTCGGCCGCAAACATTGAGAGACCTGGTTTTTAAATTCTAGAAAAGCCAAAACTTGTCTGAAATTCATGAAACTTGGCATGATATCATGGAGCGGCATCAACATGCTGTGGTAAAATTTTTGTCCCATTTGGGGCAGGTTTGACTATAAGCTTCTCACAAACCAGAGCTTCTCACAACAAGCGTGATGGTTTCGGTAGGGAACGTGCCACCTTTGGGGATCAAACGATATCCGTTGCCTCTTATTGCTTTCAATTTTTTTCGAGTGTCAACATAGAACAACAGGAGTGTTGTGTTCAATTTTGGAATTTTTCGAGGTTCGTTTGAACATTTTTATACATTAACTGGGTTTCCCAGGCATTTTATGCGCATAATTCAAATTTGAACTACATGCACATGCTCCAGTGCATATAAACTGGTTGAAAAATCAAATATGTGTCCTTGGTTGCATGCTTAGGTCCCATGCAAGAAATGGGTATGAATTTCAAACACCCTGCCACCGTCACTCGGCCGCAAACATTGAGATACCTGGTTTTTAAATTCTAGTAAATCCAAAACTCGTCTGAAATTCATGAAACTTGGCATGCTATCATGGAGCGGCATCAACATGCCGTGGTAAAATTTTTGTCCCATTTGGGGCAGGTTTGGGTATAAGCTTCTCACAAACCAGAGCTTCTCACAACAAGCGTGATAGTTTCGGTCGGGAACGTGCCACCTTTGGGGACGAAACGATATCCGTTGCCTCTTATTGCTTTCAAAATTTTTCGAGTGTCAACATAGAACAACAGGAGTGTTGTGTTCAATTTTGGAATTTTTCGGGGTTCGTTTGGACATTTTTATACATTAACTGGGTTTCCCAGGCATTTTATGCGCATAATTCAAATTTGAACTACATGCACATTCTCCAGTACATATAACTGGTTGAAAAATCAAGATTGTGTCCTTGGTTGCATGCTTAGGTCCCATGCAAGAAATGGAATGAATTTCAAACACCCTGCCATCGTCACTCGGCCGCAAACATTGAGATACATGGCTTTTAATTACTAGTAAATCCAAAACTCGTCTGAAATTCATGAAACTTGGCATGCTATCATGGAGTAGCATCAACATGCCGTGGTAAAAAATTGTCCCATTTGGGGCAGGTTTGGGTATAAGCTTCTCACAACAAGCATGATGGTTTCGGTAGGGAATGTGCCACCTTTGGAGATGAAACGATATCCGTTGCCTTTTATTGCTTTCAAAAAATTTCGAGTGTCAACATAGAACAATAGGAGTGTTGTGTTCAATTTTGGATTTTTTCGAGGTTCGTTTAGACATTTGTATACATTAACTGGGTTTTCCAGGCATTTTATGCGCATAATTCAAATTTGAACTACATGCACATTCTCAAGTGCATATAAACTGGTTGAAAAATCAAATATGTGTCCTTGGTTGCATGCTTAGGTCCCATGCAAGAAATGGGAATGAATTTCACACACCCTGCCACCGTCACTCGGCCGCAAACATTGAGATACCTGGTTTTTAAATTCTAGTAAATCCAAAACTCGTCTGAAATTCATGAAACTTGGCATGCTATCATGGAGCGGCATCAACATGCCGTGGTAAATTTTTGTCCCATTTGGGGCAGGTTTGGGTATAAGCTTCTCACAAACCAGAGCTTCTCACAACAAGCGTGATGGTTTCGGTAGGGAACGTGCCACCTTTGGGGACGAAACGATATCCGTTGCCTCTTATTGCTTTCAAAATTTTCGAGTGTCAACATAGAACAACAGGAGTGTTGTGTTCAATTTTGGAATTTTTCGGGGTTCGTTTGGACATTTTTATACATTAACTGGGTTTTCCAGGCATTTTATGCGCATAATTCAAATTTGAACTACATGCACATTCTCCAGTGCATATAAACTGGTTGAAAAATCAAATATGTGTCCTTGGTTGCATGCTTAGGTCCCATGCAAGAAATGGGAATGAATTTCAAACACCCTGCCACCGTCACTCGGCCGCAAACATTGAGATACCTGGTTTTTAAATTCTAGTAAATCCAAAACTCGTCTGAAATTCATGAAACTTGGCATGCTATCATGGAGCGGCATCAACATGCCGTGGTAAATTTTTGTCCCATTTGGGGCAGGTTTGGGTATAAGCTTCTCACAAACCAGAGCTTCTCACAACAAGCGTGATGGTTTCGGTAGGGAACGTGCCACCTTTGGGGACGAAACGATATCCGTTGCCTCTTATTGCTTTCAAAATTTTCGAGTGTCAACATAGAACAACAGGAGTGTTGTGTTCAATTTTGGAATTTTTCGGGGTTCGTTTGGACATTTTTATACATTAACTGGGTTTTCCAGGCATTTTATGCGCATAATTCAAATTTGAACTACATGCACATTCTCCAGTGCATATAAACTGGTTGAAAAATCAAATATGTGTCCTTGGTTGCATGCTTAGGTCCCATGCAAGAAATGGGAATGAATTTCAAACACCCTGCCACGTCACTCGGCCGCAAACATTGAGATACATGGCTTTTAAATTCTAGTAAATCCAAAACTCGTCTGAAATTCATGAAACTTGGCATGCTATCATGGAGCGGCATCAACATGCCGTGGTAAAAATTTGTCCCATTTGGGGCAGGTTTGGGTATAAGCTTCTCACAACCAAACAGTGATGGTTTCGGTAGGGAATGTGCCACCTTTGGGGATGAAACGATATCCGTTGCCTTTATTGCTTTCAAAAATTTCGAGTGTCAACATAGAACAACAGGAGTGTTGTGTTCAATTTTGGAATTTTTCGAGGTTCGTTTGGACATTTTTATACATTAACTGGGTTTTCCAGGCATTTTATGCGCATAATTCAAATTTGAACTACATGCACATTCTCCAGTGCATATAAACTGGTTGAAAAATCAAATATGTGTCCTTGGTTGCATGCTTAGGTCCCATGCAAGAAATGGGAATGAATTTCAACACCCTGCCACCGTCACTCGGCCGCAAACATTGAGATACCTGGTTTTTAAATTCTAGTAAATCCAAAACTCGTCTGAAATTCATGAAACTTGGCATGCTATCATGGAGCGGCATCAACATGCCGTGGTAAAATTTTGTCCCATTTGGGGCAGGTTTGGGTATAAGCTTCTCACAAACCAGAGCTTCTCACAACAAGCGTGATGGTTTCGGTAGGGAACGTGCCACCTTTGGGGACGAAACGATATCCGTTGCCTCTTATTGCTTTCAAAATTTTCGAGTGTCAACATAGAACAACAGGAGTGTTGTGTTCAATTTTGGAATTTTTCGGGGTTCGTTTGGACATTTTTATACATTAACTGGGTTTCCAGGCATTTTATGCGCATAATTCAAATTTGAACTACATGCACATGCTCCAGTGCATATAAACTGGTTGAAAAATCAAATATGTGTCCTTGGTTGCATGCTTAGGTCCCATGCAAGAATGGGAATGAATTTCAAACACCCTGCCACCGTCACTCGGTCGCAAACATTGAGATACCTGGTTTTTAAATTCTAGTAAATCCAAAACTCGTCTGAAATTCATGAAACTTGGCATGCTATCATGGAGCGGCATCAACATGCCGTGGTAAAATTTTTGTCCCATTTGGGGCAGGTTTGGGTATAAGCTTCTCACAAACCAGAGCTTCTCACAACAAGCGTGATGGTTTCGGTAGGGAACGTGCCACCTTTGGGGACGAAACGATATCCATTGCCTCTTATTGCTTTCAAAAATTTTCGAGTGTCAACATAGAACAACAGGAGTGTTGTGTTCAATTTTGGAATTTTTCGGGGTTCGTTTGGACATTTTTATACATTAACTGGGTTTTCCAGGCATTTTATGCGCATAATTCAAATTTGAACTACATGCACATTCTCCAGTGCATATAAACTGGTTGAAAAATCAAGATTGTGTCCTTGGTTGCATGCTTAGGTCCCATGCAAGAAATGGGAATGAATTTCAAACACCCTGCCATCGTCACTCGGCCGCAAACATTGAGATACATGGCTTTTAATTACTAGTAAATCCAAAACTCGTCTGAAATTCATGAAACTTGGCATGCTATCATGGAGCAGCATCAACATGCCGTGGTAAAAAATTTGTCCCATTTGGGGCAGGTTTGGGTATAGGCTGCTCACAACAAGCATGATGGTTTCGGTAGGGAATGTGCCACCTTTGGGGATGAAACGATATCCGTTGCCTCATTGCATTCAAAACATTTCGAGTGTCAACATAGAACAATAGGATTGTTGTGTTCAATTTTGGAATTTTTCGGGGTTCGTTTGGACATTTTTATACATTAAGTAGGTTTTCCAGGCATTTTATGCGCATAATTCAAATTTGAACTACATGCACATTCTCCAGTGCATATAAACTGGTTGAAAAATCAAATATGTGTCCTTGGTTGCATGCTTAGATCCCATGCAAGAAATGGGAAGGAATTTCAAATACCCTGCCACCGTCACTCGGCCGCAAAAATTGACATACCTGGCTTTTAATTTCTAGAAAATCCAAAACTTGTCTGAAATTCATGAAACTTGGCATGATATCATGGAGCGGCATCAACATGCCTTGGTAAAAAATTTGTCCCATTTGGGGCAGGTTTGGGTATAAGCTTCTCACAAACCAGAGCTTCTCACAACAAGCGTGATGGTTTCGGTAGGGAACGTGCCACCTTTGGGGATCAAACGATATCCGTTGCCTCTTATTGCTTTCAATTTTTTTCGAGTGTCAACATAGAACAACAGGAGTGTTGTGTTCAATTTTGGAATTTTTCGAGGTTCGTTTGAACATTTTTATACATTAACTGGGTTTCCCAGGCATTTTATGCGCATAATTCAAATTTGAACTACATGCACATGCTCCAGTGCATATAAACTGGTTGAAAAATCAAATATGTGTCCTTGGTTGCATGCTTAGGTCCCATGCAAGAAATGGGTATGAATTTCAAACACCCTGCCACCGTCACTCGGCCGCAAACATTGAGATACCTGGTTTTTAAATTCTAGTAAATCCAAAACTCGTCTGAAATTCATGAAACTTGGCATGCTATCATGGAGCGGCATCAACATGCCGTGGTAAAATTTTTGTCCCATTTGGGGCAGGTTTGGGTATAAGCTTCTCACAAACCAGAGCTTCTCACAACAAGCGTGATGGTTTCGGTAGGGAACGTGCCACCTTGGGGACGAAACGATATCTGTTGCCTCTTATTGCTTTCAAAAATTTCGAGTGTCAACATAGAACAACAGGAGTGTTGTGTTCAATTTTGGAATTTTTCGGGGTTCGTTTGGACAATTTTATACATTAACTAGGCTTTCCAGGCATTTTATGTGCATAATTCAAATTTGAACTACATGCACATTCTCTAGTGCATATAAACTGGTTGAAAAATCAAATATGTGTCCTTGGTTGCATGCTTAGGTCCCATGCAAGAAATGGGAATCAATTTCAAACACCCTGCCATCGTCACTCGGCCGCAAACATTGAGATACATTGCTTTTAATTACTAGTAAATCCAAAACTCGTCTGAAATTCATGAAACTTGGCATGCTATCATGGAGCAGCATCAACAAGCCGTGGTAAAAAATTTGTCCCATTTGGGGCAGGTTTGGGTATAGGCTTCTCACAACAAGCATGATGGTTTCGGTAGGGAACGTGCCACCATTGGGGATGAAACGATATCCGTTGCCTCATTGCTTTCAAAACATTTCAAGTGTCAACATAGAACAATAGGATTGTTGTGTTCAATTCTGGAATTTTTGGGGTTCGTTTGGACATTTTTATACATTAACTGGGTTTTCCAGGCATTTTATGCGCATAATTCAAATTTGAACTACATGCACATTCTGCAGTGCATATAAACTGGTTGAAAAATCAAATATGTGTCCTTGGTTGCATGCTTAGATCCCATGCAAGAAATGGGAAGGAATTTCAAATACCCTGCCACCGTCACTCGGCCACAAAAATTGAGATACCTGGCTTTTAATTTCTAGAAAATCCAAAACTCGTCTGAAATTCATGAAACTTGGCATGATATCATGGAGCGGCATCAACATGATGTGGTAAATTTTTTGTCCCATTTGGGGCAGGTTTGGGTATAAGCTTCTCACAAACCAGAGCTTCTCACAACAAGCGTGATGGTTTCGGTAGGGAACGTGCCACCTTTGGGGATCAAACGATATCCGTTGCCTCTTATTGCTTTCAATTTTTTTCGAGTGTCAACATAGAACAACAGGAGTGTTGTGTTCAGTTTTGGAATTTTTCGAGGTTCGTTTGAACATTTTTATACATTAACTGGGTTTCCCAGGCATTTTATGCGCATAATTCAAATTTGAACTACATGCACATTCTCCAGTACATATAAACTGGTTGAAAAATCAAGATTGTGTCCTTGGTTGCATGCTTAGGTCCCATGCAAGAAATGGGTATGAATTTCAAACACCCTGCCACCGTCACTCGGCCGCAAACATTGAGATACCTGGTTTTTAAATTCTAGTAAATCCAAAACTCGTCTGAAATTCATGAAACTTGGCATGCTATCATGGAGCGGCATCAACATGCCGTGGTAAATTTTTTGTCCCATTTGGGGCAGGTTTGGGTATCGCCTTCTCACAAACCAGAGCTTCTCACAACAAGCGTGATGATTTCGGTAGGGAACGTGCCACCGTTGGGGATGAAACGATATTTGTTGCCTCTTATTGCTTTCAAAAAAATTCGAGTGTCAACATAGAACAACAGGAGTGTTGTGTTCAATTTTGGAATTTTTCGGGGTTCGTTTGGACAATTTTATACATTAACTAGGCTTTCCAGGCATTTTATGTGCATAATTCAAATTTGAACTACATGCACATTCTCTAGTGCATATAAACTGGTTGAAAAATCAAATATGTGTCCTTGGTTGCATGCTTAGGTCCCATGCAAGAAATGGGAATCAATTTCAAACACCCTGCCATCGTCACTCGGCCGCAAACATTGAGATACATTGCTTTTAATTACTAGTAAATCCAAAACTCGTCTGAAATTCATGAAACTTGGCATGCTATCATGGAGCAGCATCAACAAGCCGTGGTAAAAAATTTGTCCCATTTGGGGCAGGTTTGGGTATAGGCTTCTCACAACAAGCATGATGGTTTCGGTAGGGAACGTGCCACCATTGGGGATGAAACGATATCCGTTGCCTCATTGCTTTCAAAACATTTCAAGTGTCAACATAGAACAATAGGATTGTTGTGTTCAATTCTGGAATTTTTGGGGTTCGTTTGGACATTTTTATACATTAACCAGGTTTTCCAGGCATTTTTTGCACATAATTCAAATTTGCACTAAGTGCACATTCTGCAGTGCATATAAACTGGTTGAAAAATCAAATATGTGTCCTTGGTTGCATGCTTAGATCCCATGCAAGAAATGGGAAGGAATTTCAAATACCCTGCCACCGTCACTCGGCCGCAAACATTGAGATACCTGGCTTTTAATTCTAGTAAATCCAAAACTCGTCTGAAATTCATGAAACTTGGCATGCTATCATGGAGCGGCATCAACATGCCGTGGTAAAATTTTGTCCCATTTGGGGCAGGTTTGGGTATAAGCTTCTCACAAACCAGAGCTTCTCACAACAAGCGTGATGGTTTCGGTAGGGAACGTGCCACCTTTGGGGACGAAACGATATCCGTTGCCTCTTATTGCTTTCAAATTTTTTCGAGTGTCAACATAGAACAACAGGAGTGTTGTGTTCAATTTTGGAATTTTTCGGGGTTCGTTTGGACATTTTTATACATTAACTGGGTTTCCCAGGCATTTTATGCGCATAATTCAAATTTGAACTACATGCACATTCTCCAGTGCATATAAACTGGTTGAAAAATCAAATATGTGTCCTTGGTTGCATGCTTAGGTCCCATGCAAGAAATGGGAATGAATTTCAAACACCCTGCCACCGTCACTCGGCCGCAAACATTGAGATACCTGGTTTTTAAATTCTAGTAAATCCAAAACTCGTCTGAAATTCATGAAACTTGGCATGCTATCATGGAGCGGCATCAACATGCCGTGGTAAAATTTTTGTCCCATTTGGGGCAGGTTTGGGTATAGCTTCTCACAAACCAGAGCTTCTCACAACAAGCGTGATGGTTTCGGTAGGGAACGTGCCACCTTTGGGGATGAAACGATATCCGTTGCCTCTTATTGCTTTCAAAAAAATTCGAGTGTCAACATAGAACAACAGGAGTGTTGTGTTCAATTTTGGAATTTTTCGGGGTTCGTTTGGACATTTTATACATTAACTAGGCTTTCCAGGCATTTTATGTGCATAATTCAAATTTGAACTACATGCACATTCTCTAGTGCATATAAACTGGTTGAAAAATCAAATATGTGTCCTTGGTTGCATGCTTAGGTCCCATGCAAGAAATGGGAATGAATTTCAAACACCCTGCCACCGTCACTCGGCCGCAAACATTGAGATACATTGCTTTTAATTACTAGTAAATCCAAAACTCGTCTGAAATTCATGAAACTTGGCATGCTATCGTGGAGCAGCATCAACAAGCCGAAATTTGTCCCATTTGGGGCAGGTTTGGGTATAGGCTTCTCACAACAAGCATGATGGTTTCGGTAGGGAACGTGCCACCATTGGGGATGAAACGATATCCGTTGCCTCATTGCTTTCAAAACATTTCAAGTGTCAACATAGAACAATAGGATTGTTGTGTTCAATTCTGGAATTTTTGGGGTTCGTTTGGACATTTTTATACATTAACTGGGTTTTCCAGGCATTTTATGCGCATAATTCAAATTTGAACTACATGCACATTCTGCAGTGCATATAAACTGGTTGAAAAAGCAAATATGTGTCCTTGGTTGCATGCTTAGATCCCATGCAAGAAATGGGAAGGAATTTCAAATACCCTGCCACCGTCACTCGGCCGCAAAAATTGAGATACCTGGCTTTTAATTTCTAGAAAATCCAAAACTCGTCTGAAATTCATGAAACTTGGCATGATATCATGGAGCGGCATCAACATGCTGTGGTAAAATTTTTGTCCCATTTGGGGCAGGTTTGGGTATAAGCTTCTCACAAACCAGAGCTTCTCACAACAAGCGTGATGGTTTCGGTAGGGAACGTGCCACCTTTGGGGATCAAACGATATCCGTTGCCTCTTATTGCTTTCAAATTTTTCGAGTGTCAACATAGAACAACAAGAGTGTTGTGTTCAATTTTGGAATTTTTCGAGGTTCGTTTGAACATTTTTATACATTAACTGGGTTTCCCAGGCATTTTATGCGCATAATTCAAATTTGAACTACATGCACATGCTCCAGTGCATATAAACTGGTTGAAAAATCAAATATGTGTCCTTGGTTGCATGCTTAGGTCCCATGCAAGAAATGGGTATGAATTTCAAACACCCTGCCACCGTCACTCAGCCGCAAACATTGAGATACCTTGTTTTTAAATTCTAGTAAATCCAAAACTCGTCTGAAATTCATGAAACTTGGCATGCTATCATGGAGCGGCATCAACATGCCGTGGTAAATTTTTGTCCCATTTGGGGCAGGTTTGGGTATCGCCTTCTCACAAACCAGAGCTTCTCAGAACAAGCGTGATGATTTCGGTATAGAACGTGCCACCGTTGGGGATGAAACGATATTTGTTGCCTGTTATTGCTTTCAAAAAAATTCGAGTGTCAACATAGAACAACAGGAGTGTTGTGTTCAATTTTGGAATTTTCCGGGGTTCGTTTGGACATTTTTATACATTAACTGGGCTTTCCAGGCATTTTATGTCCATAATTCAAATTTGAACCACATGCACATTCTCTAGTGCATATAAACTGGTTGAAAAATCAAATATGTGTCCTTGGTTGCATGCTTAGATCCCATGCAAGAAATGGGAATGAATTTCAAACACCCTGCCACTGTCACTCGGCCGCAAACATTGAGATACTTGGTTTTTAAATTCTAGTAAATCCAAAACTCGTCTGAAATTCATGAAACTTGGCATGCTATCATGGAGCGTCATCGACATGCCGTGGTAAATTTTCTGTCCCATTTGGGGCAGGTTTGGGTATAAGCTTCTCACAAACCAGAGCTTCTCACAACAAGCGTGATGGTTTCGGTAGGGAACATGCCTCCTTTGGGGACAAAACGATATCCGTTGCCTCTTATTGCTTTCAAAAGTTTTCTAGTATCAACATAGGACAACCGGAGTGTTGTGTTCAATTTTGGAATTTTTTGAAGTTCGTTTGGACATTTTTATACATTAACTGGGTTTTCCAGGCATTTTATGCGCATAATTCAAATTTGAACTACATGCACGTTCTCCAATGCATATAAACTGGTTGAAAAATCAAATATGTGTTCTTGGTTGCATGCTTAGGTCGCATGCAAGAAATGGGAATGAATTTCAAACACCCTGCCACCATCACTCGGCCGTAAACATTGAGATACCTGGTTTTTTAAATTCTAGTAAATCCAAAACTTGTCTGAAATTCATGAAATTTGGCATGCTATCATGGAGCGGCATCAATATGCCGTGGTAAATTTTTTGTCCCATTTGGGGCAGGTTTGGGTATAAGCTTCTCACAAACCAGAGCTTCTCACAAGAAGCGTGATGGTTTCGGTAGGGAACGTGCCACCTTTGGGGATGAAACGATATCCATTTCCTTTTATTTCTTTCAGAATTTTTCGAGTGCCAACATAGAACAACAGGAGTGTTGTGTTCAATTTTGGAATTTTTTGGGGTTCGTTTGGACATTTTTATACATTAACTAGGTTTCCCAGGCATTTTATGTGCATAATTCAAATTTGAACTACATGCACATTCTCCAGTGCATATAAAATGGTTGAAAAATCAAATATGTGTCCTTGGTTGCGTGCTTAGGTCCCATGCAAGAAACGGGAATGAATTTCAAACACCCTGCCACCGTCACTCGGCCGCAAACATTGAGATACATGGCTTTTAAATTCCAGTAAATCCAAAACTCGTCTGAAATTCATGAAAGTGGGCATGCTATCATGGAGCAGCATCAACATGTCGTGGTAAATTTTTTGTCGCATTTGGGGCAGATTTGGGTATAAGCTTCTCACAAACCTTAGCTTCTCACAACAAGCGTGATGGTTTCGGTAGGGAACGTGCCACCTTTGGGGATGAAACGATATCCGTTGCCTCTTATTGCTTTGAAAAAATTTCTAGTGTCAACATAGAACTACAGGAGTGTTGTGTTTATTTTGGATTTTTTTCGGGGTTCATTTGGACATTTTTATACATTAACTGGGATTTCTAAGCATTTCATGTGCATAATTCAAATTTGAACTACATGCACAAGCTCCAGTGCATATAAATTGATTGAAAAATCAAATCTGTGTCCTTCGGGGTATGCTTAGGTCCCTTGCAAGAAATGATAATGAATTTCAAACACCAGGGCACTGTTGATTACCGGCAAAACGTTGAGATACTTTGTATTTAAATTCTAGTAAATCCAAAACTCGTCTGAAATTCATGAAACTTGGCATGCCATAATGGAATGGTACCCGACATGTTGTGGTATGTTTCGTGTCCATTTTGAGAGAAGGCGCACTCGAATAACAGCCAACAAAGGCATTTTGAAACAAATAGCTACCACTGTAATATCTCAAACGTTTTGTATAATTTAAATTGTGTGCGTTCTGTTAACCATTCATGTGACGCCACGCCTCACTCTTTTAATAGCTAGGAGGTGCCGTGCGGACAGGTGCTTGAGTGCTTGAGTAAACGGAAGGCGTGCGAGCGGTACTCCAATGCGGAGGCTCAACGGGAAGCGTGCGAGCTGTACGCCGTGCAGGCTCACCGAGAAGCAAGCCCTTTGACTTCCATGGCCGCCCGCCTTACTCGCATCCTCTCCATTAATGGTGCCCAAGCCGCAGTTTAATTCGGTTTTTAAATATAAAACACTCATCGCAAACGTTTTAGTTAGAACACCCGTATGCAAACCGACAGCTTCCCCAGAAAGCCAAGGGAAAATGTGCTGAGCAGGATTTGTGCAGATCTTGATCGCAAACGTTTTAGATAGAACAACTGTATGCAAAGTGAGAGCTATGGTCTTCCCCCTTAAGTCGAGGGAAAATCCGCAGCGCCTGATTTGTGCATCCCTTCAACGTAAACGGTTGTTTTCGATGACCCGTGTGCAACCACATACAAACAATTTGGTAAGATTTGCATCTCTCATATTGGGTATGTTGCCATTTGTCAAACTGGAAAGATTTACATTTGTTGATCTAGTAACGTTGCCATTTGTCAATCCTTGTAACACTATGATTTTTCAAAATATGCAGCTAGAAATCACTAGCACTATCTAATTTTTGCAACTAAAATTCAGTAATTAAGCATAGATTTCATTAATAGATTAAGCAGTCGTTCTTAATTTATACAAACAGTTCAACTCGACAGCTGAACCGACCAAACTTCTCCCCAATTGTTGCCAACCACGTACTGAAATAGCTAGTTCAACTATATATACTAGCATATTTTAAGTACGTTGTACAGTTCGACCACACATCTATAGTCAGATGAACTGAACAAAATAGCCCCTAAATACTACTACTACCACGGATGGGCTTTGTGCTACTTCCAGCAGCCTCTCCTCTTCCGAGCCCGCTCAGTAAGAGGCAGAGGAGGAGGAGGAGCCTACCGACGAGCTGGACAAATGCAATACAGTGCATGCCGCTGTTGCACGTTCAGCGACGCTCGCCAGCTGGAACGCCCACTGCCGCTCCAGATGATCCCTCTCGAAGCGGCCAGACTACTCGTAGATCTCCTAATTCCTCGCCTCTGCGTCAGTGTGTGCTGCGGCCACGGCTGCGGTATGGCTCTTTGTGTTCTCGACGAGGCGCTCCTCCTCCTCCCGTAGGAACTCGATGTAGCGCGCAAGGTCGCTGACGCACGTGCGGGCCCCCACCTCCGCCTCCCGCCTTCGGGTCGCGGCGGCGGAGCGGGTGATAATCCCGGCGGTCGACGGTGGGCCGGCGGCCACGGCGGCCGATGATGAGGTGGCGGCCACGACCACCACCTCCCGCCTTCGGGCCGCGGTGGCGGATCGGGTGATGGCCAAGGTGGCCGGCAGTGGGTTGGCGGCCACGACGGCCACCTCCCGCCTTTGGGCCGCGGCGGCGGAGCGGGAGATGGCCCTGGCTTTCGACGGTGGTGTGGCGGCAACGGCGGCCGGCAACAGCTGCCGACGGGCAGCGGCGGCGGAGCGTGTGGTGGGTGTTCCGCGCACACCCAACAGGGACGCCACGCGCACTACACTACACCGGGGACTGCGCCGCCGCCGCGGTGTAGCCTCCCAGCTGGAGCTGTCCTCTGATGACGGCGGAGTGGCTGAGTGACGACGACGGACCGGTGCCATTGGCGATTGTGGGAGAAGCAGACGAGATAAGCTACTGGGAGGGAGGGGAAAATGCAACACAAGACTCGTCGGCCGTGAGGGTTTTTATAGCAGGCCAGTAAGCATTGGGATTTTGGGGGATTTCACCGAGTCGGGCGGGAAGCTTGCGCGGGAACCTGCGAGATTGCGCAGGAACGGGCTCACCGACGATTCATTGGCGCCACCGTTTGGCCAAAAGAACGACCCTGCGCGCTGCGCAAGCTTGCGATGTAAGCCGTCTGCGGCAGCGAGGTGACAAGACGTGCGAGAGGAGGACGCAAGGACATGTACACATACGGTTAATGAAAAAATGTTTGTGATTTAAGTACCTACTATACCCCCGTCCTGGTTTATAAGTAGGATTTAACTAATAAAAGACGAATGCATGTCGCCAAAGATTATATCGTTGGAGTCGTATTTGAACATAGTTTCCAGCTATACAATTTTTGTAACATGCATTAACACTTTTTTGGTTAAATTTAAGGTTATATACCAGCAAGCGTTTGCCCGCAACACACACGGCTTATTCCATCACAAACAACTCGGATGGATCAACTGTATGTCATGTATTGCACACGCAACTCTAATCTGATTCGTGCTTGATGTCTCCGACATCGCTCGCAAAGTTCGTCTTATTTGCCACGTATCACTGTGCCGGCCTCTGCTCGCGTCCCTTGGCAAGCTCTGCTCGCCGTTAGGCGCCACAGCATGCTGTGCTCGCTGTTAGGCGCTGCGGCGCGCTCTGTCGCGTCCGTTGGCATGCTCTGCTCATGTCCGTCGGCGCGCTCGGCTTGTGGACAGCTTTTCCTTGCGCGTTCAACTGCTATATGCATATATATATGGTTGCTCGCCGTTGAGGCGACCGCGGAGCGCTCTGCTCGCGTCCCTCCGCGTGCGCTCTGCCAGCGGTTGGGCGTGCACACGATCACGTCGGGGGCCCCATATGCATGCGGTTGCGCCGCACGCGTTGCCATGCGATGCAGTTACGTGCAGCACGATGGAGTTACACGCTGCAAATTAGAACTGCCATCAGGGCCTGCCGATATTCCTGGCCGTCCGGCTTCCCATTTAATTCTCGCGTCCATTATAACCTTAGTCTCTTCAACCTTTCGATCGCGCCCCACAACACAACAAGCACACCCATGACGACACATAAAGAGGGGATATCCAGCGGCACTCCAATGGAGTTCGGCGAGCATAGAGTGGAGACCCAGGCGAGGGAGATGGATCTCTCGGTGGTGTACACCATCGACCCGGCCGTGGTGGACGACTACATCAACAGCGTTGAGCAGTTGCTTGCTGGAGACAAGTACAAGGTGGTCGGCATCGACCTCCAGTACACCGCCGGTGGTCCCAGCATAGATCAGAAGGTGGTCGTCGCCCAGTTGTGCGTGCGCCATCATGTCCTCATCTACCACTACTGCATGGCCACAGAGCCTTGCGACCGTTTCAACAGGTTTGTCAACAGCACCGACTACAAGTTCGCCATGGTGGAAACCAAAGACGATGTAAATGCGCTCAGTGTTATGGGCTTGGCCTGCAAGAACCTTGTCGAAATCCGTGACCACTACAGGGTCTGGGGCAGCACGAAGAAGGACTCCCTGGTCGAACTCGCCTCGGCCATCATCGACCCCTACTACGAAAAGATGAAGCAGGATGCCCAGAGAACAAGTCCCCTATCCTGGCACAGGGCCTGGATGCGGCAACTGGATGAACCTCACCTCAGGTTCGCGGCCATGAGCGTGTACACATGCTACGAGATGAACATGCGGATCGTTGACATGAGGAAGTGCCTCATTACCCAAATCGACGAGCCCGGATCAAGCCACAATCAGAGCAAGCATCACAAGAAGTAGATGATGATCAGATGATCGTTTATGCTAGTTAATCATGCATGTAATATATAGTTTACTTTATTGGTGTGTGGAAATGTCATTTGTGTAGTAGCCACCTATGTAATTATGCATGTAATAGTTTACTTTGGTGTGTGCAAATGCCATGGTTGTAGTAGCCACCTATGTAAGTGGATGTTTAATTTATGCAAGCATGTCCTTATAAATGTGTATATATATATTTCTGTTGTTGTTCTGTATGCAATCCCATCGCACAACACACACATCTTATTAGCATCAACCGTGTGTGTGTTATTATCGGTCTTCACACACATTTCTGATTACAGACCTGTTTGCCGCGTATCACACACATCTTGTTAAGTTGAACCGTTTTAGTTCTCATGTCTCAACGCAAACAGTTCGTCTGAGTGAACCGCATGTTGTATATCGCACACACCTTCATCTGGCTGACCGTTTCTTTTGTGTTGCCTAATCACAAACAATTCATCCGAGTGAACCGTATGATGTATATCGCACACACCTCCATCTGGCTGCCCGTTTCTTTTGTTCTTCCTCATCGCAAAAAGTTAATTGAACTAAACCATATGCCCTGCATCGCACATGCAACTAAAATATGAACCGTGTTTGATGGCTCCGCCATCGTAAAAGTTTTGCACCTTTTTTGACGGGTTTTTTTACACCACTGTTTGCGATTATGGCATCGCACACAGTTTCGTCGAAGGGTCTCTGATCATAGTGTCGCGTTAGCAGCATCCTGCAATAGTGTTAACCCCTTTCCGCGATGGCGCTTGGAACCGTCGCCAAGTGAGTGTGGGCGAGAGGGGGTCCTTCCCACACGACCGAGAAACCGTCGGGGATAGGCCCTCCTGGCACACAAAATGAGCTCGTGTGCGATCTGGTGAGGCATCGAAACCCAATCATTTCCGTTCGTATGTACATCCCACACGGCGAATCCCGGAAAAACATTTCCGTTCCTATGTATATCACACATAGTTTTTTGTGTGGAAACATTTGTGCAAGGTGGCCTAACGCAAACAGTTCTCTGCCGGAAGTCGTGTGTGATTGTTAGTTGATCGAACACGCCTACTTTCTAGGAACCGTGTGGGTTGTTTGAGTTCATCGCCCACGGTGCTGTCTGAGTAACCATCTGCAATAGAAAAATCCAATAAGCAGGGTAATTAGCCTATTATTGATAATCCATGTAGAAATCAAATTGATATTTCTTATAAAACACACTGGATATTTCATATCCTTATAACGACAACCAGGATTTCATAATAGAATTACATCAGATAGCTTCGGCACTCAGTTACGCCATTACACAACAGCACCAAGTTTCACATGCAACATCGAAAACCTTTGGAAAGTAGCATCATACATGGTAAATAGACAAATGAATCTCATCTGGGAAACTGTAGAAGCGGAAGGCAAATATTGAGTCTTGAGTGATGTTGAATGTCCTTGCAACTTTAGGCCAGTGGCTATGGATAATTGCTCGTCCAACCTGCGTCCTCTTCAAGAAGACTTCAATATTGTATCGTGGGTGTTGAATGAATACCTTCCTCGCCTCTTGACCATGCAGGTGGTTTGAGAGGTAATCATCGGTGAACTGCTTTGAAAAGTACTGAAAACAAAGATATGCATAAATCGCTGTTATAAATTTTGAAATGGTGCAAGGGGTCGAAACAAGGTAAAAGAGTTAGTACCATCCTATAGTTGACTGATGTCTTCTTCATTGCGCAAACAAAGATCTTGCTGTTATTCGTCGCAAGTTTCTTCATCCTAACCATCTTTCTGTGTTTCTTGACTTGACTGATATTCATGGACATCTCATTTCCCCATATGCAAAATGGGTTAAACAGTGGGTCTAAGCCTCTGACAGCAGGACCTACATGTGCAAGACCAAATTGTAAGAAACCTAAATATTAGAATGATTCCTGCAACTTCACAATAATGTGCTATTAGTGAAAGGACCATGCATGAGCATACCTCAATGGTAAACTGCAGTGTCTCCCATTGTTTCCCTGCAACACACATAAGGAAGATCTTGATCAGTTAACTGAGAGTTGCCATACTATCAGTAGAATATGTATTGAGTACAGCCAAAATTGATTTATTTCACATGCATAACAATACAAAATTGTACCCACAACAAATGAAAATCAAATTGTAGAATTGAACCAAACAGTTAAATGGACAGCAGACCACATGAACCAAAACAGTTAACTGAGCACGACATTGCAGAATAGAAACATGTACTAGAAGATAAGACAGTTGTCGGATTCAGGGTTCCGCAGACCCTTGAGAGGTTCGAACTCTGGGGTGCGCACGAAGGACTCTTTCTCCCCAGCCTGCCTACCCAACGATTCCACGGCCTGGCTCGACGAACCCAAAGAACAAGAGACACAAGGGTTTATACTGGTTCGGGTCACTGTGTGGTGTAATACCCTACTCTAGTGTGGTGGTGGATTGCCTCACAAGGGCTGAGGATGAACAAGTACAGTGGATGAACGACCTCCGAAGGAGAGGTGTTCTTGAGCTCAGTGAGCTGGTGGATGCGAGGATGGGATGGATCCGATCCAAGATGAGATGACCCCCCCCCCCCCCACGGTGGTGGCTAGTCCTATTTATAGAGGCCCTGGTCCTCTTCCCGAATGTAGGCGGGAAGGGATCCCACAACGGCCAATTATGAAGGGAGACAACTAGTACAAGCTATCCTGACAAAAGTAGTCTTCGCATGCCAAAGGCTCTGGTGGTGAGGCTGTTGTGGGCTCCGCAATGACCTCCGTCCTGTCATCCTACTGGTCTTGGTCTTGTTGCACCGATATGGAAACCTTTGCCTGATGCCTCGGGACTCCTCGCATGCGCTTGCCTCCTTAGCACCAAAGAGGAAGCTGGTACACTGCACCCGCTGGCACCCGCCTGGCCTTGATCGTCATGGCTCACGTCATGTGAACCTCGCGAGGTGCCCCCTGCATAGATATCTCTGCTCCTTGGGAGCCAGCCTAGCAAGGCCGCCCCCAGGGAGGTCTTGGTGTCGTCCGCCTCGCGAGGGTCTTGAGTAGTTGCTGCCGAAACTGGGCCGTACCGGGCCGTTGATGGAGGCACGCCACGGGCCGCATACAGGCAAGTCTGGGCGCCCCCATTCCCAGGACGCCGACAGTAGCCACCGGGCCCAAGGCGCGCTTGAACTTGGCTTCGAGGCGAAGCGAAAGGGCAAGTGCGGAGCGCCACGGGCCCCCACCGCCTGCGGCCTCGGTCGACGCGTGGCAATTGACGGGACGTGGGCGCCTCCGCTTCCCCATGCTGCCTTGGCAACCGTTCGACCTGACGAGACCCTGCTGCATCCAAAAGAAAACCATCATTGCGTGCGATCCTGGAGGTCGACGGTTGGCCTCCTCCTGGCTATAAATGAGGAGAGGGGCGGAGCCCCCATTGCTCATCTCCTTCTTCTCGTTGCCCGCTCCTTCTTCTTCCTCCTCGCCTTGCCGTCTTGCTGCGGAACTCATGGCGCCAACAAAGAGGTTCTCGGCCGCGAAGAAAGGGAAGCCTCGCCAGGAGGGGCTCAACTCGCCACCGCCCAAGAGGGCGCGTGGTTGCCCCCGCAAGCACGTTGCGACCCCTGTTGTCGCTCCTCGGGGGCATGGTCGTACTCCTTTGGGGTCCGGCGTCGTCCTAGGTGGCCGCAACGGTGCCTCCTCCCAAGGCGGGGGCTGCTCTAGGCGGAGCAGCCCTTGTGCCGAGGGGAGGCGCGCCATGGTCGCCCGGCACCCTCGGCCACGCTTCCACTCGGCGAAGGTGCTCCCGGAGTTCGTCGTGTGGTCAGAGCAGCCGGCCGACAGCTGGCTCCAGCTCCCGCGCTCCTTTGCCGGTGAGCTGCCGGCCGCGGGTCTCAACGGCTTCTGGCTGCAAGCCAACGGATGCTGTAGCAGGGCCACATGGGCCGCGGTGGAGGTTTCCGCCGCGGGGAACGCGGTCCTGGCCCGCAGCTAGCAGACGTTCGCTCGCGCACGTGGCCTGAGCAGGCGGTGCACCCTCCACTTCAAGTACGACGGCGTCGCGACCCTCTACGTGAGGGTATTTGGGGAAGACGGTCGCCGCGCAGGGTGCTGCCCCAAGGACAGCGGTGATGATGGCAAGCTTGGCCTTGACGACGGCCGTGACTCGTCCAGCGGCGGCGGCTTCTCCTTCGGCGAGAGCTCCAGCAGCGGCGGCTACGACCAGCCACCACGTCGCCGGGCTCGCTTTGAGGATGGTGGCGGGTCGTCCCGTCGTGGTGCTCCGGTGAAGCGCGAGGAAGGCTCCGGCTGAGTCCGGGGGGCGCCATGGTCGGGCGCCCACTTTGTTTAACCTTTCCTTTCTTCCTGCATTTGAAAAAGTAGATGGCCCTGCTGGGGCATGTAATGAACCGTGGGATCCGTGCCCTTATGCTGTGTTTATTATTCTTGTGTTGTGTTGTGATATTCGTGCTCCACGTAGGCATAGAGGGGTAACTTAGCTTGGTACGCTCGGGGTTGTTTCCCGTCTTCTGGCATCTGGTGAGGTCTCCTTGTTGCCGACTCGGGAGCCGCTGACCTCGGGAGGCATCGCAAAGCTGCATAATTTGTTAGGACATCTGCCGGGTGCCTTGTTCTTCCCTGCGCGAGCCCTCAGGCATGAGCTAGTCACGGCTTAGCACACCACGTCGCGGTACCCGTGGGGCACAGACTTAGGGGGGGGCGCAAGACACGAGCTCATTCAAGGGCGCCTCACGAAGATCAAGGGAGCCGAAGCTCTGGGGCGACAGGGCTTTGGCGAGGTGCGTCCGTCCGCGGTCTAGGTTAGCCCAGCGCACGTACACACCTACCCAGGCCCTGCGCGAGGTGTACCAGGGAGAGCCTCTGGCAACTGCCACCCTCCCTGACGAAAGACAAAGAAGCGAGCGAGATAAAAAGGGGAAACTCAACCAAGAAATCGAGAAACGCCAGAACTCCAAATTCCATTAAGAAGGTTGCAAACCAGCTACAGAAAGCAAATGAACAGCCGCGTCTGGCACCTAGTCTAGTCTTCTCACCAGCGTGGAGCTAAGCGCTGCCACTAGGACGTGGGAGGGAGCCCCTGAGGCCCTAGGGTGGCACTCCGGAGACTCTAGGGCGTGTACAACCCCACTCATTATTACGTGAGAGTCTCACGAGCGGAGACCTTCACAGGCACTGGGCCTTGCTTCATGGGTAGAACTTCCGGAGGTGCTGGACGTTCCAGGCGTTCTGGATGGGGATCCCGTCCTGCGTCTCCAGGCGCACGGAGCTAGGCCTCGAGATGCGGGCAATTCTAAATGGGCCCTTCCACATGGGTGAGAGCTTATGCAGCCCTTCCCTGGAGAGCACCCGCCTCAGGACGAGATAGCCCACCTCGAGCGTCCTGGAGCAGACGCTGTGGCAGTGGTACCGCTGCAGCGCCTGCTGGTACCTTGCCGCTCGGAGCGAGGCTTGGCGGCGGCGTTCCTCCACCAGCACGAGGTCCATCCCCCGCATGGCGTATTGACGTGCCTCGTCAAACGCCAAGACCCGCGCGGAGTGAAGCTTGACCTCGTGAGGGAGAACCGCTTCGGCTCCGTAGATGAGGAAGAATGGAGTCTCGCCCGTTGGCTTGGTGGTGGTAGTGCGGATGGACCACATCACGGACTGGAGCTCGTCGTGCCAGCCCCTGCCGCAGGCCTCGAGCTTCTTCTTGAAGGTTATTGTCTTGAGGCCTCTCAAGACCTCCCCGTTGGTGCGTTCCGCTTGGTCGTTGCTTCTGGGGTGCGCTACTGAGGCGTAGCATATCTACGTTCCAAGGTTAGCACAATATGTTATGAAGAGATTGCTAGTGAACTGCGAGCCGTTGTCGGTGATGATACGATTAGGGACCTCGAACTGGCTCACGAGGCCCTTGATGAACTTGATCGCTGAGCCGGCAGGGATGGTACGTACTGGCTCCACCTCCGCCCACTTGGTGAAATTGTCGATGGCGACGTAGAGGTAGCGGTAGCCCCCGGGCGCTCGAGGGAATGGACCCAAAATGTCCAACCCCCAGACCGCGAATGGCCACGAGAGCAGAATAGTGTGAAGGTCCTGAGCCGGTTGGTGGATTTGCTTGGCGTGGAACTGGCAGGCCTCGCAGGATCTCACCAGCTCGGTTGCATCATTGAGTGTCGTGGGCCAGTAGAATCCGCTGCGGAACGCCTTGGCCACCAAGGTGCATATCACGAATGATGCTCGTAGTCCCCGCCCTGAATGTCAGCTAACAGCTTGCACCCTTGCTTCCTGGAGATACATCGCAAGGAAACATCGTTCGGCCGTTTTCGATACAGCTCACCATCCTGAATGCAGTATGTTGTAGCCTGCCAGGCCACGCACTCCGCGTCTGTCCATAGCTGGAGAGGCTGCCGTGGGCTTGAAGAGACATTCCTCAAAGACTCCGGGCTCCTGGGGCTGACGCCCTCTTGGCGATGTTGTCGGCTTCCTTGTTCGTGCCGCGAGGCACATGCTACAGTTCCAGGCCCAAGAATGGCTTATCTATTTTGCGTACCTCCGCGAGGTATGCCTCCATATGCTCGTCCTTCGGCTCGTATACCTTCTTGGAGAAGTTGACGAGGAGTTGTGAGTCGCCCCTAATGGTGAGGCGTTACACTCCCAAGGCCACCGCAGCCTTGAGGCTGGCAATCAAACCTTCGTACTCCGCGATGTTGTTGGAGACCTTCTTGCCCTGCTGGAAGCAGAGCTGCACGGCGTAGTAGAGCTTGTCCTGGGTGGGCGAGATGAGCACGGCTCCAGCCCCAGCGCCCTGACGCGCGAAGGCGCCGTCGAAGTACATGATCCAGCCATCTGGCGCTTCACTTCCTGGCGAGAGGGACCGGTTCTTGCCTGCTTCGGGCTCTGGAGCGTCGGTCCATTCCGCCACGAAGTCGGTGAGCGCGGCTCCCTTGACGACATTGTTCCACTCTATGACCCTTCCCGCGGCGTTGGGGCTCCGGAGCACCCTCTCGAGTGGGTAAGCTGAAACGACCTTGATAGGGTGGCCTTGGAAGTAGTGGCGTGATACGTCTCCAACATATCTATAATTTTTTATTGTTCCATGCTATTATATTATCTGTTTTGGATGTTTAATGGGCTTTAATATACCTTTTTATATTATTTTTGGGACTAACCTATTAACCGAAGGCCTAGTGCAAATTGATGTTTTTTTGCATATTTCAGTGTTTCGCAGAAAAGGAATGTCAAACGGAATCCAAACGGAATGAAACCTTCGCGAGGATCGTTTTTGGAACAAACACAATCCAGGAGACTTGGAGTGGACGTCAAGGAAGCAGTGAGGAAGCCACGAGGCAGGGAGGCGCGCCCCCACCCTCGTGGGCCCCTCGCAGCTCCACCGACCTACTTCCTTTGCCTATGTATACTCTTACACCCTGAAAACATCCAGGGGAGCCACGAAACACTTTTTCCACCGCTGCAACCGTCTTTACCCGTGAGATCCCATCTTGGGGACTTTTCCGACACTCCACCGGAGGGGGCATCGATCACGGAGGGCTTCTACATCAACACCATGGCCTCTCCGATGATGTGTGAGTAGTTTACCACAGACCTTCGGGTCCATATTTATTAGCTAGATGACTTCTTCTCTCTCATTGGATCTCAATACAAAGTTCTTCTTGATTCTCTTGGAGATCTATTCGATGTAATACTTTTTGCGGTGTGTCTGTCGAGATCCGATGAATTGTGGTGTATGATAAATATTATCTATGAACAATATTTGATTCTTCTCTGAATCCTTATATGCATGATTTGATATCTTTGCAAGTCTCTTCGAATTATCAGTTTGGTTTGGCCTACTAGATTGATCTTTCTTGCAATGGGAGAAGTGCTTAGCTTTGGGTTCAATCATGCGGTGCTCGATCCCAGTGACAGAAAGGGAACCGACGCATATTGTATTCTTGCCATCGAGGATAAAAAGATGGGGTTTATATCATATTGCTTGAGTTTATCCCTCTACATCATGTCATCTTGCCTAACGCGTTACTCTGCTCCTATGAACTTAGTACTCTAGATGCATGCTGGATAGCGGTCGATGTGTGGAGTAATAGTAGTAGATGCAGAATCGTTTCGGTGTACTTGTCACGGACGTGATGCCTATGTTCATGATCATGCGTAGATATTCTCATAACTATGCACTTTTCTATCAATTACTCGGCAGTAATTTGTTCAGCCACCGTAGAATTTGCTATCTTGAGAGAAGCCACTAGTGAAACCTATGGCCCCCGGGTCTATTTTCCATCATATTAATCTCCCGTCAACTAGCTATTTCTGTCGCCGTTTATTTTACAATCTTTATTTTTCAATCTATACAACAAAAATACCAAAAATAGCTATCGTATTATCTTTATCAGATCTCACTTTTGCAAGTGGCCGTGAAGGGATTGACAATCCCTTCATCGCATTGGTTGCAAGGTTCTTAATTGTTTGTGCAGGTACTAGGGATTTGTGTGTAGTCTCCTACTGGATTGATACCTTGGTTCTCAAAAACCGAGGGAAATACTTACGCTACTTTGCTGCATCACCCTTTCCTCTTCTAGGGAAAACCAACGCATGCTCAAGATGTAGCAAGAAGGATTTCTGGCGCCGTTGCCGGGGAGGTCTATGCCAAGTCAAGTCAAGATTTGATCTCCCGCTAACGTGCGGATTTTTGGCACCATTGCCGGGGAGATCTACGCACAAGTCAAGACATACCAAGTACCCATCACAAACTCTTATCCCTCGCATTACATTATTTGCCATTTTCCTCTCGTTTACCTCTCCCCCACTTTAACCTTGCCGTTTAATTCGCCCTTTTTCCGTTCGTCTCTTTTCTCTTGCTTCTTGTGTGCTTGTGTGTTGGATTGTTTTTCTCGATGGCTCAAGACAATACTAAATTGTGTGACTTTTCCAATACCAACAACAATGATTTTATTAGCACTCCGATTGCTCCTATTACCGATGTTGAATCTTGTGAAATTAATGCTGCTTTGTTGAATCTTGTCATGAAAGATCAATTTTCTGGCCTTCCTAGTGAAGATGTCGCTACCCATCTAAACAACTTTGTTGATTTGTGCGATATGCAAAAGAAGAAAGATGTGGATAATGATATAGTTAAATTGAAGCTATTTCTGTTTTCACTTAGAGATCGTGCCAAAACTTGGTTCTCTTCTTTGCCTAAAATAGTATTGATTCATGGAATAAGTGCAAAGATGCTTTTATCTCTAAGTATTTTCCTCCCGCTAAGATCATCTCTCTTAGAAATGATATTATGAATTTTAAGCAAATTGATCATGAGCATGTTGCACAAGCTTGGGAGAGGATGAAATTAATGATACGTAATTGCCCTAGACATGGTTTGAATTTATGGATGATTATACAAAAAATTTATGCCGGATTGAATTTTGCTTCTAGAAATCTTTTAGATTCGGCCGCGGGAGGCACTTTTATGGAAATCACTTTAGGAGAAGCTACTAAACTCCTAGATAATATTATGGTTAATTATTCTCAATAGCATACCGAAAGATCTACTAGTAAAAAGGTTCATGCAATTGAATAGATTAATGTCTTGAGTGGAAAGATGGATGAACTTATGAAATTGTTTCCTAATAAGAGTGTTTTTTCTGATCCTAATGATATGCCTTTGTCCACTTTGATTGAGAATAATAATGAATCTATGGATGTGAATTTTGTTGGTAGGAACAATTTTGGTAACAACGCATATAGAGGAAACTTTAATTCTAGGCCGTTCCCTAGTAATTCCTCTAATAATTATGGTAATTCCTACAACAACTCTTATGAAAATTTTAATAAGATGCCCTCTGATTATGACACTATTGTTAAAGAATTTATGATTTCGCAAAAGAATTTCAATGCTTTGCTTGAAGAAAAATTGCCTAAGATTGATGAGTTGGCTAGGAATGTGGATAGAATTTCTCTTGATGCTGATTCTTTGAAACTTAGATCTATCCCACCTAAGAATGATATCAATGAGTCTCTCAAAGCCATGAGAATTTCCATTGATGAGTGCAAAGAAAGAACCACTAGGATGCGTGCTAAAACAGATTGCTTTGTGAAAGCGTCTTCTTCTAGTTTTCATGATAATAATGATGAAGATCTAAAAGTGATTGATGTGTTTCCTATTAAATCTTTGTTTTCCAATATGAATCTTGATAAAGATGGGACTGGAGATGAGTCAACTTTAGTTAAAAGGCGTCTTAATGATTCGGAGCTTTTAGATCTTGATGCAAAAATTGGTAAAAGTGGGATTGAAGAGGTCAAAACTTTAGATAGCAATGAACCCACTATTTTGGATTTCAAGGAATTTAATTATGATAATTGCTCTTTGATAGATTGTATTTCCTTGTTGCAATCCGTGTTAAATTCTCCGCATGCTTATGATCAACATAAAGCCTTTACTAAACACATCGTTGATGCTTTAATGCAATCCTATGGAGGAAAACTTGAATTAGAAGTTTCTATCCCTAGGAAACTTTATGATGAGTGGGAACCTACTATTAAAATTAAGATTAAAGATCATGAATTCTATGCTTTGTGTGATTTGGGTGCAAGTGTTTCCACGATTCCAAAAACTTTGTGTGATGTGTTAGGTTTTCGTGAATTTACTGATTGTTCTTTAAATTTGCATCTTGTGGATTCCACCATTAAGAAACCTATGGGAAGGATTAATGATGTTCTTATTATTGCAAATAGGAATTATGTTCCCATAGATTTTATTGTTCTTGATATAGATTGCAATCCTACGTGTCCTATTATTCTTGGTAGACCTTTCCTTAGAACGTTTGGTGCAATTATTGATATAAAGAAGGAAATATTAGATTCCAATTTCCATTAAGGAAGGGCATGGAACACTTTCCTAGGAATAAAATTAAGTTACCTAATGAATCTATTATGAGAGCCACTTATGGATTGCATACCAAAGATGACAATACCTAGATCTATTCTTGTTTTTATGCCTAGCTGGGGCGTTAAACGATAGCGCTTGTTGGGAGGCAACCCAATTTTATTTTTGTTCCTTGCTTTTTTTCCTGTTTAGTAATAAATATTTCATCTAGCCTCTGGTTAGATGTGGTTTTATGTTTTAATTAGTGTTTGTGCCAAGTAAAACCTATAGGATCTTCTTGGGTGATAATTATTTGATCTTGCTGAAAAAAACAGAAACTTTCTGCTCACGAAAACAATTGTTACAAATCACCAGAAAGTGATAAAATACTGATTCCAATTGCAGTAGATCAATAAACAAATTATCTAGGTCGTCCTATTTTTGCAGATTGTTCTGAGTTACAGAAGTTTGTGTTTGATACAGATTACTACAGATTGTTCTGTTTTTTACAGATTCTGTTTTTCGTGTGTTGTTTGCTTATTTTGATGAATCTATGGCTAGCATCGGGGGGTATGAACCATAGAGAAGTTGGAATACGGTAGGTTTAACACCAATATAAATAAAGAATGAGTTCATTACAGCATTAAAAGTGGTAGTTTGTTTTATTTCGCTAACGAAGCTCATGAGATTTTCTGTTGAGTTTTGTGTTGTGAAGTTTTCAAGTTTTTGGGTAAAGATTTGATGTATTTTGGAAGAAGGAGTGGCAAGAGCCTAAGCTTGGGGATGCCCAAGGCACCCCAAGGTAAAATTCAAGGACAACCAAAATCCTAAGCTTGTGGATGCCCCGGAAGGCATCCCCTCTTTCGTCTTCGTCTGTCGGTAACTTTACTCGATGCTATATTTTTATTCACCACGTGATATGTGCTTTGGTTGGAGCGTCTTGTATTATTTGAGTCTTTGCTATTTAGTTTACCACAATCATCCTTGATGTACACACCTTTTGGGAGAGACACACATGAATCGGAATTTATTAGAATACTCTATGTGCTTTACTTATATCTTTTGAGCTAGATAATTTTGCTCTAGTGCTTCGCTTATACCTTTTTAGAGCATGGTGGTGGTTTTATTTTGTAGAAATTATTGATCTCTCATGGTTCACTTACATTATTTTTAGAGTCTTTTAGAACAACATATTAGTTTGCTTTGGCTATAAAATTAGTCCTAATATGATAGACATCCAAGTTGGGTATAACAAAAACGTTTATATAGAGTGCATTAAATACTATGATAAATTTGATACTTGCTAATAGTTTTGAGATATAAAGGTGGTAATGTTAGAGTCATGCTAGTTGGGTAATTGTGAAATTGAGAAATACTTGTGTTAAGGTTGGCAAGTCCCATAGCATGCACGTATGGTAAATGTTGTGTGACAAATTTGAAACATGGGGTGTTCTTTGATTGCTTTCCTTATGAGTGGCGGTCGGGGACGAGCGATGGTCTTTTCCTACCAATCTATCCCTCTAGGGGCATGCGTAGTAGTACTTTGCTTCGAGGGCTAACAAACTTTTGCAATAAGTATATGAGTTCTTTATGACTAATGTGAGTCCATGGATTATACGCACTCTTAACTTTCCGCAATTTGGTAGCCTCTACGGTACAGTGCATTGCCCTTTCTCACCTTGAGAGTTGGTGCAAACTTCACAGGTGCATCCAAACCCCGTGATATGATACGCTCTATCACACATAAGACTCCTTATATCTTCCTCAAAACAGCCACCATACCTACCTATTATGGCATTTCCATAGCCATTCCGAGATATATTGCCGTGCAACTTTCCACCGTTCCGTTTATTATGACACGCTCCATCATTATCATATTGCTTTGCATGATCATGTAGTTGACATCGTATTTGTGGCAAAGCCACCTTTATAATTCTTTCATACATGTCGCTCTTGATTCATTACATATCCCGGTACACCGCCGAAGGCATTGACACATAGTCATATTTTGTTCTAGTATCGAGTTGTAAGTAAATAAAAGTGTGATGATTATCTTTATTAGAGCATTGTCCCATGTGAGGAAAGGATGATGGAGACTATGATTCCCCCACAAGTCGGGATGAGACTCCGGACGAAAAAAATAAAAAAAGAGGCCAAAGAAGCCCAAATAAAAAAGAGGCCAAAGAAGCCCAAACAAAAAAAAGAAAAAAAATGAGAGAAAAAGAGAGAAGGGACAATATTACTATCCTTTTTCCACACTTATGCTTCAAAGTAGCACCATGATCTTTATGATAGAGAGTTTCTTATTTTGTCACTTTCATATACTTGTGGGAATTTTTCATTATAGAACTTGGCTTGTATATTCCAATGATGGGCTTCCTCAAAATGCCCTAGGTCTTCGTGAGCAAGCAAGTTGGATGCACACCCACTTAGTTTCTTTTGATGAGCTTTCATACACTTATAGCTCTAGTGCATCCGTTGGATGGCAATCCCTACTCCTCGCATTGACATAAATTGATGGGCATCTCCATAGCCAGTTGATTAGAAGCGTCAATGTGAGACTTTGTCCTTTTTTGTCTCCTCACATAAACCCCCATCATCATATGCTATTCCACCTATAGTGCTATATCCATGGCTTGCGCTCATGTATTGCGTAAGGGTTGAAAAGGATGAAGCGCGTTAAAAAGTATGAACCAATTTCTCGGCTTGCCATCGGGGTTATGCATGATGGGAGCATTTTGTGTGACAAAAGTGAAGCATGGCCAAACTATATGATTTTGTAGGGATAAGCTTTCTTTGGCTATGTTATTTTGATAAGACATAATTGCTTGGTTAGCATACTTGAAGTATTACTATTTTTATGTCAATATTAAACTTTTATCTTGAATTTCTTGGATCTGAACATTCATGCCACAATAAAGAGCATTACATTGAAAATTATGTTAGGTAGCATTCCACATCAAAAATTCTGTTTTTATCATTTACCTACTCGAGGACGAGCAGGAATTAAGCTTGGGGATGCTTGATGCGTCTCCAACGTATCTATAATTTTTGATTGTTCCATGCTATTATATTATCTGTTTTGGATGTTTAATGGGCTTCAATATACCTTTTTATATTATTTTTGGGACTAACCTATCAACCGAAGGCCCAGTGCAAATTGCTGTTTTTTTGCCTATTCCAGTGTTTCGCAGAAAAGGAATATTAAACGGAATCCAAACGGAATGAAACCTTCGCGAGGATCGTTTTTGGAACAAACGCAATCCAGGAGACTTGGAGTGGACGTCAAGGAAGCAGCGAGGAAGCCACAAGGCAGGGAGGCGCGCCCCAGAGCGGTGGGCGCGCCCCCACCCTTGTGGGCCCCTCCCAGCTCCATCGACCTACTTCCTTCGCCTATATATACTCTTATACCCTGAAAACATCCAGGGGAGCCACGAAACACTTTTTCCACCGCCGCAACCTTCTGTACCGGGGAGATCCCATCTTGGGGCCTTTTCCGGTGCTCCTCCAGAGGGGGCATCGATCACGGAGGGCTTCTATATCAACACCATGGCCTCTCCGATGATGTGTGAGTAGTTTACCACAGACGTTCGGGTCCATAGTTATTAGCTAGATGGCTTCTTCTCTCTCTTTTGACCTCAATACAAAGTTCTCCTCGATTCTCTTAGAGATCTATTCGATGTAATACTTTTTGTGGTGTGTTTGTCGAGATCCGATGAATTGTGGGTTTATGATCAAGATTATCTATGAACAATATTTGATTCTTCTCTGAATTCTTATATGCATGATTTGATATCTTTGCAAGTCTCTTCGAATTATCAGTTTGGTTTGGCCTACTATATTGATCTTTCTTGCAATGGGAGAAGTGCTTAGCTTTGGGTTCAATCTTGTGGTGCTCGATTCCAGTGACAAAAAGGGAACCGACACGTATTGTATTGTTGCCATCGAGGATAAAAAGATGGGGTTTATATCATATTGCTTGAGTTTATCCCTCTACATCAGGTAATCTTGCCTAATGCGTTACTCTATTCTTATGAACTTAATACTCTAGATGCATGCTGGATAGCGGTCGATGTGTGGAGTAATAGTAGTAGATGCAGAATCATTTCGGTCTACTTGTCACGGACGTGATGCCTATGTTCATGATCATGCGTAGATATTCTCATAACTATGCACTTTTCTATCAATTGCTCGGCAGTAATTTGTTCAGCCACCGTAGAATTTGCTATCTTGAGAGAAGCCACTAGTGAAACCTATGGCCTCCGGGTCTATTTTCCATCATATTAATCTCCCGTCAACTAGCTATTTCTGTCGCCGTTTATTTTACAATCTATACAACAAAAATACCAAAAAAATATCTATCTTATTATCTTTATCAGATCTCACTTTGGCAAGTGGCCGTGAAGGGATTGACAACCCCTTTATCGCGTTGGTTGCAAGGTTCTTAATTGTTTGTGCAGGTACTACGGATTTGCATGTAGTCTCCTACTGGATTGATACCTTGGTTCTCAAAAACTGAGGGAAATACTTACTCTACTTTGCTGCATCACCCTTTCCTCTTCAAGGGAAAACCAACGCATGCTCAAGAGGTAGCATGGCGCAGCTTGCGCGAGACAACGAGGAGCGCGAGTAGAAGCCTTTGCGGCATGGGGTAGCATGCCCGCGGGTCCCGTAACACCGTGCTGACGAAGTACATCGGGTGTTCGACGAAGGCGGGAGCGTCGGTGGAGTCCGAGGTCTCCGGAGGCTAGGGCGCTTCCTGAGGCCGGGGGACCCCAGGAGTTTGGTCACCCATCGGGGCTTCCGCGGCCTCAGGAGTGTCGTCTTATGGAGCTTGGTCATCTGCTGGCGCCGGTGTGGCTTCAGGGGCGCCCTCTAGATACCGCACCATCCCAACCGAAGGTGCGACGCCATGCGGCAGGCCCTTGGCCTGGCGCTCCTCCCGGACGGCCACCAGTGCTGCGCTAGC
Organism: Triticum aestivum; assembly: GCF_018294505.1. Lineage (NCBI taxonomy): Eukaryota > Viridiplantae > Streptophyta > Magnoliopsida > Poales > Poaceae > Triticum > Triticum aestivum. Next base: position 134,543,849 of record NC_057811.1, on the reverse strand, counting down.
GGAATGAGGCATCGTGGCCAGGTAGAGCATTAGAGGCTCGAGGGGACGAGGCGCCACCATCACCGATGGGCTGGTTAGGTATCTCTTGAGGTCTTGAAACGCCATGTCGGCCTCCGAAGTCCACTCGAACGGGCCCTTCTTCTTCATTAGCTTGAAGAACGGTAGGGCGCGCTCCCCCAGCTTGGAGATGAAGCGCCCCAGTGAGGTCACGCAACCCATGAGTTTTTGCATTTCCTTGAGAGTCCGCGGCGGGCTCATGCCTTCTATTGCTTTGACCTTCTCCGGGTTCGCCTCGATCCCCCTGTGCGACACGAGGAAACCCAACAGCTTGCCGGAGGGGACACCGAGCACGCACTTCTCCGGGTTGAGCCGCAGGTCCACCTTGCGCAGGCTGGCGAAAGTCTCCTCCAGATCCTGAATGAGGGTCCTTGCCTCCCAAGATTTCAGCACAATGTCGTCGACGTAGGCCTCAACGTTCCTCTCGAGCTGCTGGCCTAAAGCGATGTGCATCAGTCGCTGGAAAGTCGCCCCAGCATTGCACAGCCCGAACGACATGCAGGTGTAGTAGTACACCACGCACGGGGTCAGGAAGGCTGTCTTCTCGATGTCCTGCACCGCCATCTTGATCTGGTGGTAGCCCGAGAAGGCATCAAGGAAGCATAGTAGGTCGCACTCGGCGGTGGAGTTGACGATCTGGTCGATGCGCGGAAGCGGGAATGGGTCTTGAGGGCAGGCTTAGTTGAGGTTGGTGAAGTCGACGCACATGCGCTCCTTCCCCCCTTTCTTGGGCACGAAGACTAGGTTCGCTAGCCACTTCGGGTACCACACCTCACTGATGACACCTGCTTCTTGCAGCTTGCGGGTCTCCTGCTTCTCCGTGGACTGCCGTCGCACCTTCTGCTTTATAGGGCGCATGTTAGGGCATACCCTCAGGAGATGCTCGATCACTCCCCTTGGGACCCCAACCAGCTGCTTGGGCTCCCAGGCGAATACCTCCTTGTTCGCCCACAAGAAATTCACCAATTCCTTCTCTTGGTCCAAGGCGAGGTCGGCACCTATGGTGAAGGTGGCCCCCGAGACCCCGTCCTCGTCGATCGGTACCTACTTCGTCTTGGCCCGATCTTGAGAGAACAGCTGCTTCTTCTTTGCCGCGGCAGCCCCCTTAGCCCCGGGGGCGGCTCCGGCGGCCGGGCGTGCTGCTTGTGTGGCCCTGAAGGTGAGCTTGAGGGCCGTCAGGGCTTCCTTGGTGTCTCCAGCCACGGCGAGGACGCCGCTGCTTCCCGACATCTTCATAAGGTTGTAGGCCGGATGGGTCGCCACCATGAACTGAGTCAGGGCAGCGTACCTGAGGATGGTGTTGTACGGGAGGCCGATGCGAGCAATGTCGAAGTCGATAAGCTTGGTGCAGTAGTTGTCGCGGGTACCGAAGGTGACCGGGAGGCAGATCTGCCCTAGGGGACTGGTGGAACCGCTGCCAACTCCGGAGAAGGGCTTGGTGGGACGGAGCCGGCCATGTGGTACGTGAAGCAAGCCGAAAGCTTCGACGGCGAGCACGTTGAGGCCAGCCTCGTCGTCGATGAGGGTCTTGGTCGCCGCCACTTTGCAGATGGTGGGTGTGCAGAGCATCGGGAGCGTGCCCGAGCCAGCGGTGGTTGCCGGATGGTCCCCCGAGTCGAAGGTGAGGTCGGCCTTGGGCGCCGCCCTTCCCGGAGGAGCTCCCTACTGCACAGAGGTGGCACCCATTTGGCGGAAGAACTGCTTGACATGGCAATCTGAGGGCAGTGCTTGCGAGCCGTCGAGGAGGGCCGCAACGGCGAGGGGTGTTGGTGCTACGAAGCGCGCGATGAAAATACTACGCAGCTCTTCCCAAGAGGCCACAGAAGATCCTGGCAGGTCGAGCAGCCAGGCGCGTGGCATGCCGGCGAGGGCCATGGGGAACCAGTTGGCCATAACCCTGTCGTCGCCTCCGGCTGCCAGGACGGCCTCCTCGTACACCAGCAGGAAGGCTGCTGGATCCGCCGCGCCATCGTAGCGCGGCGGCATCTCTTGCTTGAACTTGTGCGGCCACTACACTTGTCGTAAGGCGGGGGTGAAGGCCTGGAGGCCCACGGAGCCTTCGCGCGCGCCTGTCGATCCAGCCGAAAGAGCGGCGCCTGCCATGGAGCTGGACGGAGAGACAAAGCAGGCAGAGAGGTAGAGTGGACAGAGAGGCAGAGCTTCGGCGCACCCCTACCTTGCGCGCCAAATGTCAGATTCAGGGTTCCGCAGACCCTTGAGAGGTTCGTACTATGGGGTGCGCACGAAGGACTCTTTCTCCCCAGCCTGCCTACCCAACGATTCCATGGCCTAGCTCGACGAACCCAAAGAACAAGAGACACAGGGGTTTATACTGGTTCAGGCCACCGTGTGGTGTAATACCCTACTCTAGTGTGGTGGTGGATTGCCTCACGAGGGCTGAGGATGAACAAGTACAGTGGATGAACGACCTCCGGAGGAGAGGTCTTCTAGAGCTCAATGAGCTGGCGGATGGGAGGATGGGATGGATCCGATCCAAGATGAGATGACCCCCCCCCACGGTGGTGGCTAGTCCTATTTATAGAGGCCCCGGTCCTCTTCCCAAATGTAGGCGGGAAGGGATCCCACTACGGCCAATTTTGAAGGGAGACAACTAGTACAAGCTATCCTGACAAAAGTAGTCTTCGCCTGCCAAAGGCTCTGGTGGTGACGCTGCTGTGGGTGCTGCAATGACCTCCGTCCTGCCGTCCTACTGGTCTTGGTCTTGTTGCACTGATATGGAAACCTTTGCCTGATGCCTCAGGACTCCTCGCCTGCGCTTGCCTCCTTAGGACCAAAGAGGAAACTGGTACACTTTGCCCGCTGGCGCCCGCATGGCCTCGGTCGTCATGGCTCACGTCATGTGAACCTCGCGAGATGCCCCCTGCATAGATATCTCCACTCCTCGGGAGCCAACCTAGCAAGGCCGCCCCCAGGGAGGTCTTGGTGTCGTCCGCCTCACGAGGCTTGGCCCCTCGCGAGGGTCTGGAGTAGTTCCTGCCGAAGCTGGGCCGTACCGGGCCGTTGATGGAGCCACGCCATGGGCCGCATGCAGGGAAGTCTGGGCACCCCCGTTCCCAGGACGCCGACAACAGTTAACAAAATAAAGAATGCTTGAGAACAATACTACAAAATGTAACAATTATTGGACCAAACTGTTAACTAAACATTACATTTCAAAGGACCAAACTGAAGGAAATATGCCCTAGAGGCAATAATAAAGTATTATATATTTCCTTATATCATGATAAATGTTTATTATTCATGCTAGAATTGTATTAACCGGAAACATAATACATGTGTGAATACATAGACAAACAGAGTGTCACTAGTATGCCTCTACTTGACTAGCTCGTTAATCAAAGATGGTTATGTTTCCTAGCCATAGACATGAGTTGTCATTTGATTAACGGGATCACCTCATTAGGAGAATGACGTGATTGACATGACCCATTACGTTAGCTTAGCACCCGATCGTTTAGTATGTTGCTATTGCTTTCTTCATGACTTATACATGTTCCTATGACTATGAGATTATGCAACTCCCGTTTACCGGAGGAACACTTTGTGTGCTACCAAACGTCACAACGTAACTGGGTGATTATAAAGGTGCTCTACAGGTGTCTCCAAAGGTACTTGTTGGGTTGGCGTATTTCGAGATTAGGATTTGTCACTCCGATTGTCGGAGAGGTATCTCTGGGCCCACTCGGTAATGCACATCACTATAAGCCTTGCAAGCATTGTGACTAATGAGTTAGTTACGGGATGATGTATTACGGAACGAGTAAAGAGACTTGCCGGTAACGAGATTGAACTAGGTATCGAGATACCGACGATCGAATCTCGGGCAAGTAACATACCGATGACAAAGGGAACAACGTATGTTGTTATGCGGTCTGACCGATAAAGATCTTCGTAGAATATGTGGGAGCCAATATGGGCATCCAGGTCCCGCTATTGGTTATTGACCGGAGAGGTGTCTCGGTCATGTCTACATAGTTCTCGAACCCGAAGGGTCCGCACGCTTAACGTTACGATGACAGTTTTATTGAGTTTTGATGTACCGAAGGAGTTCGGAGTCCCGGATGAGATCGGGGACATGACGAGGAGTCTCGAAATGGCCGAGACGTAAAGATCGATATATTGGACGACTATATTCGGACTTCGGAAAGGTTCCGAGTGATTCGGGTATTTTTCGGAGTACCGGAGAGTTACGGGAATTCGTATTGGGCCTTAATGGGCCATACGGGAAAGGAGAGAAAGACCCCAAAGGGTGGCCGCACCCCTCCCCATGGGCTAGTCCGAATTGGACTAGGGAAGGGGGGCGCCCCCTTCCTTCTTTCTCCTTCCCCCTTCCCTTCTCCTACTCCCACAAGGAAAGGAGGAGTCCTACTCCCGGTGGGAGTAGGACTCCCCCCTTTGGCGCGCCTCTCCCTTGGCCGGCTGCCTCCTCCTTGCTCCTTTATATACGGGGGCAGGGGGGCACCCCATAGACACAACAATTGATCCTTGAGATCTCTTAGCCGTGTGCGGTGCCCCCCTCCACCATATTACACCTCGATAATACCGTTGCGGAGCTTAGGCGAAGCCCTGCGACGGTGGAACATCATCATCGTCACCACGCCGTCGTGCTGACGAAACTCTCCCTCAACACTCGGCTGGATCGGAGTTCGAGGGACGTCATCGAGCTGAACGTGTGTAGAACTCGGAGGTGCCGTGCGTTCGGTACTTGATCGGTCGGATCGTGAAGACGTACGACTACATCAACCGCGTTGTGATAACGCTTCCGCTATCGGTCTACGAGGGTACGTGGACAACACTCTCCCCTCTCGTTGCTATGCATCACCATGATCTTGCGTGTGCGTAGGAAATTTTTTGAAATTACTACGTTCCCCAACAGTGGCATCCGAGCCTGGTTTTATGCGTTGATGCTATGCACGAGTAGAACACAAGTGAGTTGTGGGCGATATAAGTCATACTGCTTACCAGCATGTCATACTTTGGTTCAGCGGTATTGTGAGATGAAGCGGCCCGGACCGACATTACGCGTACGCTTACGCGAGACTGGTTTCACCGTTCGGAGCACTCGTTGCTTAAAGGTGACTGGCGGGTGTCTGTCTCTCTCACTTTAGTTGAACCGAGTGTGGCTACGCCCGGTCCTTGCGAAGGTTAAAACAGCACCAACTTGACAAACTATCGTTGTGGTTTTGATGCGTAGGTAAGAACGGTTCTTGCTAAGCCCGTAGCAGCCACGTAAAACTTGCAACAACAAAGTAGAGCACGTCTAACTTGTTTTTGCAGGGCATGTTGTGATGTGATATGGTCAAGACATGATGTGATATAATGTGTTGTATGAGATGATCATGTTTTGTAACCGAGTTATCGGCAACTGGCAGGAGCCATATGGTTGTCGCTTTATTGTATGAGATGCAATCGCCATGTAATAGTTTTACTTTATCACTAAGCGGTAGCGATAGTCGTAAAAACAATAAGTTGGCGAGACGACAACGATGCTACGATGGAGATCAAGGTGTCGCGCCGGTGACGATGGTGATCATGACGGTGCTTCGAAGATGGAGATCACAAGCACGGTGCTTCGGAGATGGAGATCACAAGCACAAGATGATGATGGCCATATCATATCACTTATATTGATTGCATGTGATGTTAATCCTTTATGCATCTTATCTTGCTTTGATTGACGGTAGCATTATAAGATGATCTCTCACTAAAATTTCAAGACAAAAGTGTTCTCCCTGAGTATGCACCGTTGCGAAAGTTCTTCGTGCTGAGACACCACGTGTTAATCGGGTGTGATAGGCTCTACGTTCAAATACAACGGGTGCAAAACAGTTGCACACGCGGAATACTCAGGTTAAACTTGACGAGCCTAGCATATGTACAGATATGGCCTCGGAACACAGAGACCGAAAGGTCGAGCGTGAATCATATAGTAGATATGATCAACATAGTGATGTTCACCATTGAAACTACTCCATCTCACGTGTTAATCGGACATGGTTTAGTTGCTTTGGATCACGTAATCACTTAGATGATTAGAGAGATGTCTATCTAAGTGGGAGTTCTTAAGTAATATGATTAATTGAACTTAAATTTATCATGAACTTAGTCCTGATAGTATTTTGCAAATTATGTTGTAGATCAATAGCTCGCGTTGTTGCTTCCCTGTGTTTATTTTTGATATGTTCCTAGAGAAAAATTATGTTGAAAGATGTTAGTAGCAAAGATGCGGATTGGATCCGTGATCTGAGGATTATCCTCATTGCTGCACAGAAGAATTATGTCCTTGATGCACCGCTAGGTGACAGACCTATTGCAGGAGCAGATGCAGACGTTATGAACGTTTGGCTAGCTCAATATGATGACTACTTGATAGTTTAGTGCACCATGCTTAACGGCTTAGAATCGGGACTTCAAAGACGTTTTGAACGTCATGGACCATATAAGATGTTCCAGGAGTTGAAGTTAATATTTCAAGCAAATACCCGAGTTGAGAGATATGAAGTCTCCAACAAGTTCTATAGCTAAAAGATGGAGGAGAATCGCTCAACTAGTGAGCATGTGCTCAGATTGTCTGGGTACTACAATCGCTTGAATCAAGTGGGAGTTAATCTTCCAGATAAAATAGTGATTAACAGAATTCTCTAGTCACCATCACCAAGTTAGTAGAACTTCGTGATGAACTATAGTATGCAAGGGATGATGAAAGTAATTCCCGAGCTCTTCGTGATGCTGAAATCGACGAAGGTAGAAATCAAGAAAAACATCAAGTGTTGAGGTTGACGAGACCACTTCAAGTGTTGATGGTTGACAAGACCACTAGTTTCAAGAAAAGGGCAAAGGGAAGAAGGGGAACTTCAAAAGAACGGCAAGCAAGTTGCTACTCAAGTGAAGAAGCCCAAGTCTGTACCTAAGCCTGAGACTAAGTGCTTCTACTGCAAAGGGACTAGTCACTGGAAGCGGAACTACCCCAAGTATTTGGTGGATAAGAAAGATGGCAAAGTGAACAAAGGTATATTGGATATACATGTTAGTGATGTGTACTTACTAGTGTTTATAGCAACCCCTCAGTATTTGATACTGGTTCAGTTGCTAAGAGTAGTAACTCGAAAACGGGAGTTGCAGAATAAACAGAGACTAGTAAAAGGCGAGGTGACGATGTGTGTTGGAAGTAGTTCCAAGATTGATATGATCATCATCGCACACTCCCTATACTTTCGGGATTAGTGTTGAAACTAAATAAGTGTTATTTGGTGTTTGCGTTGAGCATGAATATGATTTGATCATGGTTATTGCAATACGGTTATTCATTTAAGTTAGAGAACAATTGTTGTTCTGTTTACATGAATAAAACCTTTTATGGTCATACACACCAACGAAAATGGTTTGTTGGATCTCGATCGTAGTGATACACATATTCATAATATTGAAGCCAAAAGATGCAAAGTTAATAATGATAGTGCAACTTATTTGTGGCACTGCCGTTTAGGTCATATTGGTGTAAAGCGCATGAAGAAACTCCATACTGATGGGATTTTGGAATCACTTGATTATGAATCACTTGATGCTTGCGAACCGTGCCTCATGGGCAAGATGACTAAAACGCCATTCTCCGGAACTATGGAGAGAGCAACAGATTTGTTGGAAATCATACATACAGATGTATGTGGTCCGATGAATATTGAGGCTCGTAGCAGGTATCATTATTTTCTGACCTTCACAGATGATTTGAGCAGATATGGGTATATCTACTTGATGAAACATAAGTCTGAAACATTTGAAAAGTTCAAAGAATTTCAGAGTGAAGTGGAAAATCATCGTGACAAGAAAATAAAGTTTCTATGATCTGATCGCAGAGACAAATATTTGAGTTATGAGTTTGGTCTTGAATTAAAACAATGTGGAATAGTTTCACAAATTTATGCCACCCGGAACACCACAGCGTAATGGTGTGTCCGAATGTCGTAATCGTACTTTATTAGATATGGTGCGATCTATGATGTCTCTTACTGATTCACCACTATCGTTTTGGGGTTATGCTTTAGAGACGTCTGCATTCACGTCTAAATAGGGCACCATCGAAATCCGTTGAGACGACGCCTTATGAACTATGGTTTGGCAAGAAACCAAAGTTGTCGTATCTTAAAGTTTGGGGTTGCGATGCTTATGTGAAGAAACTTCAACCTGATAAGCTCGAACCTAAATCGGAGAAATGTGTCTTCATAGGATACCCAAAGGAGACTGTTGGGTACACCTTCTATCACAGATCCGAAGGCAAGACATTCGTTGCTAAGTATGGATCCTTTCTAGAGAAGGAGTTTCTCTCGAAAGATGTGAGTGGGAGGAAAGTAGAACTTGATGAGGTAACTGTACCTGCTCCCTTATTGGAAAGTAGTTCATCACAGAAATCTGTTCCTGTGACTCCTACACCAATTAGTGAGGAAGTTAATGATAATGATCATGAAACTTCAGATCAAGTTATTACTGAACTTCGTAGGTCAACTAGAGTCAAGATCCGCACCAGAGTGGTACGGTAATCCTGTTCTGGAGGTCATGTTACTAGACCATGGCGAACCTACGAACTATGAAGAAGCGATGGTGAGCCCAGATTCCGCAAAATGGCTTGAGGCCATGAAATCTGAGATGAGATCCATATATGAGAACAAAGTATGGACTTTGATTGACTTGCCCAATGATCGGCGAGCCATTGAGATTAAATGGATCTTCAAGAGGAAGACGGACGCTGATAGTAGTGTTACTATCTACAAAGCTAGAATTGTCGAAAAAGGTTTTCGACAAGTTCAAAGTGTTGACTACGATGAGAGTTTCTCACTCGTATCTATGCTTAAGTCTGTCCGAATCATGTTAGCAATTGCCGCATTTTATGAAATATGGCAAATGGATAAACAAAACTGCATTCCTTAATGGATTTATTAAAGAAGAGTTGTATATGATGCAACCAGGAGGTTTTGTCAATCCTAAAGGTGCTAACAAAATATGCAAGCTCCAGCGATCCATCTATGGACTGGTGCAAGCATCTCGGAGTTGGAATATACACTTTGATAAGTTGATCAAAGGATATAGTTTTATACAGACTTGCGGTGAAGCCTGTATTTACAAGAAAGTGAGTGGGAGCACTACAGCATTTCTGATAAGTATATGAATGACATATTGTTGATCGGAAATAATGTAGAATTATTCTGCAAAGCATAAAGGAGTGTTTGAAAGGAGTTTTTCAAAGAAAGACCTCGGTGAAGCTGCTTACATATTGAGCATCAAGATCTATAGAGATAGATCAAAATGCTTGATAAGTTTTTTCAATGAGTACATACCTTAACAAGATTTTGAAGTAGTTCAAAATAGAACAGTCAAAGAAAGAGTTCTTGCCTGTGTTACAAGGTGTGAAATTGAGTAAGACTCAAAGCCCGACCACGGCAGAAGATAGAAAGAGAATGAAAGTCATTCCCTATGCCTTGGCCATAGGTTCTATAAAGTATGCCATGCTGTGTACCAGATCTATTGTATACCCTACACTGATTTTGGCAAGGGAGTACAATAGTGATCTAGGAGTAGATCACTGGACAGCGGTCAAAATTATCCTTAGTGGAATAAGGATATGTTTCTCGATTATGGAAGTGACAAAAGGTTCGTCGTAAAGGGTTACGTCGATGCAAGTTTTGACACTAAATCTAGATGACTCTAAGTCTCGGTCTAGATACATATTGAAAGTGGGAGCAATTAGCTAGAGTAGCTCCGTGCAGAGCATTGTAGACATAGAAATTTGCAAAGTACTTACGGATCTGAATGTGACAGACCCGTTGACTAAAATTATCTCACAATCAAAACATGATCACACCTTAGTACTCTTTGGGTGTTAATCACATAGCGATGTGAACTAGATTATTGACTCTAGTAAACCCTTTGAGTGTTGGTCACATAGAGATGTGAACTATGGGTGTTAATCACATGGTGATGTGAATTATTGATGTTAAATCACATGGCGATGTGAACTAGATTATTGACTCTAGTGCAAGTGGGAGACTGAAGGAAATATGCCCTAGAGGCAATAATAAAGTATTATATATTTCCTTATATCATGATAAATGTTTATTATTCATGCTAGAATTGTATTAACCGGAAACATAATACATGTGTGAATACATAGACAAACAGAGTGTCACTAGTATGCCTCTACTTGACTAGCTCGTTAATCAAAGATGGTTATGTTTCCTAGCCATAGACATGAGTTGTCATTTGATTAACGGGATCACCTCATTAGGAGAATGACGTGATTGACATGACCCATTACGTTAGCTTAGCACCCGATCGTTTAGTATGTTGCTATTGCTTTCTTCATGACTTATACATGTTCCTATGACTATGAGATTATGCAACTCCCGTTTACCGGAGGAACACTTTGTGTGCTACCAAACGTCACAACGTAACTGGGTGATTATAAAGGTGCTCTACAGGTGTCTCCAAAGGTACTTGTTGGGTTGGCGTATTTCGAGATTAGGATTTGTCACTCCGATTGTCGGAGAGGTATCTCTGGGCCCACTCGGTAATGCACATCACTATAAGCCTTGCAAGCATTGTGACTAATGAGTTAGTTGCGGGATGATGTATTACGGAACGAGTAAAGAGACTTGCCGGTAACGAGATTGAACTAGGTATCGAGATACCGACGATCGAATCTCGGGCAAGTAACATACCGATGACAAAGGGAACAACGTATGTTGTTATGCGGTCTGACCGATAAAGATCTTCGTAGAATATGTGGGAGCCAATATGGGCATCCAGGTCCCGCTATTGGTTATTGACCGGAGAGGTGTCTCGGTCATGTCTACATAGTTCTCGAACCCGAAGGGTCCGCACGCTTAACGTTACGATGACAGTTTTATTGAGTTTTGATGTACCGAAGGAGTTCGGAGTCCCGGATGAGATCGGGGACATGACGAGGAGTCTCGAAATGGCCGAGACGTAAAGATCGATATATTGGACGACTATATTCGGACTTCGGAAAGGTTCCGAGTGATTCGGGTATTTTTCGGAGTACCGGAGAGTTACGGGAATTCGTATTGGGCCTTAATGGGCCATACGGGAAAGGAGAGAAAGACCCCAAAGGGTGGCCGCACCCCTCCCCATGGGCTAGTCCGAATTGGACTAGGGAAGGGGGGCGCCCCCTTCCTTCTTTCTCCTTCCCCCTTCCCTTCTCCTACTCCCACAAGGAAAGGAGGAGTCCTACTCCCGGTGGGAGTAGGACTCCCCCCTTTGGCGCGCCTCTCCCTTGGCCGGCTGCCTCCTCCTTGCTCCTTTATATACGGGGGCAGGGGGGCACCCCATAGACACAACAATTGATCCTTGAGATCTCTTAGCCGTGTGCGGTGCCCCCCTCCACCATATTACACCTCGATAATATCGTTGCGGAGCTTAGGCGAAGCCCTGCGACGGTGGAACATCATCGTCGTCACCACGCCATCGTGCTGACGAAACTCTCCCTCAACACTCGGCTGGATCGGAGTTCGAGGGACGTCATCGAGCTGAACGTGTGTAGAACTCGGAGGTGCCGTGCGTTCGGTACTTGATCGGTCGAATCGTGAAGACGTACGACTACATCAACCGCGTTGTGATAACGCTTCCGCTATCGGTCTACGAGGGTACGTGGACAACACTCTCCCCTCTCGTTGCTATGCATCACCATGATCTTGCGTGTGCGTAGGAAATTTTTTGAAATTACTACGTTCCCCAACACAAACTGGTAACTGAACATTACATTTCAGAGGACCAAACTGTTAACTGAACATCAGATTGCATATTAACATTACAGAGGACAAATCACTAGAAGGCACTGACGGTGGCCTCGAGAAAATAACACAAACTCTATTTTAAGGTAGACAACCGCGTGGCGGTGTCGACGGTGGCCTCGAAGACGAGGTGCTCCTCCAAGATATGGCGGTCGGCACGCATGGCAGCCATAGCGACTTCGTGCGCGCGTGCGGCTGCGATTTGCTTCTCCGCTGCCAGATTCTACTGAGCTCCACGTTATACACTACAAAAAAATACAGTTCCGTGATGATACATGTTTGTCACAGTAGGTCACGTTTTCTGTCATGCATGTACATCCATGACAATTTTATGACAGAATCAAGATAGTCATTACTTGTGTTGTCGTAGAAGTGTTCCATGACATTACCAAAATTATCATCACGGAAGTGTCCACTTGCATGACGATAAATCACGCGTCATAGAAGTGCTTTCGTCAAGGGTGACCGACACGTGGCATCCACCGTAACAGGTCGTTGTTAAGTTATCGGGTTCGGGTTTGGATCTGATAACCCGTTAATAGCTCGGACCAATGGGGATTTTCCATGTGTAAAATTCTCATTGGCCGGAGGAACCACATATCGGCTCACCGTTGGTACAGATGTCGTCCACTCATTGGACAGGAGGCGCCTATGATAGATCGACACATGGCACGGCCCAACAGTGGCCCATTCCGGTGAAAAAGGCCAGCCTAGTAAGAATTAGCAGGCTGGCCCATATAAGGCCTACTTGTGTCAGGTCCATTTAAGCCCACGGCCCATACGAGATGTGCCAATTCGGCCCGTCAACGGCCCATTAACGATTTGACACCATTGCAGCCCATCGTCAGTTCGACCCCGTTAACAACCCGCTATATATTTGGGCTCAGTATCAGGCCGATGTGGTTTCGGCCTGTTAACGACCCATTCAAGGGATGGGCCAATTTTTAGGATGTCCATCTTTCGGCCTTTTAGCGACCCATTTAAGTGTTGGGCCAATTTCTGGCACGGTGTGTCTTTCAGCCTGTTGATGGCCCATAAGTGAGTTGGGACATTTGCCGTCGGACCTGAGTTTTGGCCATTTAACGGCACATGCTCTTCATGGTCCAACACCAGCCCGGTTTCTCTTTCCGCCTGCTAAAGGCCCACAACACAGTTGGGCCATTTACAGTACGACCTGACTTTCAGCCTCTTAGCGGCCCATGCTCTTCATGGTCTAGTACGAGCCCGCTGTCTCTTTCAGCCTGCTAAAGGCCCACAGTATATTGGGCCATATGTAGCCCGACCTTAGTATCGGCCTGTTAACGACCCGTGAAATCAAATGGGCCCACCAGTTGCCCGCTTTGATGTTGGCCTATTAACGATCTGGGAGGTAAGAGGGCCGACCATTAACTTTCGGCCTGCTAATGGCCCATTAACTTAATGGGCCCACTAAAGTTCGTACATGTCTTTAGGCCCAATTAGATAATTTGAGCCCAGTATGACGAGCAATTATGCACAGGACCAAAACCGATCAAGCAAAGGTACGGCATACAGGGGAAAACGTTGCACATCCAGCATATATTACAGGAAATTACATCCATTGGGCAATCAAAGATTGACCAGTGCAAATAAATGAACAAAACCTAACGATCTACAACATCACAATCTGCAACCTCAGCGCGGATGACACCCATAAGCATGTGGGCAAGTTCTTGCTGCTTTGCTACATTGTCTCTGAAAACATTGATCAGTTGTTGTTGCGCACGAATGTGCACCTTTGATTCCTCCACCATTTCCATCATTGCTTCAGCCATTAATTGGTTCACAAACATACATTTTTTCCGTTGCATTCAAGACAGAGGAAACTGAACAGATTCAGATGGCGATTTTGGCAGGCTTGTATTAGTGATAGTGGAGAGTGTCTCGACCACTGCCTTATAACATAAATTAGGAGGGGAACCGAAAAGATTAATCAAGAGTTATTGCCATATTACCTGGCCTAGATTTATTGGAAAGAAACAATGGGGTTGCCTTGCTGTTTTCAGAGTTTGTCTCTTATCTTTAGCAGCCTGCACCAAATTAATACACTAGCATTGCTATCATTGGCCAGGTCAGATAATAGGAAAGCAACATTGACACAACAAACGTTTGGGTAACCAGACCACACCAACCTACACCAAATTAACACAATATGGCACAACTATCATCAGCCAGGTAAGGTAACACGAAAGCAACATTGACACAATAAATGAATGGGCAACCAGAGAAGCACTACAATTAAGTAATGTGCATGATATGAGATAGTACACTCATGCAGCTCAGTATGCAAAACTATCAGGCAGTTTTCCTTACAAAAATCTACATTGTCGCCTTTAACATTTTGCTACAACTAATTTTAGATCAGATAAAGGTTGGATTCACGCTGATTAACAAAATACATGCTGATGTAAAATATAGTGATATACAACAGGTACTTACATCAGCACTGGAGCACAGAGAATTCCCTCAAGATACTTCCCTCGAATACGATCCCAATGGAGGAAGCCTTCTATCCTTTAAGCTTATTTTCTAAAAGAGAGATGGGTAAGAAACATGTAGAAAATATGATCAGAATGCTATAAAATTTCATGATGCGAGGATACGCACACGCTTCTTAGAATGGAGTTGACATATTTTTGCTGGACTGGAGCGGACTAGTTTTTTGGCCACTGGAATCTGCTTATTATCAGTGGGAGTTGGGTTTCTCTGTGCTGGAGCAGTATATATGAAAACTGGAGTTGGTTTATTATCTCCTGGCGTTTGGATCTTTTGCAAAGACCTAGTTTGTAACCCTTCAGATTCTAACATAGCCGTCTTCCCCTTGCATGCCTTATATAGAAGAATGGTGCTTCAATTATAAAACATGCTACAGCAGAGATGGAATAGGTACTGAAGAATAGAAAGGCATGACATATTGACATGTATTCCCTCCATATGAAAATAAATGGATGGGTCTAGGCGTATTTCAGTTCTAGATACATCCAGTTTTATCCATTTCTGCGACATGTAATCCGGACGGAGGGAGTATGATGTAAGAGCTAGGGTTACGACAGGACAACAGTGTAAAAAAACACTACTTGAATGTAAAACTGTATGCTAGCGGAATACATACAGAAAAACACTAAGGCAACATATGCGTGTATGATTGGGAAACTAAGATGGCATTGCAAGAGACCACTAGAACAACACTTCAGTGTAAAAAAAGAACATGGTATGGTAGACAGATGAAGTACATACTGATGAATAACAATGCATAAGATATTGAGAAGCATGATGTCCAAACTAAGCAGATGGCATTGCGATAGAGTAGAATGACAGTACTTGAATTTGAAAACATGTTATCATGAATGGAATAGGTACTGAAAAACAGGAAGGCATGCCATATTTACATGCATGATCAGCAGGCTAAGCACAAGGCATTGCAACAGAGTAGATGCACTCCAGGACATTATATGCATGTTGTACCCATATCAAGGGCCAAGTTAGAGCAAGGACCTTGTGGGGTGAATAGGATTCATCATCTTTCTGCAAGTCTTGTGAAGAACTGCCTTTACATGTTCCATCATATTGGGTATCATTGACGTCAAGTTTGTTGGCCGTTACATTGCTCCGTGAGGTTCTTGTGGATAAATCAGTGTGTGCAATTATATCTGACATGCATGGAAGACAACTAGTAGTTAGATTTATGTAATGAGTGCCTGTAGGAGACGACATAAATAGTAGGACTGGGGTTAACTAGCAGCAACAGGTCTCAAAAACTAAAGGGAGAACACAGATGAAAGCTACAGAATATGTATCGTTTGTACTCGAGATTAACTAGATGGAACACAAAAGTATGAAAGAACAACTTAGGTAATACTAGAAGTGGTATAATACTATAATCACCAGCCTATGCGATAGCATTGGCTGATGGATGATAACTATGGAACAACAATACCTAAAGAACAAGTCTCTTAGCTGAACTATGGAACAACGTTAACTCCTGAACAAGACCCGTAAGAGACCAGCATGAATATACAGTGAAATGTGATAATATATTTTCCATGCTTAGATGAATAACAAAGCCATAAATGTTGCACACAAGTAAGATGAGGGTACAACCTATCTGGCCGCCATCCATAGGAGTGAGCATCATGTGTTGACTTGTCGATGGTCCTGCAGTTGATGTGGCTGTCCATGTCGGGCACGCGCATTCGATGCAGGGAACTGTTGAGTGGGGACTATAGCTCCCTTCTGGTGTATGCTTCCCTTATTGGAGCAACTGCGGTGAGTCGAAATACGGTGTGGCTGAAGATGCAGAAAACGCATAATGTTAAGAACGACACATCTCTCTGATCTGAAGAAATACCCTAAGATATCAACAACAAGGTACGAGAGTGGTTACATGTCTGTTGACTGAAGACTAAATTGGGGTCACACAATTTTATTTTATTTTGGTACTGATTGATCTACGCCGGATGGCTTAATGGCCGTCTTGTGCCTCCCGGATGACACTATTCGAAATCTTCCCCGAAGAGCCAACGACCACCGGCAGAGCAGTCTGCCTCCCCCGTCTGTGGCCCCAACCAAAACCCCGCCCCACCGCACTGCCGTGGTTACGCCGCCCCAGGCCAATCCACAAGACTCGCCGTCATCCAGATCCGGCAGCGGCAGTACCTTCAACCCACGCAACTCTAAGATAGCCATCTAAGCGCTGCTTCTGCGGCGAACTTGCGCCCCCGCACCCTTACGTTAGACACCAGCCAACCGGCAGCCTAGGAGCTCCGCCGCCTCGAGGGGTGCTGCTTCCCATTGGGAATCGATTGGCCCAGAAAAAATTCAGACAACTGACGCCTAAATAAAGTGATTTTTGATGAGGGTGCAACCTATCTGGCGGGTCGGTGAACTAGGCAGCTCCAGCTGCCAAGTCGGTGAGGCCGGCGCGGTTGCGGTGGCTACCGGCGGCAGGGAAGCAGAGATATCGCGACGGTCGACGGCTACGGGGAAGCAGTGCCAGGGCTCTGGATGGATCCAAAGTTGGGGTTGCTCCGGCGCCGTGAACAACGGCGGGGGTGAATCGGCCGTCGTCGAGGCAGCTCCAACAGCACGGAGTAAGAGGCACACGGCCCAGTGCACGACGTCAAATGGACAGCGTCTCCGGCATTAGGGAGGAGGGCGGCTATGAATTTGGTGCGGTGGGGGCGCCATGGAGGAGGGGCTGAGGTTTCGCGGCTCGGGAGAAGGGAGCTTCCGGGGAGAAGGTGATTTGGCGCCCACGAGGAATGAATGGGGAATTGGGAGGGGAGTGGAACCATGTCTTACGGACGCATTTTTCTGAAATGTGTGTGTGTGTGGGGGGGTACAGTTCTACCCCTGCCTTTAGGCTTCTCGGCGTGGGTCTGTGTACTGAGGGTCGGGGATAGTAGAGTAACTTTGCTTCTCCCAAATAGTGGGCGCGAGCGATTTTGGGCGAGGAGGGCGTGTTTTGAAATATAGTGGGCACGAGCAATTTCGGGCGAGGAGGGCGTGTTTTAAAATATTGTGGGCGCGAGCGATTTCGGGCGAGGAGAGCGTGTTTTGAAATAGTGGGCGCGAGCTATTTCGGGCGAGGAGAGGGTGTTTTGCCGACCATGGTTTATGAATTATTCGGCACATGTCATTTCGGCCGAGGAGAAGGCATGCTTGGATGAAGTTGCGAACCTACCCTCGATGTACAACGGGCCAATTGATGCGTGTCCCACATAGGCCGGTAATTTCGCGTCTCCCATTTATTTGCTCGGGTGAATTCCACCGAGCAGAGGGTGTTTAATGGTTTGTTCAAATTTTGGGAGAACGAGCATCGACGTCTACCTTACTAAGTCGATTCGAATCAAATTTTGAAATATTAGCTTGCCACTTCTTTTTTAGATGGAGAGATGATGCTCGGGAGTAATGTGTTTTTACATGCTCGTTGCTAATGATTTACTATATGACAAATAGTTGGCCCACTCAAAAACAGGAATCAAACCCAAAATGAAATATCTCGATTCAATGAAATAGCTCGTTCAGCAGGTCAAAATAGTGAACTAAATCCAAAATTGAACACCTCAATCGAGTAGCATGTTGTACAATATTATTGTACTCCATGAACATGTTGAAAGTCAAATTAATGAACTTGTTTGATATACGCATATCTCCGTGCATGTGTGGATTCCAGAAAACATGTTCTCCAATTTAAATATTTGAATGCAAGTTTATATCAAAACATGGTTTATATCAGTCTTTGATGCATAAAACGCGACATCCCCCTCTCCCGGACTCCTGCTCTCTCTCTCTCTCTCGCCGACAATCTTCAATTCTGTCGCATGCATCCAACACACAAACCTTGTTGGTCCCTCTTCCTCTCTCTCCATCTCTCTCTCTCTCTCTTTGTGTGTGTGTGGGGGGGTCTTTATAGTTCGCATGCATATATACTCCATCTATAGGTCTCTCTCGCACACTATGTATGATTATCTAGTCCAAGCTAAATATCTTGGGTCACTCATCGTACGCAGACAAATTCCTTGGCTCGTTGCCCGTAACTCTCTCACGCACCACTTTGTCGTCTCGGAGCTCTTCCCTCTCTCTCTCTCTCTCAAACTCTCCATCTCCCTGGGTCACACATACACATGCATATCTCACTCGCACTCGATAGACCCATCTAAAACTCTATCTCTCTCCCTCGTTCTCTCTCCATCTCACACGCACACACACACAATCTCATGCCTAGCCAAGTATGATGGTTTCTCACTCAATTGTAGGCACACTCAGTTCCCCCTATATGTATATGACTAGCTAATCTTAGTCTCCATCACAAACATGTGCATGGTCTATCTTGATTTCTCTCGGGGCATCTTTCTATCGCGCACGCACCTCCCTCGATCTCCCAACCATATAGTCCCCTCACGATCTCGAGGGGATCTCTCTATCACAAACACACCCTCTCTCCCTCCCCATGCGTCCCTCTCGACCTTTGTTCCTTGTTGGCTAGACCTCTACTGGACATGTGCCATAGGGGTGTCTCTCTCCATTGCAAACAATCACGCACTAGCTATCTTCGTGTATCTCCTCACCTCGCTTTTCTATCTCGGAGATGCATGCGTGATATGTTTGCATAAGAAACAAAAAACACACACGCTCTCTATAATTTATCGTTTGTTGTCCCTTTCTCTTTCACACACATACTCTTTTTGCACACTCACTCATTCTCCTTCACACGCACTTGATCTCTCTCGACTTAGGCACTCTCTTCGGTCCATAGCATATAGATTTATTGAAAAGTCAAACATCACAAAGTTTGACCATGTATGTGGAGAATAACATTTACATCTAGAAAAGCAAACATATACCATTAGATTCATCATGAGATGTAGTTTCGTATGATGTATCTTTGGTATTGTAGATATAAATAACATTTGCATAAACCTGGTCAAAGTTTCCAAAGTTCGACTTCTAAAAAATTTACATGCACTGCATTATCGAGCGGATGGAATATCTCTTTCCCCCTCTCAGCTATCTAATGCACCACTCAGCCTTATCGGGGCTCCTCTATCTATATCAAACTTTATATCTCCCTGGTTCACACATACACATGTCTTGCTCGCGCTACATAGACCCATCTAACACTCTCCTCCCTTGTTCTCTCTCTATGTGACATGCACCCCCTAAGTACCATAATCACTCACTCCATCATAGGCGCACGCACTACCCCCTAAGTATGATTATCTCTCACTAGCCATCAGGAACACACGTATTGTCTCCTTCCATCCATACGTCTATCTCGGTATCTTCTATCGCGCACACACCTTGTCACTCGATCTCCCACCCATGTAGTCTGATCACGATCTCCAGCGGATCTCTCTATGACAAACATACACTCTCTCCTCCCCATGTTTGCATTTTCTCCGTACGTCTCTCTCGACCTCTCTCCCTTGTTTGTCGGACCCCTCTTGGCCACGTGCTAGGGGTCTTTCTCTCTCGGTTGAAAACAACCGCACACTATCTCCTCACCTTCACTACTGCAGGATGCTGCTAACGCGACACTAAGATTAGAGACCCTTCGACGAAACTGTGTGCGATGCCATAATCGCAAATGGTGGTGTAAAAAACCGTCAAAAAAGGTACAAAACGTTTGCGATGGAGGATGCATCAAACACGGTTCAGATTTTAGTTGCATGTGTGATTCAGGGCATACGGTTCAGTTCAATTAACCATTTTCGATGAAGAGGAACAAAGAAATGGGCAGCCACATGAAGGTGTGTGTGATGTACAGCATACGATTTACTCGGATGAACTGTTTGTGATTAGGCAATACAAAAGAAACGGTCAGCCAAATGAAGGTGTGTGCGATATACGGCATGCGGTTCACTCGGACGAACTACTTGCGTTGACACAAGAGAACAGAAACGGTTCAACTTAAGAAGACGTGTGTGTTGTGCGATGGGATTGCATATAGAACAACAACAACAACAACAACACACACACACACATATAAGGACATGCTTGCATAACCAAATTAAACATCCACTTACATAGGTGGCTACTACAACCATGGCATTTGCACACACCAAAGTAAACTATTACATGCATAATTACATAGGTGGCTACTACACACATGACATTTCCACACACTAATAAAGTAAACTATATATTACATGCATGATAACTAGCATAAATGATCATCTAATCATCATCTACTTCTTGTGATGCTTGCTCTGCTTGTGGCTCGATCTGGGCTCGTCGATTTGGGTAACGAGGCACTTCCTCATGTCAACGATCCACCTGTGCATCCCGTAGCATGTGTACACGCTCTTGGCCGCAAACCTGAGGTGAGGTTCATCCCGTTGCTGCATCCAGGCCATGTGCCGGGATAGGGGGCTTGTTCTCTGGGCATCCCGCTTCATCTTTTCGTAGTAGGGGTCGATGATGGCCGAGGCGAGTTCGACCAGGGAGTCCTTCTTCGTGCTGCCCCAGACCCTATAGTGGTCACGGATTTCGACAAGGTTCTTGCAGGCCAAGCCCATAATACTGAGCGCTTTTACATCGTCTTTGGTTTCCACCGTGGCGAACTTGTAGTCGGTGCTGTTGACAAACCTGTTGAAACGGTCGCAAGGCTCTGTGGCCATGCAGTAGTGGTAGATGAGGACATGATGCCGCACGCACAACTGGGCGACGGCAACCTTCTGATCTATGCCGGGACCACCGGCGGTGTACTGGAGGTCGATGCCGACCACCTTGTACTTGTCTCCAGCAAGCAATTGCTCAACGCTGTTGATGTAGTCGTCCACCATGGCCGGGTCGATGGTGTACACCACCGAGAGATCCATCTCCCTCGCGTGGGTCTCCACTCTATGCTCGCCGAACTCCATTGGAGCGCCGCTGGACATCCCCTCTCTATGTGTCGTCGTGGGTGTGCTTGTTGTGTTGTGGGGCGCGATCGAAAGGTTGAAGAGACTAAGGTTATAATGGCCGCGGGAATTAAAGGCGAAGCCGGACGGCCAGGAATATCGGCAGGCCCTGATGGCGGTTCTAATTTGCAGCGCGTAACTCCAGCGTGCCGCACGTAATTGCATCGCATGACAATGCGCGCGGCGCAACCGCGTGCATACGAGGCACCCGACGTGATCGTGCGCACGCCCAACCGTTGGTAGAGCGCGCGCAGAGGGACGCGAGCAGAGCGCTCCGCGGTCGCCTCAACGGCGCGAGCAGAGCGCGCCGCGGCACCTGGGATAGACCTTCATTCAAGCCAATCAAAATAAGATTGGAACGGACATGTCTGTATTGAGCAAAGGGATCGCACATGTCTGTATTGACTGGAACGAGAATGCAATAGAAAAAGAAGAATTAAGGCCACGATGATGCGATCGCAGTGGTGGTTACAGGAGGCAAGAAGAAAGATGAATCCATCAACATACGACCTCCTCCTCCTCAACTCAGTGCGGCCGGCGGGCCACCGACCGGCGGCGAAGGAGCGGAGGCTTGTGTGGCGAGGTCAAGGTGCTTCTCAACTAAGGCATCCAAGGCTTCCAGCCGGCTGAAGAAGGCCAACGTTGTAGCATCCTCACTGGCCATCTAGATACCTATGTACACGGTTCGCTCGTACACATGGATGTGTAGGTCGATGGTTTCTTGCAGGGCGAGGCGCCTCGCGGCGAGCGCGACCTCCAGGTGGACATTCCTCGTGGCGTCGGCGGGCAGTCGCAGGGCCACCATTGCTTCAAAGAGGTTCCGACCATGGAGGCCGATTAGGGTGGCAGGCAATGAGGAGCCCGGGCACGCGGGCTGGAGGAGTACAGCGATGTCGTCCGCGAGCTTCTTGACGACGGTGAACCTGTTGGTGGTGCGAACGATCATCTGGTCCAACTGAGAGTCGTTGCTGGCGTCGACGGCGGCCATCCACATGCCGGTCGCCAACACCGTATGGAGACGATCCACGGTGCCATGCCGCAGGCCGGCGTCATGGACCATCTGGGACAGCCGCTGGCTGCTCGCGCGCATCGCCGCCATGGTTCTGGAGTGGGCACTTTTGCGCTTATTAGTGTAGGTGCTTAGGCAAATGCTTAGGTGTGTACGATGTGGTAGATGCATTGGAATGGAGGGGCACCTTTATATGAGTGCAAACTGCGTTGCATTCACATTGTGCTGCCTCTTTTCCCGGTCCTCCCATTACTTCCCTCATGCATTCACACGATACTAATTGAAGGAGGATGCATCATTGGCCGTTCAACATTTTGGGAACCGCTACCCTCTCCCTCGTCTGCATTAAAGCCGTATCAGGAACTGCGCCGCCCGCTGTCAAATCGAATAGTACTGCGCCGCCTGCTAGTGATTTTTAGCTTCATATTTTGACAAATCGCAGTGTTACAAGGTTGGCAAATGGCAATGTTACTAGATCAACAAATGTCAATCTTTCTAGTTTGACAAATGGCAACATACCCAATATGACAGATGCAAATCGCACCAAATTGTTTGTAAGTGGTTCACACGGGTCATCCAAAAGAACCGTTTGTGTTCAAGAGATGCACAAATCCTGCTCTCACTTTGCATACAGGTGTTCTATCTGAAACCATCATGCTTGTTGTGAGAAGCTCCGGTTTGTGAGAAGCATATACCCAAACCTTCCCCAAATGGGCCAAAAACTTTACCACGGCATGTTGATGCCCCTCCATGATAGCATGCCAAGTTTCATGAATTTCAGATGAGTTTTGGATTTACTCGAATTTATAAACCAGGTATCTCAATGTTTGCGGCCGAGTGACGGTGGCCAGGTGTTTGACATTCATTCCCATTTCTTGCATGGGACCTAAGCATGCACCCATGGACAAAGATTTGATTTTTCACCCAATTTATATGCATTGGAGCATGTGCACGTAGTTCAAATTTGAATTATGCACATAAATTCATTGAAAAGTCACTTAATGCATGAACCCCAAAAAATCACAAAAAATAACACAACACTCCTGTTGTTCTATGTTGACACGAGAAAAAATTTGAAAGCAATAAGAGGCAATGGATATCGTTTCGCCCCAAAAGTTGGGGCGTTCCCTACTGAAACCATCATGCTTGTTGTGAGAAGCTCTGGTTTGTGAAAAGCATATACCCAAACCTGCCCCAAATGGGACAAAAACTTTAGCACGGCATGTTGATGCCGCTCCATGATAGCATGCTATGTTTCATGAATTTCAGACGAGTTTTGGATTTACTAGAATTTAAAAACCAGGTATCTCAATGTTTGCGGCCGAGTGACGGTGGCAGGGTGTTTGACATTCATTCCCATTTCTTGCATGGGACCTAAGCATGCACCCAAGGACAAAGATTTGATTTTTCAACCAATTTATATGCACCGGAGCATGTGCATGTAGTTCAAATTTGAATTATGCACATAAATGCATTGAAAAGTCAATTAATGCATAAAAATGTCCAAACGAACCCCGAAAATCACAAAAAAATAACACAACACTCCTGTTGTTCTATGTTCACACGAGAAAAAATTTGAAAGCAATAAGAGGCAATGGATATCGTTTCCCCCCAAAGTTGGGGCGTTACCTACCAAGACCATCATGCTTGTTGTGAGAAGCTATGGTTTGTGAGAAGCATATACCCAAACCTGCCCCAAATGGGACAAAAACTTTACCACGACATGTTGATGACGCTCCATGATAGCATGCCAAGTTTCATCAATTTCAAACGAGTTTTGGATTTACTAGAATTTAAAAACCAGGTATCTCAATGTTTGCGACCGAGTGACAGTGGCACGGTGCTTGACATTCATTCCCATTTCTTGCATGGGACCTAAGCATGCACCCAAGGACCAAATATTTTATTTTTCAACCAATTTATATGCACCGGAGCATGTGCATGTAGTTCAAATTTGAACTATGCACATAAATGCATTGAAAACTCACTTAATGCATAGAAATGTCCAAACGAACCCCGAAAAATAAAAATAAATAACACAACACTCCTGTTGTTCTATGTTGACACGAGAAAAAATTTGAAAGCAATAAGAGGCAATGGATATCGTTTCGCCCTCAAAGTTTGGGCGTTCCCTACCGAAACCATCATGCTTGTTGTGAGAAGCTATGGTTTGTGAGAACATATACCCAAACCTGTCCCAAATGCGACAGAAACTTTACCACGGCATGTTGATGCCGCTCCATGATAGCATGCCAAGTTTCATGAATTTCAGACGAGTTTTGGATTTACTAGAATTTAAAAACCAGGTATCTCAATGTTTGCAGCCGAGTGACGGTGGCAGGGTGTTTGACATTCATTCCCATTTCTTGCATAGGACCTAAGCATGCATCCAAGGACAAAGATTTGATTTTTCAACCAATTTATATGCATTGGAGCATGTGCATGTAGTTCAAATTTGAATTATGCACATAAATTCATTGAAAAGTCACTTAATGCATAAAAATGTCCAAACGAACCCCGAAAAATCACAAAAAACAACACAACACTCCTGTTGTTCTATGTTGACACGAGAAAAAAATTTGAAAGCAATTAGAGGCAATGGATATCGTTTCGTCCCCAAAGTTCGGGCGTTCCCTACTGAAACCATCATGCTTGTTGTGAGAAGCTCTAGTTTGTGAGAAGCATATACCAAAACCTGCCCCAAATGGGACAAAAACTTTACCACACCATGTTGATGCCACTCCATGATAGCTTGCCAAGTTTCATGAATTTTAGACGAGTTTTGGATTTACTAGAATTTAAAAACCAGGTATCTCAATGTTTGCGGCCGAGTGACGGTGGCAGGGTGTTTGACATTCATTCCCATTTCTTGCATGGGACCTAAGCATGCAGCCAAGGACAAATATTTGATTTTTCAACCAATTTATATGCACTGGAGCATGTGCATGTAGTTCAAATTTGAATTATACACGTAAATGCATTGAAAACTCACTTAATGCATAAAAATGTCCAAACGAACCCTGAATAATTCCAATTCTTTTATGATCACTACAGATAAAAGGTCTAGCAATTCAAACACCGTCCATGGCCGCTGTGACCCCATTATGTAATTCAAATCAAGACGAAAAATCAAGTAGATCCCACACAGTTTATTATAACCAACCGTGTGAGATGCAGCACAAAATATCTTTGGACCGTGTCTGAATAAGGGACTGTGTCTAATGACACTTTGCACGCCAGTTTTTTGGCTGAAGCGATTCCAAATTTTCGGATTCCGCGGAAATATCTACCTCCCCGCCCCCTCCCCCTTACCAAAAGCCACATTTCCCCCCTATCCGCCTTCCTTTCCAAGTTGAAACCTTCACTCCTTGCTTGCAGCGCCGGCGACCCTCCTTCACACTACTCGGCCTCGCCTATCCAGGCAGGTAATCCACACCCGACCCCCATCCTCCTCCTTCCACATCCCACATGCCCCGACCGCCGACGCGAGCGCGACACCTTCCACCCAAATCACCGACCCCTCCACCAAATAAGCGCCGGCCTAAGCCATGGTGCACGCAGTATAGCCAGGACCTCAAGGAGCATTTGGCAGCGGAGAAGCAAATCGCGGCCGTAGGCGCGGATGAGGTCGCGATGGCTGCCATTCGTGCCGACCCCCAGATCTTCGAGGAGCACCTCGCCGTCGAGGCCACCATTGACGCCTCGCGCGCCGACACCGCGACGTGGTTGGCTTCTTTAAACGACAGTTCATGGTGTTTTCTCGAGGCCACCGTCGGTGCCTTCGACGAAGACTACGAGGTGTTTTCTCACCATGCACGTGCTTACCTCATCTCGAGAGCCAGCAGGTTGGTGCCCGGAGCGGCTCAGGCAACTCACCACTACAACGAGGGCACCCACGATGCGGAGGCCTCGCCCTCTTCCATGTCCAAGGAGCCAATCGTCATCGATATCTCCGACAATGAGGAGTAGCTTGTCTTATTAGCTCACTATAAGGACCCATGTTCAGTTTGCTAGCTACTGCCTTTCCTTAACAAATTCTAGTGAATTGTGCTATCTACTTTTACCATGCAATCTTCTGCTATATTGTATATGTTCTATATGTCGTGCAATGTGGTGTTCAATTAACTGCTTGGTTCAATTCTGCAAATGTGATGTTCAATTCTTCAGGGTGCAATATTTCCAAGTTGTTAAGCATGCTTGGTTTGGTTAACTGTCTGATCTTCTATTAGGAGTATGTTATATTGTTCAATTGGTGTTTAGTTAACTGCTTGGTTCATTTGTTGTGGCTTGGTTCACTTGTTGTGGTGTTTAGTTAACTGATTGGTTCAATTCTGCAATGCGATGTTCAATTGTTGTGGCTGCATTCTGTTATTGTATACCATGTGAGGAATAAATCGAATTTGGCTGTACTAAATACATGAGAAACAAATACAATTGCTATATTTCCAAGTTGTTAAGCATGCTTGGTTTGGTTAACTGTCTGATCTTCTATTAGGAGTATGTTATATTGTGCAATGTGGTGCTCAGTTAACGTTTGGTTCATTTGTTGTGGTGTTTAGTTAACTGCTTGGTTCAATTCTGCAATGCGATGTTCAATTGTTGTGGCTGCATTCTCTTATTGTATACCATGTGAGGAATAAATCGAATTTGGTTGTACTAAATACATGAGAAACAAATACAATTGCTATATTTCCAAGTTGTTAAGCATGCTTGGTTTGGTTAACTGTCTGATCTTCTATTAGGAGTATGTTATATTGTGCAATGTGGTGCTCAGTTAATGTTTGGTTCATTTGTTGTGGTGTTTAGTTAACTGCTTGGTTCAATTCTGCAATGCGATGTTCAATTGTTGTGGCTGCATTCTCTTATTGTATACCATGTGAGGAATAAATCGAATTTGGCTGCACTTAATACATGAGAAACATATACAAGTGCTATATTTCCTAGTTCTTAATCATGCTTGGTTTGGATAAATGGGTTTTCCATGTGGCTTGAATTAATCTGATGAATCTGCAATGTGCTTATTTTTCATCAACATATTTTACTGATAGCATGTGAACCCTTACTTAACCTGATGACTAACTACCTTATATGTGTTGCAGGGAAACAATGGGAAGCACTGAGGTTTACAAGATGGTACTAACTATTATACCTTGCCTTTTTTATTCCTTTGCCCCGTTTCCAATATAGAGAAGATATTTATGCACATCCTTGTTTTCAGTGTTCACTGATGATTACCTCTCAAACCACCTCTATGGTCAGGAGGCGAGGAAAGTTTTCATACAACACCCACGGTTCAATATTGATGTGTTTCTGAAGAGGTCAAAGGATGGACAGTCAATCATCCACATGCACTGGCCTAAAGTTGCAAAGACCTTCAACATGAATGAAGGCTCAATATCCGCCTTCCGCTTTAGCAGTTTTCTAGATGAGATGCATCTCTGTATGTACCGTATATGATGCTAATTTCGAAAGGTTCTAGATGTTGCATGTGAAACTTGCTGCTGGTGCAGTTGTGTAATGGGGTAGCTGAGTGCTGAAGCTATATCATGTTGTACTCCGATGTATTTCAATTATGAAATCCTGCTTCCTTAATATGGAAATGGAATATATTATGTGCTTAATATGAATGTCAATTAGATTAGTAAATGGATTATTAATAATAGGTCAATTAGCCCACTAATTGGCCAATTAGCTTGCTAATTGGGTTTTCCTATTGCAAACGGTTAATGAGAAAACACCGTGGGCGATGACCTAAGGCAACGCACACAGTTTCTAGGAATAAACTATGTTGGATCAATGAACAATCACACACGACATTCCCTTCAAAACTGTTTGCGTTACACCACCTTGCGCAAACGTTTTCCTTGTAGTGACTGTGTGGGATGTATATACGAACGGAAACGTTTAGTGGTGACTGACTGTGTGGGATGTATATACGAACGGAAACGTTTAGTGGTGACTGACTGTGTGGGATGTACTTACGACCAAAAATGATTTCGCCTGTATAATTGTATTTTTTAGCACTACTGTACGTATTTCCGTATTTGTGTGCTCGCCGGTCGCACACGACCTCATTTTGCCGAGCGTGTGCGCCAGGAGGGCATATCCCCAACGGTTTTTGTGTCGTGTGGGAAGGACCCCCCCCCCCCTATCGCCCACACTCACTTGGCGGCGGTTCCAAATGCCGTCGCGGAAAGGGGTAAAAACCGTTTGTTTAGGATCGACGCGCACCAGTGCTTGCTTCTGCTGTAGAAGATGCATGTGTGATATGTTTGCATAAGACACACACGCTTTTTCTCTACTTTTATCGTGTGTTGTCCATGTCTCTTTCACACAGGCACACACACTTTTTCCAGTCACTCTTTCTATTTCACACACACTCTCTCTAGTTAGGTACTCTCTCACGTCCATAAGCATATGGATGTTTTGACAAGTCAAACCTCAGAAAAGTTAGACCAGGTATATGTGGGGAAAAACATTTACATCTGTAACGATCATTAGATTCATCACAAGATGTACTTACTTCATACTATCATTTATCTTTGGTATTGTAGATATAAGCAATTTCTTTATAAACTTGGTCAAAGTTTCAAAAGTTTGACTTTAAAAAAAATGTTGGCACTACATTATCGAATGGAGGGAGTAGCTATTTCTCTCTCCCTGCTATCTCTCATGGGCCTCCCCTCTCACTCGAACTCTCTATACCGATGGATTATACGCTCATTGTGTCAACGTATAGCTCCGTATATTGTTTAGTTGACTGGTCAACCAGTCCACATGTTGCCTTGTCAGCTCGTGTTCTCTATGTTTGTGTGCTGGCCCATGTGGCAGTGGGTGAAAATAAGTAAACTAGAGGCCCATCTGACACGCGGTGAAGTAAACAAAGTTGAAACCACTCGGGGTAGCACCCCGCATGCTAGTAAATTGAGGGCGCATTGAGGACACACTTCTTCCGCGTGAAGCACGCACTCATGCACAATTCACCACTGCGCGGCGGCATGCACAGAAGGACGCACTCGCGCACAGCCAGCAGGCCAGCACACAACACACACCAGCACACGTGTACACCGGCGTCGCCGCCAGTTGAGATGGACGGTGAGGCAGCCAACAAGCGGGAGGCGGCTCGTGCCAAAACCGCATCCGGCGAGCCTGGACTTCATTAGCAGCCTCCCCGACGACATGCTGCTCGTCATCATCGGCCTCCTCCCCACCAAATCTACCGTGCGGACCGCCCTGCTCTCCCGGCGGTGGCGCCCCCTCTGGCGCCGCGTCCCCCTCAACCTCACCGTCGACAGCTGCCTCTGCGACAGGGATTGCAAATTGGCTGTAGTCTCCAAGATCCTTTCATCGCACCCTGGGCCAACCAGACGCCTTGAAATCCGCATGTTCAGTACCAACTGCAAGGTCCAAGCCAAGTTAGACGAGTGGTTCTTATCCCCCGCCCTAGATCAGCTCGAGAGCTCAGCTTTGAAGCTGGTCGATGTCGCTATCTGCCGCCGTCCGCGCTCCGCCTCACGCCAACGCTGCGCCACGCCAACTTTAGCTCCTGCTATCTTCCCCAGATTAATGCCGCGCCCGCCCTTCTTCTCCCTCAACTCAAGCAGCTCGACCTCTTCGACATTGTCATCTCGAAGAAGGCTATGGAGCACCTACTCCGCAGCTGTACTGCACTCAAGTACCTTCATCTTGAGCAGATCCACGGGTTCATTAGCCTCCACATCGCCTCGACGAACCTCCGATGGATTTATGTGTCTTGCTGGCCCCGCAACAAGACATCAATTGGGAAGAGATCACTCCAGCTGTTCCACGTTATGGTCATTGAGAATGCGCCTTTCCTTGAGAGATTGCTTGTATCTGATCTAGAAGGTCCAACAAAACTCAAGGTCATTGACGCGCCAAAATTGACAGCGTTGGTGTACTCGTCTGCCAAATTCTTCGAACTCTTTATTGGATCCGTAACTGTTCAGGTACAACACTCATCTTCTTCTCCATCTTCTTGAAAATCACATTTTTAAATTTCTTCATGATGTATTTACGACCGTCTTCCAGAAAATGATTCCCACAAGCTTGACCCAGTCTATGCACACAGTGAAGATCTTGGCAATAAAATCTATCGGCCCAATCTGGATCAAGTTGTTGGATTCCTTACATTCTTTCCGTGCACGGAGAAGCTACTCATTGAGGTGAAACTTCTTTCCTATTAGTAAATGGTAATCACAATGTAGCTCGATTTTTTTGTAATTTTCCCAAATTACGATGACAAGTGTAGTGTTCAAAACTGCATCTACGCACTGCATCGAAAGAAATTTTTTTGTATTTTTTCTCACGTGATCACCTGCATCGTTTTTTGTTGTACTACTATAGTAGCCTAGGCTAGTCATAGTGGAAAGTAACTTAGACTAGTAACTCTATGGTTACCCTAAGAGCAAGTACTACCTCCGTCCTGGTTTACTCTTCCTATTTTCTAGTATCAAAATTTGACCATAGATTTAACTGACAAAATGTTAATGCATGTCACTAAAAATAATATCGTTGGATTCGTATTTGAACATAATTTCAAATGGTATAATTTTTTGTGACATGCATTGGCATTTTCTTAGGTAAATATATGGTCAAATTTTTGCACTAAATATGAGGTTGTACAAAAGTGGGCTATAACGGCCCTCCACTATGTAGGCCAAAATGTGTGCCAAATTCACTTGTGATGCATTTGGCATCGATGCCCCTCCGTTGCTCACCTGGTGCCCCAATCTGAATCACCTACTTTGCTCCGGTGCCAAATTAACTCACGCAATGAAAAAACACTTGCGTGGGAGAGAGAGAGGACTGAGGCAATAAAAAAACACTTGTTTGGGAGAGTGAGAGGCTGGTGTAGTTGGTTTGATTGATTTGTTTATACATGTGGGTATGTGTGCACAGCGGTGCCAACTCTCTCACATCGTGAGAGCGGTGCCAAAATCTTTTGATTTGACATCGATGCGTATTATGTGGCATACTTTTGACAAATATGGCATCGGCCACATAGTGGAAGGCAACAAATGCCCAAGCTCTTCACGTGCTCCTAGGTAAATGAGAGGAAAGAGAAAGAGAGAGAGAGTGAAAAAATATCACTAGCCAGCCAACCCTATCGTATGAGCGAATGATATTGGTACCTCTTGATGATACGACAATCTTATACAGCCAGCTGCTCTAATATGTTCTCTTCTTTTGCAGATAAAAAAAGACCCGAAAGTGAAAAATGTGTTGCACTATAACAATCTAATCGAATGCCTTGATCTCCATCTTACAGAACTTGATTTGATCGACTACCGAGGCAGCACATCTGAGATTAAATTGGCCAGGTTCTTTGTTCTGGAGGCAAGTGTGCTCAAGGTAATGAGGTTTGGCGTTATCTGGCGCAACAATGAATGGTGTGTTGATCACCGCAAGCGTCTAAGCCTAAATGACAAAGTCTCTGCAGAAGCTGAATTTGTTTTTGAAACATCAAGTGGCCAGAGACTGGAAAATTTATTTTCCCATTAGTGACTTGTCAGGGCGGTGGATTTTAGTTTGTATGATAATGCTGCATCCACCTAAAGTAACAAAAGTTCTTACGTAAACTTCCTAGTAATTCCCTCTTCGTAGGTGCAGCATTACTCCTAACATTTGTAATATCAGTTTGAAACTTGTAATATTGCCGTGTCCTATTCCTGTGTTTTCAAAATCCTACGAATCAAAGAGGTCCTGAGTTGGTGATGATGTTGTGCCTGCCATCTTTCACCAATAGCCGTCGGATCTAGATCTAACGCATACACACCAAACTTCTCCAGCTTTGCAAAAAGATGCTCGCACTTGTTCCCTATTTACAAACAACTCCTTCTCTCTCACAATCAGCCTTATCTCCCCCACCACATCTAGAAGGCCATGAAACAATCTGGCGCGATGGCCGCTGCCGGCGCCGTCCACCCCCAATCTTGGTGTTCCATGCAATGCACGGGCATCTACGCAAGGGAAATTATGTCGAACACGGCTAGTTGTAAGCAGGCTAGCTCTACAGCCATGATGATAGTGACTACATACGGTGAGGCTGACTATGGTATGCCGAACATGGCGCCTATACTCAGGTGTCATCTCCGGCGCAGGGTCTTGTCACTTTACTGTGAGGAGCAGCACATAATAATTTGACCAACGGGTAGTACAGTGCTACTACATTGGTAGTACTACTGCTAGTACTAGCACCACCATCTAGATTTAGTAGTACTACCACGTCCATCTAGATTTAGTATTTGACTAGCAATATCTAGTAATGCATGTCACAAAAAATGTACTACTCCCTCTGTAAATAAATACATGGTGTATTGTTTTATTCCTTCCGGTAGATGGCTCAAATCTGAAGTCTCATCAATCAGACTACTATTGTACTCACCGAGTGCTCAGCTTTCTAAGCTACCAACAAAAAGTTGCAATCAAAGACTACTATTGTACTCCCTCCGTACTGGTGCATTAGTCACGTTACGAAAACCAAATAGTAATCCCAAAACTTTTAGGCGCGGTGCATTAACTACCCACCTCATTCCCTGTTTTTTGCCGCGAAAAAAGAAATCACCCAATACGAGATGTGGGCTGCGTATGCATCCAATGACTTGAGACTACTCCTTCCGTCTAGGTGTATAAGTCATCTTAGAGCAAGTTAAAAAGAGGAGTGGGCTCTCATGCAAGAGCCTAGCTATATGCGGATTCCTAGGCCGATACGTACAATAAATATGAAGAAAGAGAGAGAGAACATGAAAAAAGTAGTACTCTTATAGCAAGCCTTATAGCTAACCTTATTGTATGAGTGGCTACAAGTGATGGCTCTATATGACATGGCAACATCATATAGCCAGCAACTAGCTATACTATTAACCATGCTCTTAGGTTGTGCACCGTGACCAAGACGAAGGGGAAAGCGAGAGAACTTAATGTCTTTTTTGCTAATTAATAGGATTACATGCAATGAACTAACCACTGAATGTCATGTTTGGTAGGCTCAAGTCATTGAAAGCATTACTACAAAAAAAGACACATCCGTGACATTTTGGGCCGAACGAAAAAAATTTCTGTCATACTTATGACACTTCTATGACGATAATTGTGACAAAACCCGGTATCATCATAGATGTGGTGGGCTCCTACTTCTATGACAAAAAATCATGACAGAAGCGAGGGCGAGGAAAATATCAGGGTGTTCCCGGTTACGGTGGGTGGTCGGGGCCGAGCGATGTGCGTTTCTCTCATACACGCACGCGCGTGGGTGCGAGGCGTTGGGCTCTAACTGAACCCGAGCGAGGCGTTGGGCTCTAACTGAACCCGAGCGATTGCACTGCAGGCTACGCGTTACTGAACCCGAGCGATCAATCGATGGCTGTTAACTGAACCCGATCGTGCGATTCCTTCGCTACTGCTGCTAACTGAAGCCGATCGATGCTGCCTCTGGTTGAACAGTGAGCGTTGCTGGGGGTTTTGGATGAACAGTTCCCGATGGGGGTGGATGAACAGGACCTCGTGGTGTTGCCTCTGGATGAACAGGACCCCGATTGATCGAGCCGGTTGGGGATGGATGAACAGGACCCCGTGGAGGGCTGGATGAACAAGACGATGATAACCCACAAGTATAGGGGATCGCAACAGTTTTCGAGGGTAGAGTATTCAACCCAAATTTATTGATTCGACACAAGGGGAGCCAAAGGATATTCTCAAGTATTAGCAACTGAGTTGTCAATTCAGCCACACCTGGATAACTTAATATCTGCAGCAAAGTATTTAGTAGCAAAGTAATATGGAAGTAATGGTAACGATAGCAAAAGTAATATTTTTGGGTTTTGTAGTGATTGTAACAATAGCAACGGAAAAGTAAATAAGCGAAGAGCAATAACTGAAAAGCTTGTAGGCATTGGATCGGTGATGGAGAATTATGCCGGATGTGGTTCATCATGTAACAGTCATAACATAGGGTGACACAGAACTAGCTCCAATTCATCAATGTAATGTAGGCATGTATTCTGAATATAGTCATACGTGCTTATGGAAAAGAACTTGCATGACATCTTTTGTCCTACCCTCCCGTGGCAGCGGGGTCCTAATGGAAACTAAGGGATATTAAGGCCTCATTTTAATAGAGTACCGGACCAAAGCATTAACACATAGTGAATACATGAACTCCTCAAACTAAGGTCATCACCGGGAGTGGTCCTGATTATTGTCACTTCGGGGTTGCCGGATCGTAACACATAGTAGGTGACTTTAGACTTGCAAGATAGGATCGGTAACTCACATATATTCATGAAAACATAATAGGTTCAGATCTGAAATCATGGCACTCGGGCCCTAGTGACAAGCATTAAGCATAGCAAAGTCATAGCAACATCAATCTCAGAACATAGTGGATACTAGGGATCAAACCCTATCAAAACTAACTCGATTACATGATAAATCTCATCCAACCCATCACCGTCCAGCAAGCCTACGATGGAATTACTCACGCACGGCGGTGAGCATCATGAAATTGGTGATGGAGGATGGTTTATGATGACGACGGCGACGGATTCCCCTCTCCGGAGCCCCGAACGGACTCCAGATCAGCCCTCCCGAGAGGTTTTAGGCTCCGTATCGTAAAACGCGATGAATCCTTCTCTCTGATTTTTTGCTCCCCAAACACGAATATATGGAGTTGGAGTTGAGGTCGGTGGAGCGACAGGGGGCCCACGAGGCAGGGGGCACGCCCAGAGGCCCCCCTGACGTGGATTCTTCTTCTAGTATTTTTTATATTTTCCAAAAATAAGTTCCGTGGAGTTTTAGGTCATTCCGAGAACGCTTGTTTCTGCACATAATAACACCAAAGTCTGCTGAAAATAGCGCCAGTCCAGGTTAGTTCCATTCAAATCATGCAAGTTAGAGTCCAAAACAAGGGCAAAAGTGTTTGGAAAAGTAGATACGACGGAGACGTATCAACTCCCCCAAGCTTAAACCTTTGCTTGTCCTCAAGCAATTCAGTTGATAAACTGAAAGTGATAAAGAAAAACTTTTACAAACTCTGTTTGCTCTTGTTGTTGTAAATATGTAAAGCCAGCATTCGAGTTCTCAGCAAAGATTATGACTAACCACATTCACAATAACTCTTAGGTCTCATGTTTACTCATATCAATGGCATAATCAACTAGCGAGCAATAATAATAAATCTCGGATGACAACACTTTCTCAAAACAATCATAATATGATATAACAGGATGGTATCTCGCTAGCCCTTTCTGAGACCGGAAAACATAAATGCAGAGCACCTTTAATGACCAAGGACTGACTAAACATTGTAATTCATGGTAAAAGAGATCCAGTCATAGTCATACCCAATATAAATTAATAGTAATGGATGCAAATGACGGCGGTGCTCTCCAGCTAGTGCTTTTTAATAAGAGGGTGATGACTCAACATAAAAGTAAATAGATAGGCCCTTCGCAGAGGGAAGCAGGGATTTGTAGAGGTGCCAGAGCTCGATTTTGAAACAGAGATAAATAATATTTTGAGCGGCATACTTTCATTGTCAACATAACAACCAAGAGATGGCGATATCTTCCATGCTACACACATTATAGGCGGTTCCCAAACAGAATGGTAAAGTTTATACTCCCCCTCCACCAACAAGCATCAATCCATGGCTTGCTCAAAACAACGAGTGCCTCCAACTAGCAACAGTCCCAGGGGGAGTTTTGTTTGCAATTATTTTGATTTGATTTGCATAAAGCATGGGACTGGGCATCCCGGTGACCAGCCATTTTCTCGTGAGTGAGGAGCGGAGTCCACTCCTCTTGAGAATAACCCGCCTAGCATGGAAGATATGGACAGCCCTAGTTGATACATGAGCTATTCGAGCATACAAAACAGAATTTCATTTGAAGGTTTAGAGTTTGGCACATACAAATTTACTTGGAACGGCAGGTAGATACCGCATATAGGAAGGTATAGTGGACTCATATGGAATAACTTTGGGTTTAAGGGATTGGATGCACAAGCAGTATTCCCGCTTAGTACAAGTGAAGGCTAGCAAAAGACTGGGAAGCAACCAACTAGAGAGCGACAACAGTCATGAATATGCATTAAAATTAATAAACATTGAGTGCAAGCATGAGTAGGATATAATCCACCATGAACATAAATATCGTGAAGGCTATGTTGATTTTGTTTCAACTACATGTGTGAACATGTGCCAAGTCAAGTCACTTGAATCATTCAAAGGAGGATACCACCCCACTATACCACATCACAACCATTTTAATAGCATGTTGGCATGCAAGGAAAACCATTATAACTCATAGCTAATCAAGCATGGCATGAGCAACTATGATCTCTAATTGTCATTGCAAACATGTTCATCCATAATAGGCTGAATCAGGAACAATGAACTAATCATATTTACAAAAACAAGAGAGGTCGAGTTCATACCAGCTTCTCTCATCTCAATCAGTCCATCATATATCGTCATAATTGCCTTTCACTTGCATGACCAAATGATGTGAAAATAATAAGAGTGCACGTGCATTGGACTAAGATGGAATCTGCGAGCATTCAATAAGAAGGAGAAGACAAGGCAATATGGACTCTTCGTTAAATCAACAATAATGCATATAAGAGCCACTTCGACAGTTTAATTATGGTCTTCTCCTATCGACCCCCAAAGAAAAGAAAAGAAAATAAAACTATTTACACGGGAAAGCTCCCAACAAGCAAAAGAAGAACAAGAAATCTTTTTGGGTTTTCTTTTTAATTATTACTACAGCAAGAAAAGTGAACTAACTAAAAGCTATAACTAATTTTTTTTGGTTTTTCTTAAGGTTTATTAAACACACAAGAAAAAGTGTAAAAAGAAAATAAACTAGCATGGATATTACAGTGAAAAAGTATGAGCACCGACATCTAGCAATGAGTGTGTGAACATGAATGTAATGTCGGTGAGAAATACGTACTCCCCCAAGCTTAGGCTTTTGGCCTAAGTTGGTTTATTGCCACGGATGGCCTGACGGATATCCAAAGTTGTAGTTGGGGTCGTACTGGGATGCAGCGGCCATTGCATCGTGTGCTGCAGCTTGGAGGCGAGCTATCTCAGCCCTCCTCTTATACTCCTCCTCCTCCTCTCTGGTTATGTAATGTCTCCCTTTTTCCTGAAAGTCAAAGAAAGCGGGAGCAGGGAGGACAATACCTGACGGATATCCAAAGTTGTAGTTGGGGTCGTACTGGGATGCAGCGGCCATTGCATCGTGTGCTGCAGCTTGGAGGCGAGCTATCTCAGCCCTCCTCTTATACTCCTCCTCCTCCTCTCTGGTTATGTAATGTCTCCCTTTTTCCTGAAAGTCAAAGAAAGCGGGAGCAGGGAGGACAATATTGACAGCGTGACGCCTGTCAAAGATTAGTCGGTACTGGAGAGGCGGTTCATTCCTCTCAACAAACTGATGGTGAACCATAGCATTAAAGTCTAGATAAGTAGGAGGCAATTAATTATCATCATCACGTATGGTTACACCAAGAAAATCAGCTAAGCGGGTTGCATAAATTCCACCAAAGAAATCTCCATTAAATCTATTATGATGCAACCTACGTGCAAGAATAACTCCCAAATTATAAGATTTATCTCCTAACACAGCACTCCTGAGAACACTGAGGTCAGGGACACACATATGACATGCTTCATCTTTACCATTTATGCACCTACCTATGAAGAGAGCAAAATAATGTATAGCAGGAAAATGAATGCTCCCTATGGTAGCTTGGGCTATATCTCGAGATTCCCCCATAGTTATACTAGCAAGAAAATCTCTAAATTCAGATTTGCGAGATTCACTAGCACTACCCCATTGTGGAAGTTTGCAAGCAGTGGTAAAATCCTCGAAGTCCATAGTATAAGATTTTTCATAAAGATCAAACAGGACAGTTTGAGAATTGCGTGAAGATGAAAATTCAAACCTCCTCACAAAGGAACTAGTGAGATAGTGGTACTGGCGGCACTTTTCTGCCTCGAAGCTCACAAGATCGGCGTTACGCAAATACGCGTTAAATTCTTCCTTGATTCCCGCTCGATCCATAAAGTCTTCTGAAGGCCATTCACAAGGCCGCACTGGAGCATTCCTTTGTGGCTCATCATCGGCATCGCGCATTGCGAGCCTGGGTCCTTGCTTCCTTGAAGGGCCACCTTGGTACATTTTCCTAAACATATTTCTTCCTCTGAAAAATTTCTGAAATTTTTAGTAACTTCAAATAAAAGTGAGCCAAGCTCAACAAAATTGATAGCAACTACTCCTACAAGTGCCTAGAGACTATATCAAGCATTAGAACTACTTGGAACCATACAAATTTGACATGGAAGCTCAAGAACATGGTCACCTAGGAAGCACAAATTTGCAATGAATAAAGCACTAGAACAAAAACTAATTGGACCAATGGAGGAGTCACATACCAAGGACCAATCCCCCCAAGCAGTTTTGTGAGAGGTGCTTTGAGCAAGGAGATCGAAAATCGCAGCAAAATGAGCTAGAACTCGTGCTTGAGCTGGATGGTGATTTTTTGGGAGGAAGAAGAAGTGTGTGGGTGCAGGAATAAGTGGAAGGGAGCCACCGTGGGCCCACGAGGTAGGGGGGTGCGCCCTGGACCCTCGTGTCCAGGTGCTTGCTCCCCCTGTTGTGTTCTCAGTACCAGATATTCTCAAATATTCCAGAAAAAATCATATTCCAATTTCAGGGCATTTGGAGAACTTTTATTTTTGGGGTATTTTTATATTGCACGGATAATTTAGAAAACTGACACGAAAATACTATTTTTGCTTTATTTCAACTAAATAACAGAAAGTAGAGAGAAGGTACAGAAGGTTGTGCTTTCTAACTTCATCCATCTCATGCTCATCAAAAGGAATCCACTAACAAGGTTGATCAAGTCTTGTTAACAAACTCATTCCGACTAACATGGAACCGGAGAAATTTCGAATAACACTATGTTACCTCAACGGGGATATGCACATCCCCAACAATAAGAATATCATATTTCTTCTTGACAGTAGGTAGAGGAAATTCAAAACCTCCAAAAATAATTGATGGAATTTTTCCAATAGAATTTATACTATGAACTTGAGGTTGTTTCCTCGGAAAGTGTACCGTATGCTCATTACCATTGACATGAAAAGTGACATTGCCTTTGTTGCAATCAATAACAGCCCCTGCAGTATTCAAAAAGGGTATTCCAAGAATAATAGACATACTATCGTCCTCGGGAATATCAAGAATAACAAAGTCCGTTAAAATAGTAACGTTTGCAACCACAACAGGCACATCCTCACAAATACCGACAGGTATGGCAGTTGATTTATCAGCCATTTGCAAAGATATTTCAGTAGGTGTCAACTTATTCAAATCAAGTCTACGATATAAAGAGAGAGGCATAACACTAACACCGGCTCCAAGATCACATAAAGCAGTTCTAACATAGTTTCTTTTAATGGAGCATGGTATAGTTGGTACTCCTGGATCTCCTAGTTCCTTAGGTATTCCACCCTTAAAAGTGTAATTAGCAAGCATGATGGAAATTTCAGCTTCCGGTATCTTTCTTTTATTAGTAACAATTTCTTTCATATACTTAGCATAAGGATTCATTTTGAGCATATCAGTTAATCGCATACGCAAAAAGATAGGTCTAATCATTTCAACAAAGCGCTCAAAATCCTCATCATCCTTTTTCTTGGATGGTTTGGGAGGAAAAGGCATGGGTTTCTGAACCCATGGCTCTCTTTCTTTATCATGTTTCCTAGCAACAAAGTCTCTCTTATCATAACATTGATTCTTTGATTGTGGGTTATCAAGATCAACAGCAGGTTCAATTTCTACATCATTATCATTGCTAGGTTGAGCATCATCATGAACATTATCATTAACATTATCACTAGGTTCATGTTCATTACCAGATTGTGTTTCAGCATCAGAAATAGAAATATCATTTGGATTCTCAGGTGTTTCAGCAACAGGTTCACTAGAAGCATGCAAAGTACTATCATTTTTCTTTTTCTTCTTTTTAGAAGGACTAGGTGCATCTAAATTAGTTCTTTGAGAATCTTGCTCAATTCTCTTAGGATGTCCTTCAGGATACAAAGGTTCCTGAGTCATTTTACCAGTTCTAGTAGCCACTCTAACAACATGATCATTATTCTTACTATTTAATTCATTGAGCAAATCATTTTGAGCTTTAAGTACTTGTTTTACTTGAGTGGTAACCATAAAAGCATGTTTACTAATGAGTTTAAGTTCACCTTTAACTCTAGACATATAATCACCCAAGTATTCAAGCGTATCGGAATTATATTTCAATTGTCTACCAAAATAAGCATCAAAGTTTTCTTGTTTAACAATGAAATTGTCAAACTCATCTAAGCATTGTCTAGCAGACTTATAACGAGGGATATCACCTTCATCAAATCTATAGAGAGAATTTACCTTTACTACCTGTGTCGGGTTATCAAGACCATGAGTTTCTTCAATAGGTGAAGGATTAAGATCATATATTTCTTCAACAGGCGGTAAACTAAGACCATGTATTTCTTCAATAGGAGGTAAATTCTTAACATCTCCAGCTTTAATACCCTTTTCTTTCATAGATTTCTTTGGCTCTTGCATATCTTCAGGACTGAGAAATAGAACACCCCTCTTCTTCAGAGTTGGTTTTGGAATAGGCTCAGGAATTGGCTCAGGAAGTGTCCAATTATTTTCATTTGTCAACATATTATTCAATAAAATTTCAGCTTCATCCGGTGTTCTTTCCCTGAAAACAGAACCACCACAACTATCCAGGTAATCTCTGGAAGCATCGGTTAGTCCATTATAAAAGATATCAAGTATTTAATTTTTCTTAATAGGGTGATCAGGCAAAGCATTAAGTAATTGGAGAAGCCTCCCCCAAGCTTGTGGGAGACTCTCTTCTTCAGTTTGCACAAAGTTGTATATATCCCTTAAAGCAGCTTGTTTCTTATGAGCAGGGAAATATTTAGCAGAGAAGTAATAAATCTTATCCTGGGGACTACGCACACAACCAGGATCAAGAGAATTAAACCATATCTTAGCATCACCCTTTAATGAGAACGAAAACATTTTAAGGATATAAAAGTAGCGAGTTCTCTCGTCATTAGTGAACAGGGTGGCTATATCATTTAATTTAGTGAGATGTGCCACAACAGTTTCAGATTCATAGCCATAAAAAGGATCAGATTCAACCAAAGCAATTATATCAGGATCAACAGAGAATTCATAATCCTTATCAGTAACACAGATAGGTGAAGTAGCAAAAGCAGGGTCAGGTTTCATTCTAGCATTAAGAGATTGCTGCTTCCATTTAGCTAATAACTTCTTAAGATCATATCTATCATTGCAAGCTAAAATAGCTCTAGGAGCTTCTTCATCCATAACATAAACCTCAGGAACAACAGGTAATTCATATTTATTAGGGGGAGAGTCTTCATCATCACTTTCATCAATATTATCAGTTTCAATAATTTCATTCTCTCTAGCCCTAGCAAGTTGTTCATCAAGAAATTCACCAAGTGGCACAGTAGTATCAAGCATAGAAGTAGTTTCATCATAAGTATCATGCATAGCAGAAGTGGCATCATCAATAACATGCGACATATCAGAATTAATAGCAGAAGCAGGTTTAGGTGTCGCAAGCTTACTCAAAACAGAAGGTGAATCAAGTGCAGAGCTAGATGGCAGTTCCTTACCTCCCCTCGTAGTTGAGGGATAAATTGTTGTTTTCGTGTCTTTCAAGTTCTTCATAGTGACCAGCAGATATAAATCCCAAGTGACTCAAAGAATAGAGCTATGCTCTCCGGCAACGGCGCCAGAAAATAGTCTTGATAACCCACAAGTATAGGGGATCGCAACAGTTTTTGAGGGTAGAGTATTCAACCCAAATTTATTGATTCGACACAAGGGGAGCCAAAGAATATTCTCAAGTATTAGCAAATGAGTTGTCAATTCAGCCACACCTGGATAAATTAATATCTGCATCAAAGTATTTAGTAGCAAAGTAATATGGAAGTAATGGTAACGATAGCAAAAGTAATATTTTCGGGTTTTGTAGTGATTGTAACAATAGCAACGGAAAAGTAAATAAGCGAAGAGCAATAAGTGAAAAGCTCGTAGGCATTGGATCGGTGATGGAGAATTATGCCGGATGCGGTTCATCATGTAACAGTCATAACATAGGGTGACACGGAACTAGCTCCAATTCATCAACGTAATGTAGGCATGTATTCTGAATATAGTCATACATGCTTATGGAAAAGAACTTGCATGACATCTTTTGTCCTACCCTCCTGTGGCAGCGGGGTCCTAACGGAAACTAAGGGATATTAAGGCCTCCTTTTAATAGAGTACCAGACCAAAGCATTAACACATAGTGAATACATGAACTCCTCAAACTAAGGTCATCACCGGGAGTGGTCCCGATTATTGTCACTTCGGGGTTGCCGGATCATAACACATAGTAGGTGACTATAGAATTGCAAGATAGGATCAAGAACTCACATATATTCATGAAAACATAATAGGTTCAGATCTGAAATCATGGCACTCGAGCCCTAGTGACAAGCGTTAAGCATAGCAAAGTCATAGCAACATCAATCTCAGAACATAGTGGATACTAGGGATCAAACCCTAAGAAAACTAACTCGATTACATGATAAATCTCATCCAACCCATCACCGTCCCGCAAGCCTACGATGGAATTACTCATGCACGGCGGTGAGCATCATGAAATTGGTGATGGAGGATGGTTGATGATGACGACGGCGACGGATTCTCCTCTCTGGAGCCCCGAACGGACTCCAGATCAGCCCTCCTGAGAGGTTTTAGGGCTTGGCGGCGGCTCTGTATCATAAAACGCGATGAATCCTTCTCTCTGATTTTTTCTCCCCGAACACGAATATATGGAGTTGGAGTTGACGTCGGTG
Source organism: Triticum aestivum (assembly GCF_018294505.1). Classification (NCBI taxonomy): domain Eukaryota; kingdom Viridiplantae; phylum Streptophyta; class Magnoliopsida; order Poales; family Poaceae; genus Triticum; species Triticum aestivum. Next base: position 134,500,550 of record NC_057811.1, on the reverse strand, counting down.
GAGCAACAGGGGGCCCACGAGGCAGGGGGCGCGCCCAGGGGTGGCAGGCGCGCCCCCACCCTCGTGGACAGGTGGAGGCCCCCCTGACGTGGATTCTTCTTCTAGTATTTTTTATATTTTCCAAAAATAAGTTCCATAGAGTTTCAGGTCATTCCGAGAACGTTTGTTTCTGCACATAAATAACACCATGGAAAGTCTGCTGAAAACAGCGTCAGTGCGGGTTAGTTCCATGCAAATCATGCAAGTTAGCGTCCAAAACAAGGGCAAAAGTATTTGGAAAAGTAGATACGATGGAGACGTATCAGACGACCCCGTGGAGGGCTGGATGAACAGTAGCCCGTGGAGGGGTGGTTGAACAGGAGCCCGTGTGGAGAGGGCTGGTTGAACAGTAGCCGGTGGAGTAGCACGCGGTGGAGGCTGGATGAACATGAGCCCGTGGATGAACAGTCGCATGTGGAGGCTGGAGGAGGTCGACGGTGGATGAACAGTAGCCCGTGGAGGCTGGAGGGGGTCCACGGTGGAGATGAACAGTATCCCATGGAGTCCCATTTTGTGGTACGCCACACCCCTCCCGATGAACAGGACCCCCGTTTCGACCGTAGCGCTCCACCACAAGTCTGTTTCCTCCGTTTTGCGGTATGCCACACCCCTCCCGATGAACAGGACCTCCGTTTCGACTGTAGGAGGTCCGTTTCCTCCGTTTTGCGGTACGCCAGACCCGTCCAGATGAACAGGATCCCATTTCGAACGTGGCTGGTCGAACACAAGGCCGTTTCCTCCGTTCTGTGGTACACCAGGCCTTGTTTCCGTCGGCTGTTCCGTCCAAGCCGGTTGGCTCCCACGCGTTCAATTGCCTCCCGAAGAACACGTCGCATTCCGCTGCCTCCCCATGAACACGACGACGACACTGTTGTTTTTTGTTTACGGGCAACGACGACACTGTTTCTCCGTTCCAACCCAGCCATGTACACGTGCTATGGCCGTATGTATGCGCGAGTAGGCGTTCGAGACCCCGCCCGTATGTACGTACGTGGCCGTATTTTCCTTCTTGCACACTGGCCGCTGTACGTACGTGTACATGCTATGTGTGCGCCTCTACTACGACACATGCGCGCCTCTACATCGACCTGTATGTACATACACGTTCGCGACCAGAATGACAACGCTACGTACGCTTGGACCAGGTGGGTCCCGACTGTCAGGCACTTCCTTGCGTGCGAAGATGTAGCTAGTGGGTCCCAGCAGTCAGGGGGCGAATCATTTTTTTTGCCCGGACACACTTCCTTGTGTGCGAAGATGTAGCTGGTAGGTCCCAGCAGTCAGGGGGGAAATGCTTTTTTCGCGAAATACGGTTGCCCGTCCGGTGGGTCCCTACTGTCAGGTAGAGGAATCATTATTTTCCGCGTAATAGGGAGGCACTTCCTTGCTGCGGTCGTGGACCCAGCTGTCAGCCTCTCCACGTACAGTCCACGTCCGATGGAAGCCGTTCCTTGACCACGTTGACCACGCCGCGCCGAGAGCACCAGGGCGGTGGACGACGGCGAGGCCTAGGAAGGGGACGATGCGGAGCCAGGGAAGACGCGGTAGTGGATGCCCACGCGTAGAGGAGTATGAGGGTTCACTGGTTCGCTGTAGTGTGAGGCTGCCGTCGCTGCAGAATAACAGGGGGTGTCGGTGAGTAGAGGGATGGCCTAGCCAGCGGTGGGAGTAGTAGGGGGTGGTGAGGCCTTCGCCGCATCGCAGCCGGCCACGGGAGGCAGGAGCACGAGGCACGACCGGCGCTGGTTTGGGCGGCTGGAGCAAGAAGACCAGAGGTTGAAGAAGCATTACGGACGTTGGATGGACATCGTACGGTCACTGGAGCTAGAATCATGCATATTGACTAAGTTGACAAAGCCCTCCGTCCCCGTCAACTTAGTAGGCCCACAAGTCAGCCTGCCACTATACTGGGTCCCAGCTAGCAGGGGGAGTATTCATTTTTTTGTGCGTAATAAGGAGGCACTTCCTTGCGTGCGAAGATATAGCTGGTGGGTCTGAGCTGTCAGCGGTGGTAACGTTTTTTCGCAAAATGCAGAGGCCCTTTTGGTGGGTCCCAGATGTCAGGTGGAGGTATCATTATTTTGCGCGTAATAAGGAGGCATTTCCTTGCGTGCGGCCGTGGACCCAGCTGTCAGCCTCTCCACGTACAGTCCACTTCAGATGCATGTCGGTCGTTGACCACATTGACCAGGCCGCGCCGAGAGCACCAGGGCAGTGGACGACGGCGAGGCCTAGGAAGGGAACGACACGGAGGCAGGGAAGACTCGGTAGTTGTTTCCCACGCGGAGGGGAGTACGACTATACAAGGGTTTACTGGTTCGTCTATCGTCGCCGGAGAATAACAGCAGGTGTGGGTGAGTAGAGGGATGGCTAGGCTAGCGATGGGAGTACGATGGGGCGATGAGGCCTGCACGGCAGCACAGTCGGCCGCGGGGAGGAGGGAGCAGGCAGTCCCGCCGGTGCTTGTTTGAGCGGCTGGAGCAGGAAGAGCAGAGATTGAAGAAGCACGACGGCCATTGGATGGACATCCAATAGTCACTGCTTGTGCGTCAACCTTTTTTTAGGAAAGCCTCAAATCTGTGGAAAACAGCATACAACCCATCTGCCATTATTTCTAATAATTTATAGACCATTTGCTAATTCTTAAGGTTTTTTAGCCCATATTCTTTTTGTTAGCATTACAGCCCATATTGTGGCCACGGTTAAAAAATTATATGAAATTTTGCATATTTCGGTGCGGTCCGAACTGTTTTTAATCCCAAAATTTCGAGTCACATTCAAACTGATTTTAAAAACAAATGTATATCAATATAAAATCCAACAAATTTTCCACGCATAAAAATCAATGCAATTTAAAATCTTGAAATGAAAAAAAGAAATTTGAAACTAATTGTCGGTTTGATGTGTTTTAAAAATGTACAACCCATTTCTCATTACTGATAGGCCAGCCGAATGAAGCTCTCCTCGTCTTGAAAGATTTGCAGCCCAACAGGCCTGACAAAGCCACTTACTTGGCAAGTCGGTGGACGACGGCGAGGCCATGGCCATGGACCCAGCTATCAGCCTCTCCACGTACAGTACTCTTTCGATGGAAGTCGGTCGTTGACCACATTGACCATGTCGCGCCGAGAGCACCAAGTCGGTGGACGACGGCGAGGCCTAGGAAGGGGACGACGCGGAGCCGGGGAAGACGCAGTAGTGGATGCCCACGCGGAGAGGAGTACGAGGGTTCACTGGTTCAGCTACGGTGTGAGGCTGCCATCGCCGCAGAGTAACAGGGGGTGTGGGTGAGTGGAGGGATGGCCTGGCCAGCGGTGGGAGTAGTATGGGGCGGTGAGGCCTCCGGGGTAGCACAGCCGGCCACGGGAGGCAGGAGGAGGCGGCACGACCGGCGCTGCTTTGGGCGGCTGGAGCAAGAAGACCAGAGCTTGAAGAAGCACTATGGCTGTTGGATGGACATCGTACGGTCACTAGAGCTAGAATCGTTCATATTGACTAAGTTGACAAAGCCCTCCGTCCCCGTCAACTTAGTAGGCCCACAAGTCAGCCACCCACTATGGTGGGTCCCAGCTAGCAGGGGGTATTCATTTTTTTTGTGCATAATAAGGAGGCACTTCCTTGCGTTCGAAGATATAGCTGGTGGGTCCGACCTGTCAGCAGGGGGAACTTTTTTTTCGTGAAATACAGAAGCCCTTCCCGTGGGTCCTAGTTGTCAGGTGGAGGAATCATTATTTCGCGCGTAATAAGGAGGCATTTCCTTGCGTGCGGCTGTCGGCGTTCTGGGAACGGGGGTCCCCAGGCTTGCCTGCCTGCGGCCCACAGCGTGGCTAAGCAGCAGGCCGTATGGCCCATCCTCATCAACAAGGCATCCAAGACCTTCGTGAGGGTCCAAGCCTCTCGAGGCGGACGACGCAAGACCTCCTCTGGAGTAGCCTAGCCAGGCAGTCTCACATGGAGCGGAGATATCAAGGCGGGGCAAACCTCCCGAGGCTCTCGTGACGTGAGCCATGACGAACGGCACCAGGCGGGCGCCAGCGCGCGCAGCGTCCTTATTTCCTCTTTGGTGCTAAGGAGGCCAGCGCAGGCAAAGAGTACCGAGGCATCAGGCAAAGGTTGCTATATTGGTGCAACAAGACCAAGACCAGGAGGACTGCAAGACGGAGGTCATCGTGGAGCCCAAGACGGCGTCACCACCAGAGCATTTCGCAGGCGAAGACCGCTTTTTTCAGGATAGCTTGTACTAGCTGTCCCCCTTCAAATTTTCCTGCCGTTGTTGGCTCCCTTCCCGCTCAGTATTTGGGAAGAGGACCGGGGCCTATATAAATAGAGCTAGGCACCATAGTAGACAAGATCTGATCTTAGCTTGATCCAACCCGATCAAGAGCCTAGCCACAAGAACACCTCAACCTCAGGAGGCTGTTCTTCCCTTGTACTGTTCATCATCAGCCCAAGAGGCAATCCACCACCACCACACTGGAGTAGGGTATTACACCACAATGGTGGCCCGAACCAGTATAAACCTCGTGTCTTTCTGTGTTGCGAGTTCGTCCGCGAGATCTTAGAGAGCTAGGGCGTAGATCGGCAGGAGGGAAAGACTTCGCGCGCACCCCAGTGTTCGAACCATAAGGGTTTGCCGGAACCCCACATCCGACATTTGGCGCGCCAGGTAGGGGTGCACCATAGCTTCCTTTCCATCAGTTCGTCGCTCCGTCGTCTCCATGGCGGACGCTCGCCGTGCTCGAGCTGAGCGTCGGGCTGCCCTCACCGCCCTCACCGCCCGCGTCGCTCAGACCGCTCCCGTTGGCGGGCCACCTCGTCGCTCTCCGTCTCCCGCCGCCAACGCTACCACCGGCCCGGCGGGGAACGAGCAGCAGGCATCCTCGCTACATCCTTCGGTGCGGCAGGATGGCCGCAACGCTACTCCATCACTGACCCCTGCCGGTTCTTCGTCTCACGCGCACCGCGCTCCCATGGAGGCACGGGCCGCGCTCCTCACGGCGAACGAGCTCCTGTGCTACCGCCCCGTCGACGACCTCTACGAGGAGTGGCTCGACCGCGTCGCCGAGCTCGTCCGCGTCGCAGGGGGCTCTCCGGCGCCATCCCACTCTCTGCCTCCCCCTCAACCAACCGCGGGAGACGGGGGTCATGGCATGCCTCCACCACCTCAGCCCCAAGACGGCGCCTTGGCACCAAGGCGCGCGGCACCGCGGCGTGATCCGCCGCGCCCAGCGCCTGCGCGCGAAGAGAGAAGCTGCCAAGAAATCCTGAGGCCGCGAGAAACTGCACCTGCGCTCCTTGCGCCACCTCATCAAGACCGCGCGCCGCCCGCAGCGGCGCAGCGCGGACCCCGCCAAGACCAGGCTCCACCTCCGAAGCGGGCCCCGGCAACCACGGCCGGCTGCCGCGCCTTCACCCCCGAGCTGCGTAGCGTCGCCTGGCCAGGCAAGTTCAAGCCGGACCTGCCTCCTCGCTATGATGGCACTGCCGACCCCATGGAGTTCCTGCAGCTCTATGAGCTGAGCATCGAAGCGGAAGTCATGGCGAACTGGTTTCCCATGGCTCTCAAGGATAGAGCCCGCTCCTGGCTCCTAAACCTACAGCACGGCTCGATCTCCTCCTGGGACGAGATGCGCGACCGCATCGTCGCCAACTTCCAGGGCACTCGCAACCGCCCGCCGGCCGCGGGTGATCTACGCCGCATCAAGCAGGGACTAGGAGAGACCCTCCAGAAGTACATCCAGCGCTTCAACTACACCCGCCTCAAGATCCCCAAGGTGACGGACGAGGCCATCATCTCCGCGTTCTCTGACGGCGTCCGCAACGTCAAGATGAAGGAAGAGCTCGCCATCCACGAGGAGCTCTGCACGTCTCAGGAGCTGTTCAACCTGGCGACCAAGTGCGCAAGAGCTGAGGAGGGGTGCCTTTCTCTCCTCGAGCTGCCAGCTGCAGGAGCGGAGGAGAAGAAGGCCAAGGACAAGGACGTGAAGCGCAAGGAGGTAGGTGTGGTCACAGCGGAGCCCGACACCAAGCGGGGCAGAGATCAGCTCGAGTCATCCAAGAACGGTCGACCGTTCTGCGCCTTCCACAACCTGAACACCCACAACACCAGCGACTGTCAAGAGCTCAGAGCCATACGGGAAGGACGCTACGGTCGACGCCCCGAGCGCAACGACCGTGGCTACGGCCGCGGAGGAGGACGTGGAGGCGGACGCTGGGACGACCGTGGCCTGCGCCAGGAGTGGCGCGACCGGCCTCGTGAGGACCGCTGGCAGGACCAACCTCGCGAGGGTGCCTGGAGGGAACCGCCTCATGAGGATCGACCCCAAGGCAACACCGGTCTTCCCCCGCTGTCGCCACCAAGAAGGAACGACGATCACCACCAGGACGAGGGGGCTGGGGGCTTCCAGGAGCCGCGTGCAATCGCCTGCATCTTGGGCGGCGCGTAGGCCCTAGCCTCTCAATGCATCTTCAAACAGTTCGCTCGCGAGGTGAACGCGGTGCTCCCCAAGCTCGAGGCCACGTGCCCGCTCAGGTGGTCCCAATGTGCCATCACTTTCAACTCGGCGGATCAGCTCAAGTGCGCAGCCACCGCTGGCGCCCTCCCTATGCTGTGTTCCCCAGTCATCAGCAATGTGCAGGTCACCAAGACCCTCATCGACGGCAGCGCAGGGCTCAACGTCATGTCCGTCGACACGTTCGACAACCTCCAAGTGCCATATGAACAGCTCCAGCCCACCAAACCTTTCTCAGGAGTGACCGACAGTTCCACCACACCGATAGGGCAGGTCCGCCAGCCTGTCACCTTCGGAGAACGCAAGAACTACCGCACTGAGCTCATCGGCTTCGACGTCGCGCACATCCGCCTGCATTACAATGCCATCCTCGGGTATCCAGCCCTGGCCAAATTCATGGCAGTCACTCATCACGGCTACAACGTTCTCAAGATGCCAGGAAGCGGAGGAATCATCACGGTCCCATGTGAAGAGAGAGATGCGGTGTGCTCCCTTGAGCGCGCCTTCCAAGCTGCAACAATCGATGACCCCGACAGCAGAAATGAAGGCCCTCCGGAGACCATCCCCAAGAAGAAGCAGCCACGCCGTGAAGGACCTCAGGAGGATGGCGTCGCGGCAGGAGCCTCATCAGGATCAGCGCCCGCTCCAGGGGCGCCTCCCTCCATCACATAGGAAGACGCGCCCGGCGCCCTCCTCGGGCAGGGCTCGGGGGCTCTCTTCTGGAGGGCCTCAGACCTTGCCAACCTCATGAGGGAGGCGTTTGGGCACCACTTGGAGGCGTGCTTCGCGGCATGTGTCCCTCAGGAGAGCACAGTGCAAGGAGTGCCCACCACTCAGGAGTTCATCACCAAGACCACTCAGGAACTGCAAGAAGCAAGAGCCATGCGTGGTGACAGCCGCTCACGAGGCGCAGCTCCCCATCCAGGCGAGGATGCTGAGCTGCGCGTCTGCATCGACGTCCCCGGACTCAACAGGGCCGCATCTCAGGAGCGCTTCTGGCCATCGCGTGTGAGCCGCTGTGAGGGCCCACCACACAGCTACGTTCGCATGCCATTCGGCTTGCCGAGCGTGGCGTCAGCTCATCAACGCGACCTATGGCGTATCCTGGCGGCTCAGGAGGCCAGGTACCACATCGTCCTAGAGGAGATGGAGACGGTCTTCAGGGAACCTCCCGAGCCCCCAGAGCCTCCCGAGGCTCAGGGTCCCGGTGGCTCATGAGGAGTCATTTCTTCAACGCACGCCTTCAGCTGCACCGACTCTACTTCGTCTACAGAACCAGGTGACATCTTCCAAACTCGTTTAGCTGGGAGCGCCCCTCAGGCTGCATTATTCCCAGGCCACATGGGTCCGTCCCTGTGGCATGTATCCCTTTTGCTTATGTCTTTAGCTTACCTTGTTGGGGGCGCCCCTCGGGCTGCATCATCCCCAAGCCGCTCGGGCCGGACCCGGTGGCATGTATCTTCCTGCATTTACCTAAGCTGATCCGCTCTCCATGCTTAACCTGCCAACGGCTATCGCCCGCTTGATTGCCACCCGCCACGGGTCTGTTCATCCTATGAAATTCGCTTGCACGTTAAAAGGGGGCTCCTGAGCATCGCGACTCAGGAGCTCTTACTTGCTCTCCAGCCCTCACCCCCTGGCCTTGACCACGGCATCGCAACCTGGCATACCAGCGGCGGCTGAGCTCGCTCGAGGGCCGGGACCTGAGGACGTAGAGCGCTTGCATCTAACCGCCTTGCAGGAACATACAGTCACCAAGACTCAAGACCAGGCGCAACCCTCCTTGAGGTAGGGCCTCGTGAGTCCCGCGCTGGCTCACGAGTGCCCAGATACACCTCGCAGCCCTGCCGTGCAGGCCACGTGTCAGGGCGGGGCTGTACACGCCCCGGGGGCTCCTCCCGGAGGGGGGCCCCCATCCCACGCCCAAGTGGAAGCACCATGCTCCGCGCTGGCTGTCGACACTGCCGAGGAGCGGCTATGCCCGTGCACAAGTGGAAGCACTATGCTCCGCGCTGGTGATAGACAACTGCGGGCGGCCCCATGGTCGTACCAACCTCAGGGAGCCCAGAGCTCAGCGTCCAGCCTCACCGCAACGCCTCCCCTCGGGAGAGCCGCATGAGGGGGCTGGGCACGAGGGCTGCGCTCGGGTCATGCCCAAGCTTACGCCACCCAACCAGGTCCCCGGACCTGGGCGTCGCGCGCCCCTCCCGAGGCCTCGGCGAGGGCAGGTATGGAAATTGTTTGCACATCAAGGGGGACTCCTGAGCATCGCGACTCAGGAGCCTAACTGGTCACGTAGCCCCTCACTCCTTGGTCCGTCTTGGTCTCCGGTCGGCCCATTGGCGGTTGAGGTATGTGCGGGGCCGGGCTCTGCCGATGTAGAACATTAGTCTACCCTCGCGAACTCTCCATATAAGCTGTTTGTGCGTCAAGGGGGACTCCTGAGCATCGCGACTCAGGAGCCTAACTGGTCACGTAGCCCCTCACTCCTTGGTCCGTCCTGGTCTCCGGTCGGCCCAATGGCGGTTGAGGTATGCGCGGGGCCAGGCTCTGCCGACGCAGAACGCAAGGCAAATAGGAAGGAAATCGGAAAATCTCAAAGCAAATATTACAAGCATATTGTCCTCACAATACCAAATGAAAAGTCTAAACGCCTCCACGAGGCCTGATACATGTCGCAGGAACGGAACGGGAAGAATGGTCGCGGGTCACCTCTAGGCGTCGCCGTCGCCTGCGGAAGGTGCTCCCCCATGAGCAATTTTGTCTTCACCTTCACCACCAGCTGCAAGGTCGACGACATCGCCGGACAGAGGAGAGGAGACAAAGCTGCGGAACTTCCTCAGCAAGGCTCCCACCTGATCTTGCACGGCCAAGGCAGCCGCCTCGTATTGATCTTCAGCTACAGGCTCCAGCAGCTCGTCAAGGCAAGCATTGGGGTCGCAAAGATGCAGGTGGCTAAAGACGCGAGTTAGCGCGGCTGAAGACAGGACGCGAGCTTCTGCCTCCGCCATGGGACCGAGACCATCAACGACCTCCTCAAGCGCCTTCACCACGAGAGGAAGCAGCTGGGCGGGGCCGTCCTTGTCGGTGTCCAGAGGCTTCTCCAGGCTGTGCTCGTAGAGCGTCTTCAGCGCCCATGCGAGATCTCTTCTCGAGATCGGCGAAGGCCACGCGGTCTTCAGCCAGGACTCGCGCCTTGGCGTCAAGATCGGCCTCCCTCGTCCCCATCTTCAGCTACAACTCTTCCAACCGGTTGCGCTCGGCGGCCTGCTTCTTCCCCAGCTCCGCCAGCTCAGCATCACGGTTCTTGACGGCTTCCTCCCGGGCCTTCATCTCCACCTCCTTCATTTGGCGGCAGCGTACCTCTTCGGTGTGCTTGTCGCGCAGGCTCTGCAACTCGCCCTCCAGCTCTTGGCAGCGGTCACGGGCGGCCTTGGCGTCTTTCAGCGCCGCCTCACGATCGGCTGCAGCGCTGGCGGCTCCTTGCTTCTCCTTCTCGGAAGCCGCAGCGGCCTGGCCCAGCGCCGCGCGAACCGCCAGGTCGGAGTGAAGCCAGCCAGATGCCAACTCCAGACGCCCGGCCACCAGGCACGGGTCCGCGCTCAGGAGATCCGCCTGCAGCTGGGTCATCTCCGAAAGGGTGCGCTCCAAGACAGCACCAGGAGCAGAAGAACCAGGGAGTGGAGGTGCAGCAGTGGGAGGGAGCGACATCGTCACCAGGCCTTGGGAGACCGCGGACCCCGACACAGCTGGGACCTCGTCAGCCGCGCTAAGCGCCGACACCTCCAGAGCCAGCGGGGCCATGGGGGCTGATTCCACGTGGCGATGTTCCTCTTGGCCTCGCGAGGGCGACCGAGCTGGGGAGATGCGGGCGCTGCTGCCTCCTTTCCCTGCGGAGGGGGGCACGGCCGATGTATCCTCCTTCCTCTTCTTCGCCGAAGATGTCGGCCTGATCAACCAAGGGTGAGTATCAGGAAATGACATGTACCAGCAAGGACAAGGCGAAGCTAAGACACTTACCGATCCACTGCGATGTATTCCACTGACCGCTTGGGAAGCTTGAAGCCTGACAGCGTCGGGACCTGAGGGTCAGGCGTTCGGGTCCTAGCAGCAGCAGGCGGTGCAGAAGCAGAGCTGGATCCAGCCCTAGGAGGTGTCAGGGTCGAGGCGGCACCACGGGCCACCAGCGACGACCTACCCTTCGTCGGGATGAGGGGTTGCTCTCTCTCCCCTTGGCAGGCGTCGGCCTCGGCTTCATCAGGAAGGGTGCGGAGAATCTCGGCCTTGCTCAGAGGGGAAGTCTCCCCCACCTCTTCCAGGGTCTTCTCCTAGTCCACCTCCTCTTCCCCCTCTCTACGGGATTCACCAGAAGACACCTCCACCGGTTTCTGCGCCGTAGGAGCTCCCGGAAGCGTCGGCGGCACCAGCCCGCGCGCATCAAAAGTTGGCCTGGAGGCGACGAATTCCTCCCGGTCCCTGCGCTGGAACAAGGGAACGAAGGCACTAGGCGGGTACTCCTGGTTGTCCCCGACTATGAGGCACAGGACGGCATCCAATTCATCGCCAGGCAGGTCCTCTGGCCTCAGGCGGGTCTTCTTCTCCTCTTCTTTAAGCTCCCAGAGGGGGCGCGCGCGCGCCTGGAGCGGGGCAACCCACAGCATCAAGAACTCCCTCAGGAGCATCGCCCCTGTTACCTTGGCGGCCCTCGCGTTTCCCGGCTTCAGGTCGGTCATCATCTGCCCCAACACTGACGATGCCCGCTCGTCGACAAGCTCCGTCTTGGGCCACCCCTTGCCCTGCCGGGGCGCCTCCGTTGGCAACGCCAGGCGCGGATCAGCACGCCGGGCATCCATTATGACCCATTTGGATCGGATGTTGTCGGCCCTCTTCCCGGTGCTCGAGATCGAGTTGGCCTTGCCGCATGCGACGAAATTAGCGCATCCGGAGGCATGCTCGCGGCTGACGTGAAGGAAGAAGAAATGGCGCAGGAGCGCCACGGACGGCATCACGCCCAGGTACGCCTCACAATAGTAGGCAAAGATGGACAGGAGGAGGACAGAGTTGGGATGGAGATGCAATGCCTGCAGCCCGTAGTGGTCGAGGACTTCATAAAAGAAATTAGAGAAAGGGAGGGACCAACCAACGTGACGCTGCTGCGAGAAGAAGGGAAGAAAGTGCTCCCCTCAGGCTCTGGCTCGTCGGAGGCGAGCTGGAGCTCCGTCTTCCCCCACTCATTGCTCTCCCCCGCCGTCAGTAGGTGCACGGAGGCAAGGCTCTTCTCCGTGACAGTGGGCGCTTCAAGAGCGGGCTCGTACCAGGCCAGCGCCGAGGAAGTCTTGAATTTGCGCGGCGCCATGGATTGCGGGTGCAGGATGAGGTTGGAGCTGATCTGGAGGAAGCACTGGTGAGGAGCAAGAAAGGGGATCTGGAGCAAGGCAAGGAAGAAGCAATGAAGGCAAGTGCTGCCTGCGCCAGCCTTTTGTCAGGTCAAGTAGTTGCCGAGGCAGCGTGGGGAAACGGAGACGCCCATGTCCAATCAACCGCCACGTGTCAACCGAGGCCGCAGGATTTTGGGGCCCACGGTGCTCCGAACTTGACCCTTGGCTTCGCCGCAAAGCCAAGCCCGAGCGCACCTTGGGCCCGGGGGCTACTGTCGGCGTTCTGGGAACGGGGGTCCCCGGACTTGCCTGCCTGCGGCCCACAGCATGGCTAAGCAGCATGCCGTACGGCCCATCCTCATCAACAAGGCATCCAAGAACTTCGCGAGGGTCCAAGCCTCGTGAGGCGGATGACGCAAGACCTCCTCCGGAGTAGCCTAGCTAGGCAGGCTCACGAGGAGCGGAGATATCAAGGCGGGGCAAACCTCGGGAGGCTCTCGTGACGTGAGCCATGACGAACGGCACCAGGCGAGCGCCAGGCGGGCGCCAGCGCGCGCAGCGTCCTTATTACCTCTTTGGTGCTAAGGAGGCCAGTGCAGGCGAAGAGTACCGAGGCATCAGGCAAAGGTTGCTATATTGGTGCAACAAGACCAAGACCAGGAGGACTGCAAGACGGAGGTCATCATGGAGCCCAAGACGGCGTCACCACCAGAGCTTTTCGCAGGCGAAGACCGCTTTTGTCAGGATAGCTTGTACTAGCTGTCCCCCTTCAAATTTGCCCGCCGTTGTTGGCTCCCTTCCCGCTCAGTATTTGGGAAGAGGACGAGGGCCTATATAAGTAGAGCTAGCCACCATAGTAGACAAGATCTGATCTTAGCTTGATCCAACCCGATCGAGAGCCTAGCCACAAGAACACCTCAACCTCAAGGGGGCTGTTCTTCCCTTGTACTGTTCATTATCAGCCCGAGAGGCAATCCACCACCACCACACTGGAGTAGGGTATTACACCACAACGGTGGCCCAAACCAGTATAAACCTCGTGTCTTTCCGTGTTGCAAGTTCGTTGAGTTCGTCCGCGAGATCTTAGAGAGCTAGGGCATAGATTGGTAGGAGGGAAAGACTTCGCGCGCACCCCAGTGTTCGAACCTTAAGGGTTTGCCGGAACCCCACATCCGACAGCGGCCATGGATCCAGCTGTTAGCCTCTCCACATATAGTCCACTTCCGATGGATGTTGTTCATTGACCATGTTGACCAGGCTGCGCCGAGAGCACCAGGGCGGTGGACGACGGCGAGGCCTAGGAAGGGAACGACATGGAGCCAGGGAAGACTCGGCAGTTGTTTCCCACGCGGAGGAGTACGAGGGTTTACTGGTTCATCTGCCCTCCCTGGAGAATAACAACAGGTGTGGGTGAGTAGAGGGATGGCTAGGCCAGCGATGGGAGTACGGTGGGGCGGTGAGGCCTGCGCGGCAACATAGCCGGCCGCGGGAGGAGGGAGCAGGCAGTCCCGTCGGCGCTTGTTTGAGCGACTGGAGCAGGAAGAGCAGAGATTGAAGAAGCACGACAGCCGTTGGATGGACATCCAATAGTCACTGCTCTCGTGTGCATTATTTCTAATAATGTACAGCCCATTTGCTAATTCTTAAGATTTTTTTGGAGCCCATCTTCTTTTTGTTAGCATTACACCCCATATTGTGGCCACGGTTAAAAAGTATACGAAATTTTGCATATTTTGGTGCGGTCAACTGTTTTTAATCCCGAAATATCGATTCACATTCAAACTATTTTGAAAAATAATTTATATAAATATAAAATCCAAATAATTGTCCACGCATAAAAATCAATGGAATTTAAAATCTTGTAATGAAAATAATTGAAACTAATTCCCAGTTTGATGTGTTTTAAAAATGTACAGCCCATTTCTGGGCAAACCGAATAAAACTCTTCTCGTCTTGAAAGATTTGCAGCCCACCAGGGCTGATAAAGCAAGTAGGCCTCGTTTGGGTATTTCTTAAAAAAAATAGAACTGGGCTAGCCATTTTCAGCAAGAAAAAAACACAACTGGGCTCATGATGTGGTAAACATAAATAAAACCCTGGCTAGACGGGCCACAGCCCCCGCACAACCCCGTTGTTACCCTGATCCGTCGCTAAAACTAGTACAAATGACAACTGCTTGTTCCTCAAAAAAATGCGTGACCTGCTGGGTCCCTGGTGTCAGCCGCTCGTAGTGTAATTCTCTCGTTTATTGACTACGTTGACAATGGCATGAGCCCCAGATGTCCACCCATTAGGAGGAACCATATTTTTGGTCTTGTAATATAGAGGCACTTGCTTGTGTACTGCCATGACGCTGGTGGGTCCCTACTGTCATCCTCTCCACGTACAGTCATCTCCTTGTTCCTCTCGGTTGTTGACGACGTTGACAACGCAAGGGGCGGCGCACCGCGCACGGCGAGCGAACCAAGGCCGCAAGGCGGAGGACGACGGCGAGGCCTCGGACGGAACAAACAGGAGCCGTGGAAGATGCGCCGGTCCAGTCGCAGGCGGAGGGGAGTATGAGGGTTGACTAGTTCGGGTGCGGGTGCGTGTTGGGGCTGACGTCGCCGGAGAATAACAGGACGTGTGTGGGAATAGAGGGAGGGACTGGCCAACATTGGAGGGTACGTACGGTAGGGCGGCGGAGGCGCAGCCAGCCATGGGAGGCGGGAGCAGGCGGAGCCGAACGGGGTGGTTTGGTTTGGGTGGCTGGAGGAAGAAGAAGACAAGAGATATAAGATACACGACAGATGTTGGATATCAATCCAACGGCTGGTAGGCAGAATCGTTTGTTGACTGGCTAGTAAGTCGACACCACCTTGGATAGGCTATTTCCTTGTGGGTCCCAAATGTCAGAATCCAAATCTGTCACTGTCACGCAGCCTTTCCTATGAAAATTTACAGCCCATTTGATGTGCTAGTTCGAAATAAGTTTGTGGGTGCTGGTGGGGGCTAATCACTTGGCTTCTGTAATGCACAGTGAGCTCAAGTAGCCGGCGAGAGTGATGTTATTTCCCTTGGTTGGGATTTGTTAGTTGTTACAATATTTCACTCTAAATTAAACGACTGGCAAGCCATTTGCCTTGCTTCAAAGAAAATATGACAGTCACAACCGAGTTGAAAGGGCAAGAACATCTAACTCCAGCTTACAAAATTTACAAAAGCACGAGGGTTAATTGTTCATCAGGTTTATAAAAAACCCCAGGTTGAAAAGGGCAACAACATCTAACTCCAGCACTGTTATCAGCAGTCACAGTCAAATGGATCGGTCAGGTCCATAGAATGAACATCCTGGGTCGTAAAATTTACTGGATTATGACCACAATATGTTGTAAATAGAAGCCCGACACGTTCAGAAGCTCTTTTGCCCACCCGAAACTCCTTTTTTTGCTCTTCCACATACCCATCCGTCAAAACCATGCTGCTGATAAACTTAAGCCTGATGGACAATAGTAACCTCGCATTCAGCAGGAAGAATGTGACAAATCTAGTGTTTGCACGGTTGGCTACATATCGTTCTAGCGTTATTTTGTTCAATCGAATCTCATGAGAAGTGAGAAAATCCCGATGCTTACGAATCCACCGATTGGTTATAACTTTCTTACCCCGTCCTGTTGCCTAAATAGACATGAAGATTGAAAACAGTTAAGGTCTAAAAAAAGAGTGTCAAAAGAGCAACTACTGAATGGTTAATTCTAGTACACTATATGCGGGCTTCCCATGTGCGTGAAATTATCACCTTTATATACAACTTCTCCAGACATGGAAAGCATTGCAGCAAGCCAATAATCTTGTTCAGATCAAAACTATTCATTTGGATATATAAGATCTTGACAGAATCCAGCACCATTGATAGGCCATCCATGGAGAAATTCTTCATTGAGCATAGAACATAATATTAGTACAAAATGTGTACTCCAAGATGACATATAACTTATGCGCAGAAATTTAGAATGGAGCTTATGGTTACAAGTGTAGATGATAATATAAAGTACCTGAAGAACTGTGGAGCCAAACACCATATTGAAATGAGCACAGAGATCATGTATTACACCCAAGGTCTCCAGTTTAGGCGCAGAGAGGACGGTTATTTGCAACGGTGAATAACTAGAATCAAGGATCAACCTTTCAAGTGAAGGGGCATCTTGGATGATGAGTTGCCTTCCGTCAAAAGAAATTCCAATTCTTACAAGGTTAGGCGAATTTATTTGGACACAACCGATTCTAATTGTGAAAACAAGCACCAAGCACTCTAGGGCAGGGCAACTGGAGTGGATGATGTTGTGCAATGAGGCCTCAGATATACAAACCCGCACAAGTGAAAGTTTCTTGAGAAATGGGAGTCGAAGGTTTAGTACCAGACTGTCTGGTAGGTCGCACAGTGCAAAGGTGGCGGTGTGGAGAGAGGAGGAAAACCGCGAGATGGACATCGGTGCTGAGGGCACAGGTAGATGGCGTTCGGTATCCGGTAGGTGATTTCCAGGGGAATAGTAGAACTCAAGCAGCTGTAGTTCTATGAATTCAGGGGATTTCAGCCAGGTGTCCATCGTGCAGGGCATGGTATGCTTGCTCAGGTAGCATGACGGGATGCAGAGGCTTTGAACGGAGCCCTGGTGGGAGGAGATGATGGCTCTGGGGATTTCAAAATCATTGAAGAGAGATAGCTGATGACAGTCGAGATTAAGGGGCACAGCGCGCCATAGAGGGCGCCACCGAATTGAGAGGACTTGGGTGCGGCAGCAATCCTTGGTGGGGAGAGGCGAGATGATCTCCCCAAGGATGGCGTCCGAGAGATCGCTGATGCGGTCCACCCGATATTCTGTGGGTTCCTAGGATCCGGTGGGGGCGGGGTCGCCGCTTCTCCCTGCACTGACGGGTGCGGGATCTACAACAAGCGTCGCTGCTGGCGGGAGCCTCATCTTCTTGGCGCTGGGGTCAGCCGACTCCATTTTCCTCGAGGGCGTCGCGTCGCGCTCACGGATTTGAGCAGAGTAACGAATGACGAGCCTAGTTGTAGTGCGAGTGAAGAAGAAGGGGAGCTGGGGGTTTTCTGTAGTAGTGAGGAAGAAGGGGAGCTGGGGTTTTCTGTAGGAGTGAGGTGAGGAATTTGGGGGTACGAGTGGACAGAGCTGATGTGAGGTGGGTGGGAGTGAGGAGGAAGAACACCCAGTTTTTTTGGGGGGCGGTGTGCTGGGTGTGGGTAGCGCCTCTCATTCAGTAAATATATGGACTTTTGAATTGATTTTACTATTTACTAGGGTGGATGGGCTGTTTTGTCTTGGGCGCAGAGAAACAATTACTACTAGTACAGTGGAGACACTCTACAGCTACCCAGAAAAACAATTACTACTAGTACAGTGGATACAATACCGCTTCTGGCTCCTCCTAGGTCATCGAAACGTGTCCCTCTACTGAATGTCGTCATACTTTTGTTTACCGACATGCGGGCCATGCAGCGCGCGGGCCCAAATGCCATCCACCAAATTAGAAGGCAGTATGCAGGCAGAGAGTCACCCCGGTCGTAGGTCGGCAGTAACGAGTCGTCGTATCACAAAACCCCACCTCCCCGCAATCTATGTTTGACGGACGAAGCAACCATCATTTCACTCTTCGCTGAATCCCCTTCTCCCTCACCGTCTTCAAGAAAGGCAACACTCGCCTCTGCCACCGTTCTTCTCTCCCAACTAAGGAAAGGTAAGCGGATCCGTGATGTTGGTATATTTTCGTTCAGAGAAAAAAAAAGAACTTTTGCAAAGCAGTAACCGATCCTCACTCTCTTTTTTGTTTAATTGTCATTGCGATTGTGTTTTCCTTTCAGTGGTCTGCTAGTATTCATCAGTTTCATGATGGACCAAGGAGAACCAGGGAAAGATCTGCCGATATTGGAGCAGACGCGGGAGGCTGATCCCCACGAGACAGAGAGCTCCAAGAAGATGGAGGCAGCCACCGAGCCGACCCCAGATACGCTCACGGCCACTACTGGGATGGTCAATGCCCCGTTTGAGGTTACAGCCCCCGTGGCACTGCAGGAGCAGTTTTCCCCCTTCGAGGATGTGTCCCCCCCTGCTGAGCTGCCCAAGGTGATTTTCTTCTTTGTCGATCTCGATTGTGGTTTTTCATCTAAGTATGTGGTGATGAATAATGCAAAATTTTATTAGCTTCGATGCCATGCTATACATAGTGGTTTAAATAACATGTGTTTCTTATACTGGAAAGTAATTCAGAATTTGTTTCTGTTTCAATTAGAGCCCTGATGCAGACAAGGATTGTGTGGTTGTACATGTCACTCGCTATGAGGCGGATGACCTGAATATACGCACTGGGAAAACAGAGTTTTTAGGCTATTGGATCCTGGAAGCCATTTGCGCTTATACCAATGAAGAGTTGTATTCTAGCCTCACTGTTGTTAGGCGTGTTGTCCAGGGTGTACTGAAGCACAAGAAGTTCAAAGCTACTCCTTCGTTTGTGAGGCATACTGTTCTTGTCAAGCTTACGCAGGAAGATGACATGGCATGCCTCCACAAACAAGTTTATGAGTGGCAAGGCCACAAGGTTGTCTTCATGAAGGTTCACAGGATTGAGCTGCTGCCGGACGTCCTCGATGATGTTCATGCCAAGGTCCGTCTTGTGTCCAGCCCAAATTAGATCGAGGCATGAAATGGTTGCCCCAACTAGTGTTTAATAGTAGTTTGGATTGTGTCTAATTATCCGAACCTTGCCTGTTATCGAGCCCTTTGGGGCTAGTACTCTGTTTGAATCCGTCTATGGGAACCGCTGCTACTTTTGTGTGCCCGTGAATCATGTGAGAACCATCGTAATTGTTGCCGAAACAGATGCGTCCTCACTAGTTTTTTCATGAATATGGCATGGTAAGACATAAGTTGTCACAATTTATCATACGAGCAGTGTGTGTTTTGATGAAATAGAGTACTCGTTCGAGAACTGTGCGCTGACGTATACATAAGTACTTGTAAACACTGTTGGTGCTACCCCACTTGTAAGAAGTTGTGCAAAACACAGCACATGGGCTCAGCTCGCTTCAACACTAGGCTATCGACCAGCTAACAATCAACAATCTGCTGTCTGACATATAAGCAACTATGTATCTTGTTACATTGGTTCATGCAGTTAACTAAGGCCAGAATGTAAATTCCAAACGTTCACATGCTAGTCCAGCGTTCATGTGGAACACTCACATTAAACTCGGCTTCATAAAAAACTTGAAAAGCATAAGTTAAGCAATTTTATACATCTCAATGATACATAGAACATAACAAACATATACTAGTTCACAGCAAAAGACAAAGTTGTGAGAAGGTTTACAAATCAGGAAAAAACAAGCAAGGCTTCTCTGAGCAAAGGGCCTCCCGGCAGGCTTAAATTTCCTGGAGTTCACTCTAATTTTTTGTTGTTGCCACCATCCAGGGTTATGTTCTCTCATTCCAGAATAACCAATTATAATTGTGTTCTCAACTGGAATGCAGAACTGAACCATGTAGTGTATTGACCAGCTGAAAGTCTTGTGCATTCCACGAAATTTAAGCACCGCTATTTGCAGAAATAAGCAGACCACAATGCCTCTTGTCTGCGCACCTGTCCAAAAAAAAGCCGTGCAGCCGTGCCAGCTAGTCCTCGGTCCATGGATGAACTGGTAGAAAGTGCATTCCGGACTAGGATGCAGTTGTTTTCGCTCATCCCTACACTGCAATCAAGAAGTAAAACGTACGAATCAACTTCTTTTATATTGTGTTGGTCATTCTACCTAGTAACTACCAATGTAGGAATACTTGGAAGACGGGTGGTTAGACGACGGCAATGAGGGATAGCCATCTCATTTTGCGTAGTTCTACTAAAACTGAGGTGTGTGCTTTTGATTGCGCGGATAGAAATGATACGGACACAGACATCCCGAAACGATATCGAGACAGACATCCCTGTTTGCGCAAATACGAAATACGGTTATTTAAACAGTGACAGATATTTGCAGTGGCGTATGATTAACAACATCATCTATTGTGTTATAATTGGCACTAGATTGACAGTATGAAAGTGTCCTTAAGTAAGTAGCATCACATCACATCAACACTGCCACTAGATTAACATGCAGAACAATAGCATTAGTATTACTGTCATGAGAGTAGCACATGGTCAGTAAATGTGCAATCAAATTTGTGCAGTTCCACTGGGATGAAGCAATGTTAGCGGTGTGAGATTTAAGTGTAACTGCAAAAACACAATTCATGGTAAATAAAGCAAGACGGAAGCACTTCATAAAATGGTGGTGGCATTGCTTCAATTTATTGACGCCAATAGACCATTACTTATAGTGACATTAGGTGGCATTGCTTAATGCTTCATGTGATTTTACATTAACGGTAGCGATATGGGCGTAGGGACAGCAGGGGCATAAAGTGGTGAGGCAGATGTGGTTGCCGAGAGCGGCAAACACTCAGGCAGCATGTCTGCATTTGTCCAATTTTTTATCTCCTCGGCGACATTTTCCTATGTGAGCACATGAAATCTAGACCTGCTCATTCTCATTTGCGTTGTCCCCCAACACCCGTCACTTTCTTTCCTTTTTCAACCAAGAGATAGGTCCACTTCCCCCCACCCTTCGCCATCCACCATGCTTTCTTCGTCTTTTCAACCAAGAGACCGGTTGGGTAGCCAGTATCTACTACTTTCCCCCGTGTCCTCTTAGAACCAAGTCCTAGATTCATGCTACAACTTTCCCACTTTCTTCAATGTTTGAACCAACTCTTAGAGTTCACTATATGAACTAGCTTTACCTCTAATAACAGTAAAAGTCTAGGTGGCTTTGGAATAGCGGACGGAGGTAGAAAAAGATCCACACGAAGCCAAGTGGGGAGCTGCGGCAGTAGCGCAAGGCATGTTTCGAAGGAATATATACCTGAGGGTCGTCGGCATGTGGCAAAGACGGCGTCGGGAGGCCGCATCTTGGCCACAATACCGCAGGGAGGAAGAAGGGGTTGGAGGCCCTCCCGAGCCGGCGCTCTCTCGGAGAGAACAGCACGACCGCCGATCGGGACGCGCGGGCAGCCGTTGGTCTCCTCCCTCGCCGCCGACGACAGCGTGAACAATGCACCTACACCCCTGCCCCGGTTGAGGTTGTCCAGCCGGATTTGTGACCAGCCGTGAGCTGAGAGAGAGTCTGGCCACCTATGCCTTGCTTAGATCTGGAGAGCATGAGAGAGTGAACGAGAGGAACCCTAGTAAAGCAAGCGCTAAGGCTCCTGCTTATATATATATATATATATAGTGGAGTGATTTTGTTGTACCAGCTTCAAAAAAATGCGCTCCTACATGTACCCGGGAGCGGGTGTGAGAGAACTAGTGCGTGCGTGCACCGCTTCTCTTCGTGAGAGTACAATATACTATGCCCAAAGAACGTTCGCCACAAGGGTAATAGTATAAGTGTGTGACGTGTGAGCTAAAATAAAATGTGCGCGACGTCTTTTGTTTTTTAGAAGTTCTAAGGGTAGGGTGTGAAGAGCACATATGTGTGTGACGTTTACCTGCAGATAGACGGTGGGTGCGAGAGGACTCGGGAGAGTCGTGACTCATGAGGGTGCGTGTGCATGAGAGAGAGGGGGCACGTATCAATGCAATGCATGTGTCTGTAAATCATTATCCGACAAACGTTCGCCACAAGCCTTTTCCCGACGAACGCCGTAAGAACCGTTAGATCGGCATCTGACATTGTCAGTTTTGCCATGTAATTTAACAGAACAGCCACTCCTACACACAAATCTTCCACGTGAGTGTTAGCAACTGCCGTATGCTCCCTCCGTTCCAAAATGCAGTGCATATAGCTTTATTGAAAATTCGAACCTCGCAAACTTTTACCGAGTTTTCGTGTACAAAATTGCACATGTAGAATACCCTGTATATATCATTTCATTCATCTTCGAGAGGTAACTATAAAGATGGGGGAGGAGTCTACAAAGAAAGACCATCGTATCACCTGCAGCAATTTCAACCATCCTTTGGTGTAGAGGAATATCAGAGGAACTCTATATGATATGATTTTTATAGGATTTTTTTCCTTTAGAGCCAATTGGTTCATAGGAATAGATTCATATACTCCACATTTCAAAGGAAATAAACATGATATCATTTCTATAGCTTTAGAGCCACTTGGTTCATATGAATGGATTCCTATACTCCCATAATTTCAAAGGAAAATAAACATTAGCGTATATTCAATAGAAAAGTTCCTATGATATGAACCAAATTACATCTCTTTTCTAATCCCTCCTCATAGGAATTGAGATACATGTCATCTCTAGATTCAATAGAAAAGTTCCTATGATGTGAACCAAATGACATCTCTTTTCCAATCCCTACTCATAGGAATTGAGATACTCCATGTCATATCTTTCCCTACAACTTCCATGTATACATATTCTATTCCTAAATAGCTAGTACAACCCACTAGTAGCTTTTTTCCAAGACATGCAACTATGGCACAAGAACTATATAGTGTGCGAATAACTTTGAAAGATGGTCGCTGGATGAAGCTAATCCGACAGTGCAGAGATGGCAAATCCGAGCACTACTGGCCGTTGGATATCATCAACATTCCACCAGATCCGCCACATGTACAATTTAGAAGACTCCATGGTTGAACTTAAGCATAATGCACAAACCTCAAAACACAAGCACTTCTCCTTTGTTCTAGAATCTTCCGTATCATAATTGAATTTTCTTCTTCTAAATGAATTGCCATTATTTCTTTTTTACTTTATGCTTTACAATGCACAACCCCATGAATCTTAACATTTTTATAAAACTAATCGATTTTGAATGAGATGAACTATAAGAACTAAATGAACATCTACATCATGCATATATGACTCAAAGCTTTACATGCTATACTGTGTATTTATTCATAATTTGGTTTCGAAATCTCATGCATTCAATGCATGTGTACCTTACTAGTTTTGAGTAGAGTAGCAAATTTCACGCGGCCCCGGGTATATCAAAATGCAGGGCCCATGCATCATTGCCTTTCGGTCGAACCTACGTCCACAATTTTTGTATGTACTATATCTCCACTGGTCGCCGCACCCAAAATGCTGCCTCATTCCCCTAAAACCAAGCGGCCCACACATATTTAAGGCATCGACTCGAACTCAATCCCTCTCCCGTTTACTACGACGTGGCCCCGCAGGCCGTAGTAGTACTCCTACAAACCCTACCACCGCACGCATCATCAGTTTTCTTCAAGAGGACGAGGGAGAAGCCGATTTGTAGTGGAGGCGCTTTCAAAAAAATGATCTGTAGTGGAGACCCCTACCCTAGGGTGCCCTAGGTAGCTGTCGCACGCATCATTGGTTTTCTCTTTTCTTTATGCTCTTGCGCCCTAGAGTGAAATGATGGTTGCTTCGTCCGTCCAGCTTAATGCGGGAAAGGTGGGGCTTTGTGATTTGACCCCTCATCGCTCATTTTCTACTACTGCGGTGCTACGACCAGGGTGCCTCCAATTCCAACCGCTGCTCTGAACTATAATTTGGTGCATCGCACGTGGAACAAGATGGTGGATGAGCCACATGTCGGCCAAAGGCGTCCTGTTAAGTGTGTCGCCATTTCTTGTGTGGACTGACCCCGCTTAAGTTGCTACGCCAACACGACAGGTGCAGTCTACCACTTGGTTTTGCTCCTTGGTGAATCCCGACTATATTGATCTAAAAAGATACGTACTGAACTACCCTCTCCGTCTCGTTTTTTAGGCGTCTCGGTTTATAGGGCGTGCACGTAGTTCTAGGTCATCCATTTGACTAACTAAATATGTGTTACTATGTCACAAAAAGTATATCATTGGATTATTAAGCGGATGTAGTTTCTAAACATATACTGTTCATCCCATATATAGCCAGTTAAATTCTCAACCTAGAACGACGTGCATGCCATGTAAACCGATACGGAGGAAGTATAGTAGTAAAAATGAGGTGATTTTACCGAGCGATCGGCGGGGGAGGATGGCCTGTCATGCGGTCCCACGTGTCATGATGTACCAAGGCGATGCGCGTGTCCCTCTTGAGGCAGAAGCAATACTACGTGGTTTGAGATGATGGCGAACCGAAGTGTGAAATAATGGTTGCTTCGTCTGTCTGGGAAGGTGCGGCATTGTGATTTGACGTCTCATTGCTCATTACTACTACTACTGGGCGGTACGACCGGTGTGCGTCCCACCTGCTGTTCTGCACTGTTATTTGGTGCTTGACACGTCGACCCGATTGCTATATGTCCCACATGTCAGCGACAGGAAGTACAGAATTCATGAAAGCGAGCGTCGACGGAGGAGTACAAGACACGGCTTGGGTTTTTGCTGCTTCGCGCGATCCATCGATACAAACCCGGACTAAAAAAAGGTGAGGGCGGGTCTTTTCCCGTGCGGCAGGCAGGGGACTTAGGCATAGTCTATTCGAGGCAAGGAGGCAGGAAGGGAAACAAGCAAACAAAGGTTGAGCGACTTAGTTTTGGGAAAATCTGATTTTACGGAGTATGTACCCACTAGGGTTTATAGGGCTCATCTAAAAAACATTCGTTTTTCCATTTTATAAGTCTCAATCTACTACTAGTAGTAGTACCATCACATGTTGGATTTCGAGGTGCGTTAGATCACCCAATGCAAGCAGTGTCAAGAGAAAACTCACCAATGCATGTAGAAGTTCATGGAAATTTAGTGGTCATTCATTCATTCATTCTAATTAATGCCTCGGTAAACATAACTTCTTGAGAAAAACGAGCGTACTAATTACTTGTGCAAACTAGGAGTACGAAATTAATTCGACCACTCACCGTCTACCTTGGTTGGAGAGATTTTGAAATTGAGCCATAAATTGGAAAGGAGGGAGTAGTAACTTTTGTCTCGATTACTATTTGTGGCCTTGTATAGATGCAAAATGTATTTTTTATAGTGGCCTTGTATAAGTAAATGGAGGGAGTACTAAAGGACATATATGTTACAAACAATATGATAATCTCTCTAACCAAGGTAGTAGGGATGAGGAGTAAACGGAGGGAGTAGTAAAATTTTCTCCTCGTCCTACGAGCCACCATGCGCGTGGGCGAGGGAGCGGGCGTAAGGTGTACAGTACTACTACTAGTAAGCAAGCTTCACCTCATCCTGCGAGCCACCGCGCCCGTGGGCGAGGGAGACGGCGTACTAAGCAAGCTTCTCCTCGTTCTGCGAGATGACGGGACACATCAAAAGTACTCTAGTGTATAGAGCCTTGGCTCTAAGGTAGGCCCCACATGGTTTGCCTCTCTTTTAACATAACGCGTCAAGTCGCAATTTGTTTGTTCACCTATGGTAGACGATCCTCCCTCCACCATGTGGACAACTAGTACACAGTCAAATTACCACATGGGCTGCCTTTTCGTATAGAAATGAGCTCCACCGTGTACCCGCGCGGGTGTGGCTGGGAAAGAGACGGGAGTGCGTGCGCCGTGCGTGCACCTCTTCTCTTCATGCACGCCCCACCTACGTGGGTGTGTGTGAGAGATACAAACCTAGACAAATGGCTTATGCGGAATAACTACTCTTCGTAAGCCATTGTAGGAGTGGACAAAATGGTGAAGGAGGAGATAGGGGAGCAGCGGAGGTGTGCGATTCTTGGCCGGCGTTTGGCCTCGTTTAAATAGGAGATTAAATAGACGGCGGACAGGAGGAGCTCGGCCGACGTTGCGTTTAATGCCGACCCAGTCATGAACGGACGTGTGTCCAGAGTGGGTTTCTCGGCTTCCACACAGGCGGGTTTCATGGAGGCGTTTGAATGCGGCAAGGAGGCGTGTACAGCCGGGCGTGCAGCGAGTGGCGCCCTCGACTCTGACATAGGACACCGCATCATTCTTCCACTGACGTGTGGGCTCTTTGGGTACATGGCCTGCATGTTAGTGACCCAACGCAGAGGAACCTTTGGTGGGCCAGGGCGGTCAGAAGCGGGCATTTCATAAACCGATGATTGTTCATTGAGTGTGACGTCATCCTTTTCATGTAGATAAGCCTACTATGTTGATAGCCCGTTCGATACGTTGTGATTCATAAAGACCGCTGCAAACATCAATGTTCTGCTTATCACAGATAAGATTGATTAATACCCGTAACAATCCATGTCCTTAACAAAGGGTGCATGCACGTATAGGTTGAGCGTGTGTCTTGCGTCGTGTGCTGTGTGCATGCAGGCGTGCGAGTGTTGCGTGCGTGCAAGGGTACGTTTCAGTGTTGCATGCATGTGTGCATACGTGCGTGTGTTCATGAGTGCATGTGTACGTGTCAGTGTTGCACGCCTGCATGCATGCGTGTATTCGTTATGTGTACGTGTCAGTGTTGCACACCTGCATGCATGCGTGTCTTGCGTGCGTGCATGTGTACGTGCGGGGTGAGGCTACACGCCAGTCGACTAACTTTTTCATCTCTAGTCATTAGATTTTCCAGCCGTTGGATACGAAATCAAGGGCCTGCAGTTTATCATCAAACTCCACCCCCTGAGCCGCCAGCCACCACCGGACGAACCGTGGGCCCGCGCCGCCATGCCGCCCCGCCCGCCCCGAAACCACTCCCCACCGCCGGTCTGCCGCCGCACCGGCCATCCCTCTAGGCCCCACCGCCCAATCAACGCGCCCCCACCGCCGGCGACTGCCAACCAGAGGCCTCACGACTTCGAGTACCCATCGACCACTAATTTATTACCATTTCTATCCTTCATATACGCGCTGACGGGTGTGCCCTATGGTAATGTGCGCTGCTGTATGTGGACCGTTTGACTGATCAATTGATTGTGTCATCAACAAATTACGGAGTTGTATGGTGAGCCAGTGACCGTATGATCACCCTAAAATGTATTTTATTAACACAGTACAGACTCAAACTACCATTTCTTTCTTTCATATACGGGCTGACAGGTGGGCCCCACGGTTACGCCCCGATGGTGCAACACTAGTTGCGCTACATGGAACGTTTGACTGGTCAATTGATTGTGTCATCAACAAAATACGGAGTTATATGGGTGAGCCAGTGACCGTATAATCATGACATGTATTTTTTTAACACGGTACAGACGCAAGGGCTCATATATACGCGCAAGCACTCACCGCTATAAGCGCACACACGCAGACCCTACCCCTATGAGCACCTTCGAGAGAGTGAGCTAGCATATGATCTTGAGATTGTACGAAGTCACCATAGGTGCCTCGTAGTCGAGTGGAACGTCTCGTCCCACTGAACGCACATCGCCGGAAAATACTGAAATTAACCCAGGATAAATGCGAGCACCGGGACTTTAACCCTAGTGGGATCGAGAAACCACTGTCCTCCTAACCATCCAACCACATGTTGGTTAGCACGACAAAATGTATGTGGTGACCGTGATGAGCTTATTCTGAAGTCAAGTGACCATATCGTGCTTTCGCTTCAAATACAATGACCGTAAGTGTCGTCAACAAAATATGAAGCACGCATCAAATGCAAAGTCCGCTAGTGTCATCAAGAAAATACGAAGATGTATCGTGAGCTAGATACCGTATGATCACCACGAGAATGTATACCGTGACCGTAATGAGCATATTCTGAAGTCCAGTGACCGTATAGTGCTTTAGCTTGAAATACAGTGACCGTCACGCGTGAATGTATCGTGGGCATGCATACTTTTAGAGGGCCAAGAGATAGTTTGTGTGCGTACGTGAAAATGGTGTAGAAAGAGGGGGTGTCCGGTGGAGACAAGGAGAGATATGCCCTTTGTTTCTCTTTCGCGTGACTAATATTTTAGGAGAATATATAAACAATCAAAATGCAGAACAAATATTTTTGGATGCACCATGCAATTAACTTTCATGTATAACATTGTACTATTGTATATGCTTATTTTCTTAGTGGCCGATTGCGTGTGTGGTGTGGTGGGCACATCATTTCTAGTTGTGGTGGGTCAACATGAGGACTCATGGGTCGGTTCCATCCTGCGCCACATAGGTTGGACCGAGATGCGTTATATGAAGACACATGTGGAAGACTCGGCGTACAACACGAAGCTAGCTACCAGAGTCGCGGAGGACTCTATCCCCACTGGTGATAAGCTGACTATATATGATTTGTAACCCTAGGCCCCCAGTATGTTATAGAAGCTTGGGGGCTAGTTCGTCGATAGTATACACACACGCACAATGCCTGGCATTCACGTGTACTTTGTACACACCCCTATCACTAATATACAGTAGCAGGAGTAGGCTTTTTCCTCAACTGCAAGGGTCTGAACTAGGGTAAAACTTTGCCTCGTATTACCATCCAGCCTAACAGTCAGGGATACCCTACCGAATGATATGATGGAATCATATCTGCCAACTACTAAGAGAGAGGTGTGTCTGGGGGGCAATGTGTGCGAGAGAGGCCTAAAGATAATGTGCGTGCGGGAGACACGTAGGCACATATATGTGCGTATAGAGGGCTAGTAGAGACCGTGCGTGTGTATATATGCATGTGAGAGAAATATTGTTTTCCAACTGAGATTAGTGAAAAGAGTGGTACATAGTAGTCAGAAAGAGAGAGAGAGAGAGAGAGAGAGAGAAACAGAGAGAGCATGTGCATGAGACTCCCCGACACCCCGAGAGAGATTGTGAGCATGAGTGAAAGAGAAATGCCGATGCATATAAAGTGTGTGCACTGATGCGATAGATAGAGAGATATATAGCGCGTTTGTGAGAACGGGCCGAGGCATAGTGCATCTACGTGTAAAAGGCGGTTCTACGCATTAAATTAAAATATAAATGGCATTATTATTTTTGGATGAGATCATGAATTTTGCAAATTGAGTATGGACGAAAATCGGTCTATCAGACACCCATACTCTATTAAATTATAGCATGTGCATGTGTTTATTTCATATTATCGATCCATAGAGTGAGAGCGGTTTGAAATACAGGCAATGGATGCTTTTGCAATTCATATATAAACATTAATTAGTGCACTCCATGTTGTTAGTGTGAAGCACTTTATACACTTGCATGGATACATTCCAAATTGCTAGCTACGAAATAGAATACATGTCGAATTCAACATAAAGGGGGTTTCGAAGATGCGAATTCATAGGAAGTGCATTCATCTATTTGAACCCGAGATAATGGCATTTGTAAATCAGATGTAAAAGGGGGCATCAATCTTTGTTGTGCGTTTGAACATGCTATATATATTCATACGCATGTCTAACTTTTTTTGCAACCAAGGAGATTATATCTAGAACCATGCATGAACTAAGGTAAGTTGCATATTTTTTAATATATACTCATGTACAATGTATATTCAAATGTACCCCCTCCATTCCAAAATAATCGTAGCTTTAGGATTTTCAAGAGTAAAGATTTGTGAAGTTTGACAAATCCTGAAAGTTCAATTCAAGAGAACCGAAAACGTTAATGCATCTGCTCCCAAATATTGAACGAAGCGCCAAATAGGCCTCTGGTCACCCGAAACCGCGCGAGACTAATGTTTGGTGGTAGGAAATTACTGTCCTGACTCTGGCCCGTGTAGCCTATCGGCCCGATGTCCCAAGGTCTAAACCGGGGTAGGTTTGTAACTTCACCAAGACGCCGGTCTCAACCGCCTCTGAGAAGCATTCATACGCCGTGGGCGCCTAAACACCCATGCGGTCGGCCGAAATCTATCCCGCCCACATTTGGGACACCTGAGATTACTGTCCTACCCCCAACCCGCAATATGTCCGAAATTTTAGATGAGGGCAAAGTTTGTAACTTTCCCCAAATTTCAAACAAGCGCGTCCCAAACCGAAACATTGTTCCCCCTTAGTTCCGCGCCTCCCTCCGTTTCCCCATTCATACTCCGTGGGCGCCAAAACGCCCTCTCCACCAGCCGCGAAACCCCAGCCTCCTCCGTCCTCCACCCCATAGCGCCCAATCCACCGCCGCCCTCCTCCATCACGCCGGAGCCGGTACCCCAACGTCGTCATCCAACGCAACCGCAGCCGCAACGCCCTGAAGGACTTAGCAGCTGAAGACGAGGTAGAGCTGCCTCCATGATGTCGACGCCGACGTGCGCCGTACCAGAACCACTCCGACCACGCCGTCCCGCGCCTCACTGCTGCCGCTCCACTATCGCAACCGTCCACCGCACCGGAGCTGTTCCCGCTACGCCGTCGTTCGCCGCCTCGGATCTAGTTCCCCGCCGCCGACAGACTGCCACCGCACCACACTCAAAAACTTGGCCATGGGTTCGTCCAAGGCTCCACCGTCCTCCACAACTTCTCGTTTCCAGCGAACCACAAGAAGATCATTGAGCGCCAACTCAAAAATAGAAGGAGGACACAGCACTGCCAGCAGCAAGAAGTACCCCTCTTCCCTTATTCATGCAAACCTTACGTCTCTGCTCACACCGTATTCATCCCACGAAAGAAACTAGTTGAGCACTTCTTACTGCATCTTCTTCGTGATACTAAATGCACGAGGTTTCCTCCCTTTACTATTTCACCTTTGCTAGAGGTCAGTAGCCTGCCTGGATTTCCATTCAGGGTCAGTCGAACCGCAATTAAAAGAAGCATCACCCACTTAGGCACGCGGAGCACCTAGTCCGCATGTTCGCCGAGGAAGCGGCGCATCGGTGTCTATCATAGGGGTGTGGGGCGCAGGAGCTGCTTGCGCACGATCTGGAGGTCGGTGGGGCTTGAATGGATGGCCGGGGGGCGATGCCAAGCACGGCGGTGCGGTAAGGTCGAGGGGAGGGCGCAGGCAGGGGACTGGGCCGGTGGTCGCCGGCGTTTCGAGGAAGATCGTCAACACTGACTGGCTGGAGGTAGATGAAGGCGATCTGCCCGTTCTTTGTACATCGGATGGTGCAGAAAAAATGGACTGACCTATTTGTTTTCAGTCGATTGTTATTTTCATAGAATCTTGTAGTAATTTAGTGTGCCATGCATGTTGTAGAGCTATCATATGTCTCCCGTCATTTATTTCTCACCGACCTGCTATCTGCTACCTTTACACTGTACTAATTGTGCACACACTTCCCCCATACTCACACTATTGTTTTTTTATGCATGGGTATTTCAGACTCTGACGCAGTGTTGATGAATGCAGAAAAGAAAAGACAGAAGTCGCTCCAGTGTAATTCGAAGATAAGCACTAAGCGTTTCGGCGCTCTAAAGGGTGCAGTGTCAGCAGTTGGAGACAGTAAACGTAGCTCTACAGTTGATGATTTCAATTGCCACACACAACCATCCCAGGTGCTTGCTTTAAGTTCACGCTGTCAAATGTGGTTGCATGTTGCATATGGTGTCTAGCTTGTATTGCTTCCAATTTGGTTAAATTGCATCTGCTTACTTTACACATTATACCTTTGATAATGACATTCCTTCATGTTTTTGATACATACTACATATGTCTATTAACCATGTCCGTACATCAAACTAATGCTCTTTTGTATCCCTCGTCAATCACTTATGATGAGACGGTCACCCCAGTGGGTTACTGTGAGACGCCATACTCGTTTAAAGAGTGCAGTGTCATCCTCCCCACATGATTCTCAAGAAACAGCAAGGCTAAATGAAGATAGTCAACGTAGCTCTCTAGTTGATGACCGCAATTCCCCCACACCACCATCACAGGTGCTTGCTCTAACTTCGCAGTGTGTTATGTGGTTGCATGTTGCATACGGTGTCTAGCTTGTAATGCTTCTCATTAGGGTAAATTGCATCTTCTTAGTTTACACATTATACCTGTGAATATGACACGCCTTCCTATTTTTGGTACACACTACATCTATGTGTTAACCTTGTTCTTACATGAAACTACCTCTCTTCTGTATCCTGCATCAATCACTTACGATGAGTCACCTTTATTCGTTGCATATTGCATATTATTTCTAGCCTGTCGCCATGTATTGCTTCTAATTTGGTCAAATACATTTGTTAGGGCACCCTTTTAATTTGGCAGAGTGATATTGGTTTCATCTTTCATATGGTTTCTAGCTTGCATTGATTCTAATAAGTTCAAGCACCTTGTGCTTAGTTTACACTTTATACATCATACATGTCAATATGTCACGCCGTCCTGTTTTTCATACATATTCCATCCTCCTATCATGCGGCTGCCTTACATGAAAGTAGTGTTCATCAGTAGCATGCATCAATGAGTTCTGAAGAGCAAATTTTATTCGTTTTTCTTGTGGGTTTGACTTGACAAGGCAAAATCAAGAAAGAGGAAGGAAAAGAGTAAGGAAGGCGATGATGGTGGTCCTCAGTAGCAACGTAAACGGAGCATCTGTACCGATTCTCCTTGTACTGATAGTGCATTACAAGGTCCAAGTCTCCGCTCCCCTACTCCACCATCCAAGGTGCTTGCTCTAACTTGGGAGTGTGATATCTGGTTGCATGTTGCATATGGTGTCTAGCTTGTATTGCTCCTAATTAGTGTAAACTGCATCTGCTTAGCTTACACATGATACCTGTGAATATGACACGCTTTCCTGTTTTTGGTACATACTATATCTGTCTATCACACCATGTTCTTACATGAAACTACTCTTCTTGTGTATCCTGCATCAGTCACTTATGATGGGACACCTTTAAGTTGGCAGTGTGATATTGGTTTGCGTCTTGAATATGATTTCTAGCATGTATTGCTTCTAGTTTGATGAACGCCACCTATGACGAGACAGTTTTAACTTGGCAGAGTGATATTGATTGCACCTTTCATATGGTGTCTAGTTTGCAGTGCTTCTAATTTGTTGAAGTGCCTTCTGCTTAGTTACCACGTCATAGGTGTGAATATGTCAAGCCGTCCATTGTTTCGTAGACATTCCATCCTCGTATCATGACTTTGCCTTTCATCAAAGTAGTGTTCGTCAGTATCATGCATGAATGAGTTTTGAAGAGCGAATTATGTTCCTTTTTCTTGTCGGTTTGACCTCACAATGCAAAATCAATAAAGCTGAAGGAAATTGGCAAGGCATTGGATGATGGTGGTCCTTCCGAGCAACTGAAACAGAGGTTCTCTACAGATTCTACTCCGCCATCCTCCCAACAAGATTCGCAAGACAACGCAAGGCTAGACAGTCAACGTAGCTGTGTAGATGATGAGCACATCTCCCCTACTCCACCATCACAGGTGCTTGCTCTAACTTGGCACTATTATATGTGGTTGCATGTTGCGTATGATGTCTAGCTTGTATTGCTTCTAACTTCATTGAATTGCATATGCTTACTTTACACATAATGCCTGTGAATATGACATATGTTCATGTTCCTAGAACATACTATATCTGATCACACGATGTTCTTACATCAGACTACTGTTCTTGCATATCCCGCATCAGTCACTTATGATAAGGCACCTTTAAGTCGCCACTTTGATATTGGTTGTGTCTTGCATATGATTTCTAGCATGTACTGCTTCTAATTTGTTGAAACGCCATACAGTTTGAACTTGGCAGAGTGATATTGGTTGCGTCTTTCATATGGTGTCTAGCTTGCAGTGCTTCTAATTTGTTGAAATGCCTTCTGCTTAGTTACCACATCATAGGTGTGAATATGTCACGCCATCCTGTTTTTCATACATATTCCATCCTCACATCATGTGTTTGCCTTTCATCCGAGTAGTGTTCGTCAGTATCATGCATGAATGAGTTTTGAAGAGCGAATTTTATTCCTTTTTCTTATCGGTTTGACTTCACAATGCAAAATCATTACAGCTGAAGGAAATTAGTCCGGCAGTGGATGATGGTGGTCCTTCAGAGCAACTCAAACAGGGGGTCTCTACAAATTCTACTCCGCCATGCTCCCAACAAGATTCGCAAGACAACACAAGGCTGGACAGTCAACGTAGCTGTGTAGATGATGAGCACATCTCCCCTACTCCACCATCACAGGTGCTTGCTCTAACTTGGCACTATTATATGTGGTTGCATGTTGCGTATGATGTCTAGCTTGTATTGCTTCTAACTTTGTTGAATTGCATCTGCTTACTTTACACATAATGCATGTGAATATGACATGTGTTCCTGTTTCTAGAACATACGTGTACATGATGAGCACATCTCCCCTACTCCACCATCACAGGTGCTTGCTCTAACTTGGAACTGTTATATGTGGTTGTGTTTTCCGTATGATGTCTAGTTTGTATTGCTTCTGATTATGTTGAATTGCATCTGCATAGCTTACAACTTAT
Source organism: Triticum aestivum (assembly GCF_018294505.1). Classification (NCBI taxonomy): domain Eukaryota; kingdom Viridiplantae; phylum Streptophyta; class Magnoliopsida; order Poales; family Poaceae; genus Triticum; species Triticum aestivum. The sequence continues at coordinate 134,466,391 of NC_057811.1, read as the reverse complement.
ACCTGCAACGATCACTTACCCATAAGACACATTTAACTTGGGACTGTGATGTAGGTTGCATCTTGCATTGTCTTCTAGCTTGTACTGCTTCTAATTTCTTGAAATGGCACTTATGACGAGACACTTTTTACCTGATAGAGTGATATTGGTTGCATGTTCATATGGTGCCTAGCTTTCATTTCTTCTAATTTTGTTGAAATGCCTTCCGCTTACTGTTTTTTCATACATATTCCATCCTCCTATCGTACGTGTGAATTTGAAACGTTGTCTTTTTTTGTATATATTCCATCCTCCTATCCTGCGCTTGCCTTACATCAAAGTAGTGTTCGTCTGTATCATGCATCAACCAGTTATGCATAGCTAATTTTATTCATCTTCTTGTGGTTTTGACTTCATAAGGCAATATCAGAAAATAGGAAGGAAAAGAGTAAGTTAGGGGATGTTGGTGGTCCTCCGCACCGACGCACCAGAGACTCTCTAGATTTGCCACTGCTACTGCTAATGAAGTTGAAGTCCCAAGTCTACATGATGAGTTCATCTCCCGTACTCCACCATCGCAGGTGCTTGCTCTAAGTTGACAGTGTGATAATTGGTTTCATGTCGCATATGTTGTCTAGCCTGTATTTCTTCTATTTTGATTAAATTGCACCTGCTGAGTTTATATGTTATACATGTGCATATGACATGGCGTTCTGTGTCTAGAATACACTGCATCTATCTATCATACCATGTTCTTACATCAAAGTACTGTTGTTGTGTATCCCGCATCAGTCACTCATGATTGGACGCTTTTAACATGGCAGTTTGATAGTGGTTGCATCTTGCATTGATTTCTGCATCAAAGTACTGCTTCTAATTTTTTGAATTGCCACTTATGACAAGACACTTTTAACTTGGCAGAGTAATATTAGTTGCATCTTTCATATGGTATCTAGCTTGCATTACTTCTATTTTCTTGAAAATCCTTCTGCTTATTTTACACATCGTAGCTGTGAATATGTCATGCCGTCCTGTTTTTCTTACATATTCCATCCTCATACGGTTGTCTTATATCAAACTATTGCTTGTCTGTATCATGCATCAATGAGTTCTCAAGGGTGATTTTATTCTTTTGTGTTGTGGGTACGGCTTGACATGGCAAAGTCAAAGAAGAGCAAGGAAAATAATATAGTAGAGAGTGGTGTTACTCGTCGGGTGAAACGGAAAAGGATCTATCGTCCAGATTCTGCTGGTACTTATAGTGCAGTAGAAGGTCCAAGTCCACCGGCTAAATCTACAAACACAGTATCACCTGCTCCACCAGCTGCAGCATCTGCTTTAACTGTACCGGCATCTCAATGAGTTACTCGTTCGTTTGCTCCGAAACTGGCTAGTTCGCAAGCTGCCTTCACACCTAACACTACTTCCGAAGCACTACTGACACAACAGGACTTGGCAAGATCAGATGAACCTCATGAGCATCAACACCAAGACGGTACCTGCCCGAGTCAAGTTGCAGTTGCATGCTCCTTTATATGTACTCTCACAGTTTGATGTACACTAACACTTTCCATATTCGTTGTTGAACTAGCACCACGGCGCAAGCGGAAACAAACAGCAGGGATAATGCTTGACAGATTAACAGAATCTAAAGGAGGAAGAATGGAGATCCGTTTTGAGGCAGGTTTAAAAAGGCCACGTGATGCTACAGAGTCAACCAAGTTAGTATCAGAGGCAGCCGTTGCCGTTAGGTGTCATGCACGTATCCTCCCAACGTGGATCCAGTACAGGAATGAGAAAGACAATACCCAGTTTAACACCTTCCTTGACCATTTATCCGTAAGTAATGTTATTCATCGCAATTAGTAATATTGTCTTGCTCTGTCCCATACTTTCTAGCTTCCTCCTAATAAGACTCACATTCTTTTTTCAACAGATGAGGTTCAAGTTGGATCCGAAAGATGATGCAACTAAACAAGCATGCACTCATGTTTTTCAGTCTGCTCTGCGATAGTATCGGTACCACCTTAGAAAATCTCACTTTGAAGGCATGGCTAACAATGAAATCGCCCAAACATCTCTTTAGTGGAATATATTACAGATCAAGACTGGACAGCCCTCGTTAAACAGTGGTCTGATCCAAAGTATCAGGTAGGCTATATGTATTTGATCAGACCACATATTGAACTTGTATTTATGTATGTGCCTTACAAGTGTATCTTCTTCTAGGTTACTGTTTGAAGAACAAGACCAACCGTTCTAAAGTGAAATTCCAACAGACAACAGGATCTCGTAGCTATATTGCACATTGTGAGGCTCTTGTAAATAGCTGCTACTTCCTTGTTTTTTCTGTGCCATATTATCGTATCTATATTGACTTGTTCCAAATACAGAGGAAAGCCTGTGCGGACCAAAAAGAACCTGAACCGAATGCAGTGCAAATCTTCAAGGATTGCCACACCAGCAAGATGAAGGGCATGAGCACACCAGTTCAAGCCGCTGTTGTAAGTCCTTACTCCTCCTGCCTTTGAACTGATTGGTACTGTGATGTGTTCATTTAACTACTTGGTTTGCAGCCAATGTCAGTTACTCTGTTCACTTTTATACACAGTTGTCTTAACGTATCATTTAACCTTACATGGTTTAAAAGAGATGAATGATATTCTTTTGGTCTTGATCTGTAATCTAGTTGTTATGTTCACGTGCGTACACAATGGTAAAATAGCCTGTTTGTTTTATATCTGTTTGCCCATGATATGAATGATGTCATACTATGTTCATCCTACTTTAAACCATGTCTGTTTATCCTTAGATGTCAACGAATGTGAGGAAATAGACAATACAGTAGGCATGCTACATGGACATATGTTCCGAAAGTGATTTTATTATGTAGTTGGCACTACAATACATGCTAATGTATTACAGTAGTTCACCAAAATAAGTTATGTATAAACGTGTAACCTACTTTGTTTGTTTTTGTCTCATTAGTAACTTATCTGGTACACTAATCTACAAGTTCAAACTTTTAGGAAGCTATGGAACAAATGATTGAACAACCACAACCACCTGAAGGTGACGAGGCTACCACAGGCACAATGTCACCTCTTGCTGCAGTGCATCAGTATCTCTCCACTAACAGTGCAAAAAGCACCTTCCTGCGTAATTCTGGGTTGGTTGTCAAGGTAACCTCATCCAAATCGCCTACTGAACAAAATCTTCCTGCTAGACAGAGTGATATATCTGTGCTCCAGACACAAGTCCAATCCCTAATGGACGTCGTTTTGGAAACAAGAATAGTGGTTGACAAATGTCGTCAAGATATGAATGGTTTTGAAACCAGACTATCAGACATTCACTTCGTTGTTCAAGAGCAATGGCGGAAAAATGGTGAAGATCGTGCTGCTCCATCAGATTCTATAGCCTGAAACATTAGCACTCAGGTCAAATTATTTGTGCTTCTATACATCTGATGGTGCTTTTATCTGCAAGGACTGTAAACTTTATGCCAATAGCCTTTTGTTGTATGGTTGGAATTTATTTTGTTGTGATACAGCATTTATGGTGCTGCCAAAGGCTGCAGTAATTACGACGCAATTTTTGTATAGTGTAGGTTTATCTTAGTAATGTATTCGGCCGAAAGCTTCGTAGGAGCCCAACATGCCAACATTCGTCGGGCCCATTCCAATTGGGCTAAAAACGATTATGGGCCAAAATTTGCATGTAGCCCACTAAAAATATCTGGGCCTAAATCAGCATAAGCTTTCATATTTTTCTGGTAGGCCTGTGCCCATAGTGGGCCTTTAACAGGCCTAAACATAATTTGGGCCCTCAGTAACAATAGGCCGTTTACACGTGTAAATATCTCGGGCCCATAAAAAACATGGGCCTTTAATAGACCGAAAGTGAGATTGGCCCTGATTGTGCCAAATAACCCACTGCTCTTAGCAGGCCAAAATGGTGGCCCATTTACGATGCAGATCTTTCACAGGCCGAAATTCGGACGGGCCATAAATGCGCCGACCTAATACACGGGCCTTTAACAGGCCGGAAGTCGGTTGGGCTAGATTGTCGTCATTTCTATATGGGCCGTTAATGGGCCCGATGTGACGTTGGGCCACATATGGCCCATGGATTTCGTCCAACGTTAACAGGCCGAAAATCACAACAGGCCAAAAGTGGCCCATATCTATAGTGGGCCTCTAACAGGCCAAATGTCAGACATGGCCGAATATGACCCAAATCCTTCACGGTCGTTTATGGGCCGAAAGTTTCAATGGCCTGTAAATGGGCCCAAATGAAGCAGAACCTTTAACAGGCCAAAAATACACCGGACCGTAATACGGCCCATATACTTAGCGGACTGTTAACGGGCCAGAAGTGACCATGGGCCGCGATGATGACAAGTTTAGGACAGACCATTGACGGGCCGATTTGACACTAGTCCTACGTGCCTTAACTGAGCATGTTGGGCCTTTAGCTGGGTCGGCCCATTATGGTCTGCAAAATCTTGTGGGCCTTTAGCTGGGCTGGCCCATTATGGTCCGCTAAATCTTGTGGGCCTTTAGCTGGGCCGTCCCATTATGGTCTGCAAAATCTTGTGGGCCTTTAGCTGGGCCGGCCCATTATGGTCCGCTAAATCTTGTGGGCCTTTAGTTGGGCCGGCCCATTTAAACTTTATGGGCCACTTTTGGGCCCGTCCACGTGTCAACATTTCATAGGCCCATCTCGACCGTTGGATGAGTGACACCTGTGCCAACAAAGAGCTGACGCGTGGTTCCGTCGCCAATGAGAATTTTACACGTGGAAAATCGGCATTGGTCGTGGCTGTTAGCGGGTTATCGGATCGTAAACCGGACCCGATAGCTTAACAGCATCCCATTAAGGTGGATGCCACGTGTCGTTCACCCTTGACGAAAGCACTTCTATGACGCGCGATTTATCGTCATGGAAGTGGACACTTCCGTGATGATAATTTTGGTAATGTCATGGAACACTTCTACGAAAGCACAGGTATGATTATCTTCATTCTGTCATAAATTTGTCATGGATGTACATGCATGATAGAAAACATGACCTACTGTGACAAACACGTATCATCGCGGAAGTGTATTTTTTTGTAGTGCATGCACGGCCCACATCTCTCATTGGTTGATATGTCACGAAATAAGAAATAAGGAGGGAGTTAATGTACCGTGCCTAAGTGTTTTGGGATTATTTGGTTTTCGTAAGGTGACTTACACAACATTTTTGGTTACATGCATTAACATTTTATTAGTTAAATCAAAGGTCAAAACTTGGCGCAAAATGCAAAGGGGAACAATAAACCAGTAAACATCAAAGTTCTCTCGTTTGGCCCCAACTAGAGGTCCGGTGAGATGATTATACTGCACCAGCACAGAGGGGAACGCAGCTTCATTGATTTCTGCACCTGCCGTTGGGTGTATGACACGTGGGCCCAACAAGTGGCTGGCCCACCTGTCATACATCCAAAGGAAGGTGCAGTAGAGGGCCGACGAGTAGATGGCCAACACACACGTGAATGCAACGCAGTCTGCACTTCTCATATAAAGCTTCGCCGCCAGTCCAATCTACAAAATCCTACGCACCTACGCACCCTAACCAAGGGCAAGAGTGATCACTCCAATCGCAAGATCAGTTGACTAGAAGCTAGACCCATGGAGGCGATGAGCGTGAGCATCAGCCGGCTATGCCAGATGGTCCACGATGCCGGCCTGCGGCCCGGCACCAAGGAACGTCTCCAGGTCATGCTTGAGGCCGCCAGGGCGAGAGGCCGCTTGGACGATAGCTGCGTCTCCTTGTTCGACAAGGTCCTCGTCGGCTTCCTCGACAAGTTCACCATCCTCAAGAAGCTCGTGGAGGACCTTGATGTACGCCTCAAGCCCACGCGCCCAGGCTCTGCGATGCCCACCACCCTCAATGGCCTCTATGGTGACAACCTGTTCGACGAACTGGTGGCCTTGCGAGTCTCGGATGTGGGGTTCCGGTAAACCCTTAAGGTTCGAACACTGGGGTGCACGCGAAGTCTTTCCCTCCTACCGATCTACGCCCTAGCTCGCTAAGATCTCGCGGACGAACTCGACGAACTCACAACAAAGAAATACACGAGATTTATACTGGTTCGGGCCACTGTTGTGGTGTAATACTCTACTCCAGTGTGGTGGTGGTGGATTGCCTCTAGGGCTGATGATGAACAGTACAAAGGGAAGAACAGCCTCCTGAGGTTGAGGTGTTCTTGTGCTTGGCCAACTTATGTGGGTGAGAGTGATCTGAATCCATTCCATCCCCCTACTGTGGTGGCTAGCTCTACTTATGTAGGCCCTGGTCCTCTCCCCAAATATTGAGCGGGAAGGGAGCCAACAACGGCGGGCAAATTTGAAGGAGGACAGCTAGTACAAGCTATCCTGACAAAAGTGGTCTTCGCCTGCAAAAGGGTCTGGTGGTGATGCCGTCTTGGGCTCCACGATGACCTTCGTCTTGCCGTCCTCCTGGTCTTGGTCTCGTTGCACCGATACGGCAACCTTTGCCTGATGCCTCGGTACTCCTTGCCCGCGCTGGCCTCCTTAGCACCAAAGAGGAAACAAGGACGATGCGTGCGCTGGCGCCCGCCTGGTGTCGATCGTCATGGCTCACGTCATGAGAGCATCATGAGGTTTGCCCCGCCTTGATATCTCCGCTCCTCGTGAGCCTGCCTGACTAGGCCACTCCTGAGGAGGTCTTGCGTCGTCCGCCTCGCGAGGCTTGGCCCCTCGAGGGTCTTGGATGCCTTGTTGATGAAGATGGGACGTACGGCCTGCTGGCTTAGCCACGCCATGGGCCACAGGCAGGAAAGTCTGGGGACCCCCGTTCCCAGAACATCGACAGTAGCCCCCGGGCCCAAGGTGCGCTCCGGCTTGGCTTCGCGGCGAAGCCAAGGGTCAAGCTCGGAGCGCCGCGGGCCCCAAAAGCCTGCGGCCTCGGTTGACGCATGGCGGTTGATTGGACGTCGGTGTATCCGCTTCCCCACGCTGCCTCGGCAACTGCTCGACTTGACAAAAGGTTGGCGCAGGCAGTACTTGCCTTCATTGCTTCTTCCTCGCCTTGCTCGAGATCTCCTTTCTTGCTCTTCGCCACCGCTACCTCCAGATCCACTCCAATCTCATCCTGCATCTACGATCCATGGCGCTGCGCAAGGTCAAGAATTCCTCAGCACCGGCTTGGTATGAGCCGGCCCTTGAGGCGCCCACCGTCACGGAGAAGAGCCTCGCCTCCGTGCACCTGCTGACGGCGGGTGAGAGCAATGAGTGGGGGAGACCGAGCTCCGGCTTGCCTCCGACGTGCCAGAGCCTGAGGAAAGCACCTTCTTCCCCTTCTTCTCGAGTAGTTTCGCTGTCGGGTTGGTTCCTCCCTTCTCTGATTTCTTTTATGAAGTCCTTGGCCACTACGGGCTGCAGGCGTTGCATCTCCATCCCAACTCTGTCCTCCTCTTGTCCATCTTCGCCTACTACTGTGAGGCGTACCTGGGCGTGATGCCGTCCGTGGCGCTCCTGCGCCATTTCTTCTTCCTCCGTGCCAGCGAGGGTCACATCTCCGGATGCGCTAACTTCGTCGCATCCGGCAAGGCCAACTCGATCTCGAGCACCGGGAAGAGGGCCAACAACATTCGATCCAAATGGGTCATGATGGACGCCAAGCGCGCCGATCCGCATCTGGTGTTGCCTACGGTGGCGCCCTCTTCCAACGGGGGGTGGCCCAAGGCGGAGCTTGCCGATGAGCGGGCGTGTTGGGGCAGGTGGTGACCGACTTGAAGCCGGGCAACGCGAGGGCGGCCAAGGTGACGGGGGTCATGCTCCTGAGGGAGTTCTTGACGCTGCGAGTAGCCCCACTCCAGGCGCGTGCACGCCCTTTGTGGGAGCTTGAAGAAGAGGGAAACAAGACCCGCCTGAGGCCGGGGGCCCTGCCTGACGATGAATTGGCCGCTGTTCTGCGCCTCATAGTTGGGGACAACCAGAAGTACCCACCAAGCGCCTTCGCCCCCTTGTTCCAACGCAGGGACCGGGAGGAATTCGTCGCCTCCAGGCCGACCTTTGATGCGCGTGGGCTGGTGCTGTCGGCGCTCCCGGGAGCCCCTGCGGCACCGAAGCCGGTGGAGGTGTCCTCTGACGTGTCCCGCGGGGAAGGGGAAGAGGAGGTGGACTCGGAGAAGACTCTAGAAGAGGTGGGTGAGACTTCCCCTCTGAGCAAGGCCGAGATCCTCCGCGCCCTTCCTGACGATGCCGAGGCCAACGCCCGCCAAGGGGAGAGGGAGCAGCCCCTCATCCCGACGAGGGGTAGGTCGTCGCTGGTGCCTCGCGATGCCGCCTCCGTCCCGACACCTCCTGGGGCTGGCTCCGGTTCTGCCTCTGCACCGCCTGGCGCCGCTGGAACCCAAACTCCTGCTCCTCAGGTCCCGATGCTATCAGGCTTCAAGCTCCCCAAGCGGAAGTATGTTGTGGTGGATCAGTAAGTGTCTTAAGCTTTGCCTTGTCCCTGTTTGTACTCGTCATTTCCTGATGCTCGCCCTTGGTTGATCAGGCCGACATCTTCGACGAAGAAGAGGAAGGAGGATACGGCGGCCGTGCCTCCCTCCGCAGAGAAAGGAGGCAGCGGTGCCCGCATCTCCCCAGCCCGGTCGTCCTCGCGGGGCCAAGAGGAACATCGCTGTGTGGAATCAGCCCCCATGGCCCCGCTGGGTCCGGAAGTGCCGGCGCCTAGCGCGGCTGATGAGGTCCCAGCTGCTCCGGAACCAGTGATCTCCCAGGCCCTGGTGATGGTGTCGCCTCCTCCCACTGCTGCACCTTCACTTCTTGGATCTTCCGCTCCTGCTGCTGTTATGGAACATGCTCTTTCGGAGATGACCTAGTTGCAGGCAGATCTCCTGGGCGCGGACCCACGCTTGGTGGCCGGGCGCCTGGAGCTGGCCTCTGGCTGGCTTCACTCCGACCTGGCAGTTCGCGCGGCGCTGGGCCAGGCCGCTGCGGTTTCCGAGAAGGAGAAGCAGAGTGCCGCCAACGCCGCAGCCGATCGTGAGGTGGTGCTAAAAGACGCCGAGGCTGCCCGTGACCGCCGCCAAGTGCTGGAGGACGAGTTGCAGAGCCTGCATGACAAGCGCGTCGAAGAAGCACGCTGTCGCCAAGCGAAGGAGGAGCAGATGAAGGCCCGGGAGGACGCCGTCAAGAACCGTGATGCTGAGCTGGCGGAGTTGGGGAGGACGCAGGACGCTGAGCGTAACCGGTTGGAAGAGCTGGAGCGGAAGGCAAAGACGAGGGAGGCCGATCTCGACGCCAAGGCGCGAGTCCTGACCGAAGACCACGCGGCTTTTGCCGACCTCGATAAGAGATCTCACAAGGCACTGGAGACACTCTACGAGCACGGCCTGGAGAAGTCGCTGGCCACTGATGAGGACGGCCCCGCCCGGCTGCTTCCTCTCTTGGTGAAGGCGCTCGAGGAAGTCGTTGATGGTGTTGGTCCCATGGCGGAGGCGGAAGCTCGCGTCCTGTCTTCAGCTGCATTGACGCGTGTCTTCAGCCACCTGCACCTTCGCGACCCCAACGCTTGTCTTGACGAGCTGCTGGAGCCTGTGGCTGAAGATCAATACGAGGCCGCCACCACAGCCGTGCAAGGTCAAGTGGAGGCCTTGCTGAAGAAGTTCCGTGGCTTTGTCTCTGCTCCTCTGTCCGGCGATGTCGCCGATCCTGCAGCTGGTGGTGAAGGTGAAGACAACGTCGCTCACGAAGTAGCACCTTCCGCAGGTGATGGCGGTGCCCGAGGGTGACCTGCGGCTATTCTCCCGTTTCGTTCCTGCAACATGCATTAGGCCTCGTGGAGGCGTTTAGACTTTTCATTTGATATCATGAGGACAATGTGTTTGTAATATTTGCTTCGAGATTTTGCGATTTTCTTCCTATTTGCTTTGCGTTCTGCGTCGGCAGAGCCCGGCCCCGCGCATACCTCAACCGCCATTGGGCCGACCGGAGACCAGGACGGACCAAGGAGTGAGGGGCTACATGACCAATTAGGCTCCTGAGTCGCGATGCTCAGGAGTCCCCCTTGACGTACAAACAATTTCCATACCTGCCGTCACCGAGGCCTCGGGAGGGGTGCGCGACGCCCAGGTCCGCGATACCTGGTGCGCTTGGGTGTGACCCGAGCGCAGCCCCCGTGCCCAGCCCCCTCGCACGGCTCTCCCGAGGGGAGGCGTTGCGGTGAGGCTGGACGTTGAGCTCTGGGCTCCCTGAGGTTGGTACGACCGTGGGGCCGCCCTCAGTTGTTTATCACCAGCGCGGAGCATAGTGCTTCCGCTTGTGCACGGGCATAGCCGCTCCTCGGCAGTGTCGACGGCCAGCGCGGAGCATGGTGCTTCCACTTGTGCGTGGGATGGGGGCCCCCTCCGGGAGGAGCCCCCGGGGCGTGTACAGCCCCGCCCTGACATGTGGCTTGCACGGCAGGGTTGCGAGGTGTATCTGGGCACTTGTGAGCCAGCGCGAGACTCACAAGGCCCTACCTCAAGGCGGGTTGTGCCTGGTCTTGAGTCTTGGTGACTGTGTGTTCCTGCAAGGCGGTTAGGTGCAAGCACTCTACGTCCTCAGGTCCCGGCCCTCGAGCGAGCTCGGCCGCCGCTGGTATGCCAGGTCGCGATGCCGTGGTCAAGGCCAGGGGGTGAGGGCTGGAGAGCCAGTAAGAGCTCCTGAGTCGCGATGCTCAGGAGCCCCCCTTTTAACGCGCAAGGTAATTGCACAGGGTGAATGGAACCGTGGCGGGTGGCGATCGAGCAGGCGATAACCGTAAGCAGGTTAAGCATAGAAAGCAGATCTACTTGGGTAAATGCAGGAAGATACATGCCACTGGGTCCGGCCCGAGCGGCTTGGGGATGATGCAGCCCGAGGGGCGCCCCCAGCAAGGTAAGCTAAAGACATAAGCAAAAGGGATACGTGCCATAGGGACGGACCCATGTGGCCTGGGAATGATGCAGGCCGAGGGGCGCTCCCAGCTAAGCGAGCTTGGAAGGTGTCACCTGGTTCTGTAGACGAAGTAGACTTGGTGCAGCTGAAGGCGTGCGTCGAAGGAATGACTCTTCATGAGCCACCAGGGCCCTGAGCCTCGGGAGGCTCTGGGGGCTCGGGAGGTTCCCTGAAGACCGTCTCCATCTCTTCCAGGACGGCATGGTACCTGGCCTCCTGAGCCGCTAGGACATGCTGCATGTTGCACTGATAGGCTGACGCCACGCTCGGCAAGCCGAAGGGCATGCGAACGTAGCTGTGTGGCGGGCCCTCGCAGCGGCCCACACGTGAAGGCCAGAAGCGCTCCTAAGATGCGGCCCTGTTGAGCCCTGGGACATCGATGCAGACACGCAGCCCAGCATCCTCGCCGGGATGGGGAGCTGCGCCTCATGAACGGCCATCGCCGCACATGGCTCTTGCATCTTGCAGCTCTTGAGTGGTCTTGGTGATGAACTCCTGAGTGGTGGGCACTCCTTGCCCTGTGTTCTCCTGAAGGAAACGTGCCACGAAACACGCCTCCAAGTGGCGCCCAAGCGCCTCCCTCGTGAGGTTGGCAAGGTCTGAGGCCCTCCAGAAGAGAGCCCCCGAGCCCTGTCCGAGGAGGGCGCCGGGTGCGCCTTCCTAGGCGACGGAGGGAGGCGCCCCTGGGACGGACGCTGATCCTGATGAGGCTCCTGCCGCGACGCCATCCTCCTGAGGTCCTGCGTGACGCAGCTGCTTCTTCTTGGGGATGGCCTCCGGAGGGCCCTCACTTCTGCTGTCGGGGTCGTCGATTGCTGCAGATTGGAAGGCGCGCTCAAGGGAGCACACCGCATCTCTCTCTTCACATGGGACCGTGATGATTCCGCCGCTTCGCAGCATCTTGAGGACATTGTAGCCGTGGTGGGTGACCGCCATGAACTTGGCCAGGGCCGGATACCCGAGGATGGCGTTGTACGGCACGCGGATGTGCGCGACGTTGAAGTCGATGAGCTCGGTGCGGTAGTTCTTGCGCTCCCCGAAGGTGACAGGCAGGCGGACCTGCCCTATTGGTGTGGTGGAACCGTCGGTCACTCCTGAGAAAGGTTTGGTAGGCTGGAGCTGCTCATATGGCACTTGGAGGTTGTCGAACGTGTTGACGGACAGGACGTTGAGCCCTGCGCCTCCATTGATGAGGGTCTTGGTAACCTGCACATTGCTGATGACTGGGGAACACAACATTGGGAGGGCGCCGGCGGTGGCCGCACACTTGAGCTGATCTGCCGAGTTGAAAGTGATGGCGCATTGGGACCACTTGAGCGAGCGCGTGGCCTCGAGCTTGGGGAGCACCGCGTTCAGCTCGCGAGCGAACTGTTTGAAGATGCGCTGAGAGGCTGGGGCCTGGGCGCCGCCCAAGATGCAGGCGATTGCACGCTGCTCCTAGAAGCCCCCACCCCCCTCGTCCTGATGGTGATCGTCGTTCCTTCTTGGTGGCGGCAGTGGGGGAAGACCGGCGTTGCCTTGGGGGCGATCCTCATGAGGCTGGTCCCGCCAGGCGCCCTCGCGAGGATGGTCCTGCCAGCGGTCCTCACGAGGCCTGTCGCGCCATTCTTGGCGCAGGCCACGGTCGTGCCAGCATCCGCCTCCATATCCTCCTCCATGGCCGTAGCCTCGGTCACTGTGCTCGGAGCATCGACCGAAGCGTCCTTCTCGTATGGCTCTGAGCTCTTGACAGTCACTGGTGTTGTGGGTGTTCAGGTTGTGGAAGGCACAGAACGGTCGGCTGTTTTTGGATGACTTCGACTGATCTCTGCCCCGCTTGGTGTCAGGCTCCGCTGCTAGCACTGCTGCTTCCTTGCGCTTCACGTCCTTGGCCTTGGCTTTCTTCTCCTCTGTGCCCGCAGCTGGCAGCTCGAGGAGAGAGAGGCGCCCTGTGCACTTGGTCGCCAGGTTGAACAGCTCCTGAGATGTGCAGAGCTCCTCGTGGATAGCGAGCTCTTCCTTCATCTTGACGTCACGGACGCCGTCGGAGAACGCGGAGATGATGGCCTCATTCGTGACCTTGGGGATCTTGAGGCGAGTGTTGTTGAAGCGCTGGATGTACTTCTGGAGGGTCTCTCCTGGTTTTGCTTGATGCGGCACAGGTCGCCGGCGGGCGGCCGCGAGTGCCCTGGAAGTTGGCGACGAAGCGGTCGCGCATCTCGTCCCAGGAGGAGATCAAGCCGTGCTGCAGGTTCAGGAGCCAGGAGCGGGCCCCATCCTTGAGAGCCATGGGAAACCAGTTCGCCATGACTTTCTCATCGCCGTTGGCTGCTTCGATGCTCAGCTCATAGAGCTGCAGGAACTCCGCGGGGTCGGTGGTGCCGTCGTAGCGAGGAGGCAGATCCGGCTTGAACTTGCCTGGCCAGGCGACGCTACGCAGCTCGGGGGTGAAGGCGCGGCAGCCGGCCGTGGTTGCTGGGGCCCACTTCGGAGGTGGAGCTTGGTCTTGATGAGGTCCGCGCAGCGCTGCCGCGGGCGGTGCGCGGTCTTGACGAGGCGGCGCGGGAAGCGCGGGTGCAGCTTCTCGCGGCCGTGGGATTTCTTGGCAGCTTCTCTCTTCGCGCGCGGGCACCGGGCGTGGCGGATCATGCCGCGGGGCCGTGCGCCTTGGTGCCAAGGCACCGTCTTGAGGCAGAGGTGGTGGAGGCGCGCCATGAGCCTCGTTGCCCGTGGCCGGCTGAGGGTGAGGCGGAGAGAGGGACGGCGCCAGGGAGCCCCCTGCGGCGTGGACGAGCTCGGCGACGCGGTCGAGCCACTCCTCGTAGAGGACGTCGACTGGGTGGTAGCGCAGGAGTTCGTTTGCGGCGAGGAGTGCGGCTCGCGCCTCCATGGGAGCGCGGCGTGCGTGAGACAAAGAATCGGCCGGGGTCAGCGATGGAGTGGCGGTGCGGCCGTCCTGCCGTACCGAAGGATGCAGCAAGGACGCCTGCTGCTCGGTCCCCGCCGGGCCGGTGGCAGTGTTGGTGCCTGGAGATGGAGAACGACGAGGTGGCCCGCCGACGGGAGCCGTCTGAGCAACGCGGGCGGTGAGGGCAGCCCGACGCTCAGCTCGAGCACAGCGAGCGTCCGCCATGGGGACGACGGAGCGACGGAGCGACTGATCGACGAGAGGGAAGCTACGGCGCACCCCTACCTGGCGCGCCAAATTTCGGATGTGGGGTTCCGGCAAACCCTTAAGGTTCGAACACTGGGGTGCGCGCGAAGTCTTTCCCTCCTACCGATCTACGCCCTAGCTCGCTAAGATCTCGCGGACGAACTCGACGAACTCACAACAAAGAAAGACACGAGATTTATACTGGTTCGGGCCACCGTTGTGGTGTAATACCCTACTCCAGTGTGGTGGTGGTGGATTGCCTCTAGGGCTGACGATGAACAGTACAAAGGGAAGAACAGCCTCCTGAGGTTGAGGTGTTCTTGTGCTTGCCTAACTTGTGTGGGTGAGAGTGATCGGAATCCGTTCCATCCCCCCTACTGTGGTGGCTAGCTCTACTTATATAGGCCCTGGTCCTCTCCCCAAATATTGAGCGGGAAGGGAGCCAACAACAGTGGGCAAATTTGAAGGGAGACAACTAGTACAAGCTATCCTAACAAAAGTGGTCTTCGCCTGCAAAAGGCTCTGGTGGGGACGCCGTCTTGGGCTCCACGATGACCTCCGTCTTGCCGTCCTCCTGGTCTTGGTCTCGTTGCACCGATGCGGCAACCTTTGCCTGATGCCTCGGTACTCCTCGCCTGCGCTGGCCTCCTTAGCACCAAAGAGGAAACAAGGACGCTGCGCGCGCTGGCGCCCGCCTGGTGTCGATCGGCATGGCTCACGTCACGAGAGCCTCGTGAGGTTTGCCCCGCCTTGATATCTCCGCTCCTTGTGAGCCTGCCTGACTAGGCCACTCCTGAGGAGGTCTTGCGTCGTCCGCCTCGCGAGGCTTGGCCCCTCGCGAGGGTCTTGGATGCCTTGTTGATGAAGATGGGCCGTACGGCCTGCTGGCTTAGCCACGCCGTGGACCGCAGGCAGGCAAGTCTGGGGACCCCTGTTCCCAGAACGCCGACAGCGAGTGCCTGCCATTGCGCCGGAGAATGTCACCTCGAGGTCGCGCTCTCCGCGCAGCGCCTGGCGCAGCAAGACACCATCGACATAATCACCCACGTCTACGCGCAAATCATCCACAAGGACTACTACGTGCCAGAGGAGGACGATAGGTCGTTGGCCTTCTTTGACCGCAGGCAACCTTGGACGGCATTCTTCAGATGCACGTTGAGCTCGCCGCCAACGCCGCTGCTCCTTACACGTCGGTTGGTGACCCGGTGCACTAGGGCGTGAGGATGTCGTTGATGGATCCGTATGTATCTTTATCTTTCCGTCAAATCCATGTAGTAGTATATGGTACTACTAGTAATTATCTTACCTTTCACATCGACTTCATAATTTTCGTACGTACTCCATGCATGAACCGCGCCAGAACCAAACTTCTCATTACTCTAGGGAAAATCGTTATTTCTATCTATTGGTCGCGCCATGGAGCAGAACCAAATTTTACAAGTTACAAATTCAAAAGGAAAAGCTTGTCATGTTCGCGTCGCACCCCCACATGGTTGGTCCGGAACGCCGCTCAAGGGGGAATGCGTGATGTGTTTCATTTTCACTTACAAGTGGGACCGCAGTTGAGCAAACTGACTATCAGCAAACCCCCACCCTGCCCACCGCGCGATGGCTGAGAAAACAGGAGGGAGAAGAGATGGCTGTAGCATGGACTCCAAGAAAATTGGTGTCGGATGGGACTCGTGTGGGTGGCGTGTGTCGTACTGCTAGACGTGAATGCTAGTTATGGCCCATGCCACCCCAGTATATTGATCCTATATCGAGGTGCTGGTTACGTAGAACAAATTTCCTGGAGTCCGTGCTCAGCCCTCCTCTATCTCTCTTCTCAGCCAGCCAGCAGACGCGCGGAGCCCATCGTCTGTTTGCTCACATGCGGTCCCACATGTCAGTGAAAACGCAAGAGGACCCACTGAACCTGCACATCTTTCACCTCGATGTGCTGGTGATGAAAAAAATCCAATAAAGATCTTCAGTGGCCGCTTTTGAAGTTACTCAAGAGTAGTAAGATTCTATTTACAGTTTAACCCAAGATGCACATCACGTGGCTTCAACTACCACTCCATTTTCTTGCATGACACGACCTGGATGCTGGATGTCCCACGTGTCGGCAAAAGGAGGAAGAACTCGACAAAATCTTCTCCACATTTAGATCGGAGGAGTAGGAAACACGGCAAGCCCTGTGCCTACATCATACTACGTACAAGCCCACCTCACGCTGTCATGCTATCACAATATTTATCGGCCTCCGTGCGACACCTAGCTCTAGTTGATCTAACTAGAACTAACTATTGGTTGGCTCTATGCGATGTGGCAACTTCATACTACTACGGATGTTGGCTATACTACTACGGCACTAACACTCTAAGAAGTGAGTCGAAAACCATTTATAAATTGAGGACATGCATATGCAAATGTACCATTCATTACATACAACAAGTCATCAACACACAATGACAACGAGGATCCATGTTGGATTATAGATTAGTTCCAACAAAACATTCTAGTAAATACTAAAGTTTTCATCATGCAACTAATAACAAGCAATGAAATGAACTTCAGCTCAACCAATCCTCGGCATTGGAAACGCTTTCTTTGAACCAGAAGAGTTTGTCTTGGAAGGGCCAGCTACTGTCAATCTCGAGACCAACGCAGGACTGATCATCTAGGCTGAAGCGGCCTATTTCATGACCCATATTGTGATAACCACAGTAGGGAAGTGTAGCAATGTCCAAGGTATAGATACAGTTGCTTCTCATAAATGGTACTAACATTGTGTGAACAGCAGCTGGATCGCCTTTCACCATCATTGGATAGTTTTGTCCGAGGAAGAGCGAGTTTCCTCCAAGAGTATCAATACTAAACCAGGGAGAAGGTGTTGGCGCTATGTCGGTGTACAAAAGTAGGGCTCCCTTTTTGCACCCCTTTACTTGTGTGCGGGTAGTCGCAGCCCCACGCCCCTAGCCACCCTTGGCGGGGTAGAGGAAGCAAAACCACAAGACAACCAGAGCAACGCCAAGATAGAAACGCAAAGAGCAGAGGGGCGAGGTGGACTCCCCCGGCAAGATCCTTGCCTGGCCCTCCGTAGCCCCGGCAAGAGCCTTGCTGGGGCAACTTGCCCGACACCAGCAGAGCCGCCACCCTTGACCCCAAGAGTTCCAACACCATCAACCACATTGGAACCAAGGCTCGGGAGGCACCTCCATGGTGGCATGCAGATCTTTGTGAAGATCAGAAGCACACAAGATCAGATGAGAACCAGAAGATGAAGATCCTCGGCAAGATCCTTGGCAAGGATACCCACGAGACCCGCGGCAAGACCCTTGTCGGGGACGCCCACGATACCGCGGCAAGACTATTCCCAGGGCTCCGGCAAGACTCTTGCCGAAGACATCCGCGGGGCCGTGACCAGGCCCACATCTGCCAAGATTCCACCGTTGTTCCCATGCAGCTGCCAGCCCACCAACTAGGCGATCACCTGCGTGCGACGTGCGACCTCTAGACCAACTCAGTAAGCACCTGCGTGGTGGCATGCAGATCTTCGTGAAGACTCTGCCACCGCACCAACTCAGCAGCCAGCCAGTCGGCGTGGCACTACATGCCTCGTCAGTTCGGACGCACGTCGAAGCCAGGCGAGGCGGCGACAGCTGGGACGAGCTTCCTTGCCGTCCCCGATAAAGCAAGAAGGGCACGTCGGCAGTGCATTAAATGTGTTTGTCCTACGGTGCCAGAGGATAGACTCGACCACTGTATAACTTTCCACCTCCTGTGTGCCACTGTGGCAGCCCCTTTGTCTATAAAAGGAGGCCCGCGTTCTGAGGGAGGATTCGGACTTTTTGGACCCTGCACGCCTTGTAGCTAGTCCAAGAACACCAGATAAACAGAAACTAGCAGGAGTAGGGTATTACGCATCACTTGCAGCCCGAACCTGGATAATCCCCCCCCCCCCCCGCCCCCCGCGTTGATCTCTCAATCCCGCTCTTTCCACAGCCCCGCGCCCGCCAACCGTAGAAGGGATTCCAGTGATCCCATAGGTGTCGTTTCCCTCGATATCTTTGGTGCGCCAGGTAGGGGGCGTGTTGGGGATATTACTATTGGGCGTAAACCGGCCAGGAGAGGCCGGGTTAACCCCATAAGTAGTTCATCTGTATCTGAAGTTCATGAAGACAGACGGTGACGCTTTATGGAGGCCCAGGGCCCAAAGCCGGTTTAAGGCCTATAGACATAAACCGGCATTGATATGTAAACTTGTGTTGTAAGATAGAAGTAGCAGAGACCGAGCCGGACACGATTATGAGCCGGCCTCGGGATTCTGTAAACCGACGGGCGTCAACCCATGTATATAAGGGGACGACCCGGCGGCGGTTCAAGAACAACAGACAACAACTCGAGGCCCAGGCAAAGCGTATTCGCTCCCTGGTCATCGAAACCCCAGCAATTCCATCACAACTAGACGTAGGATTTTACCTTCATCGTAAGGGGCCGAACTAGTATAAAAACTCTCTTGCGTCCCTTGTCCGCTTTAACCCCTTTAAGTTAACCTGTAGCGATGGCTCCACGACTAAGTCCTTTATCTAGGACATCTGCCGTGAAAAAACCATGACAGTTGGCGCCCACCATGGGGCTATCGCACGATGGTTTCAAGTTTTTGGAGGGCAACTTCGAAGGACTCAAGGGTTACGCTATGGGCCGGATGACCAAGAGTCGTCGCGGCAAGCTCTACGTCGACGATGCAGGCTGGGGCCCCGAGGCCGGCTCAATCGAGTATGGGTACCGGGTCCCCTTTGGTGGCATACACGTTTTCATTGGCAAGATCGACGAACCGGGCCCTGAGCCGGACATCTGCACCGACCTCGTCGAAACGGCTCAGCGTGCGAGATCTGCCCGGATCAAGCCTGTCATGAAGCGTGCCTTCGTGGGAGTTATCCATGGAGGGGAATCCGAGGATAGATCAGAATCTGGTGGTGAGACCGTCGTTTATTCCGGTGACGAGTCATCGACTGGAGAGACCAAGTCGTTATATCAGTTACAAGATGGCCAGATTGGGGGCTGTTCCGATGGCGACAGTATTCTAGACCCCTTTGATCTGCCAAACCGGGCTGCGATCTTCATGGCCGGTACGCAACCGGCGCTCCACTCTTCGACCGCAGCGGCGATGATTTCCGGATCGACAGCGGCAACCGCGGCCGGGGCAGAAGGCCCTGTGCGACCGCCAGCTCAGGTTCTATCGGATTTGTTTGACGCGTTGGCAACGTTGATGGTGTAGGTTAACCCGGCGGATCAGGATGCACACAATGCGGAAATCGCGAAAGTGAAAGATCAGATCACCCAGGCCAAAGCCGACTTAGCAGCTGAGGATACCAGGATGGCCGCGGAGCGGGCCGCTTTGGATGCACAAGCTTACCGGATTATGCTGGATCAGAGTGCGTCGAATGAAGTCCTAAAGAGGAGGTACCGATCTCGCCTGCCGCCGGTTTATGACGCTAGAAATCTCTTTAACACCCCAGGAGAAGGGACCAGTAATCCGCCGGGGGTAAACCGGGCGGAGGCACCTGGAGCAGGGGCGCCAGTTCAGCCACGTTTGATGGATCCGCCTCGTCAGAACAACACTATAACACCGCATGTCCCCACGCCACCGCGTCATTACTCTAACCTGATGGACAACATTGTCGCTGCCGCTTCACGGCTGGCGGCCATCGCGATTGAAGGCGATTCTCCGGCGACGGTCGAGATGCGTCGGGTTAAGGAGCTTCTTCAGACGGCCTTGGTTCAACAGGAGGCTTATTCATATAGTCGCGATCGGATTCATTCCACTCCCCGTCCAAGCCAGAGTTACAGTAGGCGTATGGATGAACCGACAGTGTCAAGCAATGTGCGGAACCGTGATCCGCCCCGTGGAAATAACCCGGCGGGAGGTGCTGGTGATGCTCAGGAGGTGGTGGACCGGGCTCGGGCACGCAGAGAGGCCGAGTTAGCGGCGCAGCATGAAGCCCGTCAGCTTACTCCGGTTCGTCCAACCACATCGGTGGAACCAGGGGTTACCTCTAGTTCTTTGGGAGTGTCGTGTCTCGTCCCGGCATTGCGCCATGTGCGCCTACCCAAGGATTTCAAGGGCCCGCGCAAGGTGCCGAATTACACCGCCGATTTATCCCCTGAAACATGGGTTGAAAGCTATGAGATGTCCATGGAGATGCTGGATGTGGATGATGCGGCATGTGCGAAATACTTCACCATGATGCTAGAAGGGACGGCCCGCACTTGGCTAAAGAGCTTACCGGCTAATTCTATCAGGTCATGGGCCGAGTTGAGAGCCCAGTTTATTCAGAATTTCAAGGATACATGCAAGCAGCCCATGTTAATTGTGGACTTAGCTGCCTGTGTCCAGGAGGAAGGAGAGTCAACAACCCATTGGGTGCGCCGGGTTTCGGAGATTTTGCATTCATCGGACCGCATCAACGCTGACACCACAGTTTTAACATTGGAAGGCAATTGCCGGTTTGAACCCCTGAAGTTGAAGTTGGGACGGCTCAAACGTCAATGTAATGACATGGGAACCCTCATGGCTGCACTGGTGAAGTATGCCGACTATGATAGTACCAAGGATCCCGAGTCTGACGATGATAAGACAGGGAAGGGAAAAAAGAGCGGCAACGCCAAGGGGCAGCACCACAACCCAGCGGGTCATGGAAACGGCGGCAAGCATAAGGCGGACCACGGTTTAGACTTTGTGGCTAATACTAATACACATGACAAGGGCCAGCGGCGTAAGGGTAAACCGCCCCAGCGCGGTGGAGGGCCAAGTCCTAATCCGGACTGTTTGTCTTATTTGTTGAACCAGCCCTGTCCAAAGCATGGGACGAAGGAGATCCCGTCCACGCACCTCTGGAAAGACTGTTACATCATGCAAGAGTTTAAAAATTCCGAATCTTTCCGGTATGATCATGGACCAGGAGGCGGTTCGGGCCCTGGGTCTCATGGGCCGGGTTATGGTGGCGGAAATTCCGGTTCAGGCTTCCACGGTAATCAGGGTGGACATAACAATCAAAGTAATCAGGGTAACCAAGGTGGCTATAATCATCAGGGCAATCAGCAGTAGCAGCAGCAGTCGGGTTACCAGAGCAACCCGAAGCAGTTGAATAGCGGACAGTATCATGTCTTCACCACTAGCTTGGACAAGCGCGATCAGAAGCTTCATAAAAGGGTGGTGAATGCTGTTGAACCGGCGGTGCCTCGTTATTTGCGCTGGTCCGAGCAGCCGATTGTGTGGAGTAGAGAAGATCATCCACCCCGGGTTGACAATCTGGGTCATCTGGCTCTGGTGGTGGCACCTTAGGTGGGAGGTTATAAGTTCACTAAGGTACTCATGGATGGAGGGAGTAGTATCAATATCCTTTATTATGAAACTTTCCGTCGCATGGGGTTAACAGATAAAAATCTTAAACCGTCCAATACGGTGTTCCATGGTGTGGTGCCTGGTAACTCGGCATATCCTGTTGGTAAGATAGCTCTGGAGGTGGCTTTCGGAGATGAGCATGACTCGAGATCAGAAACCTTGACCTTTGAAGTGGTGAAAATCAGAAGCCCATGTCATGCCCTATTTGGATGGCCAGCTTATGCTAAGTTTATGGCACGGCCTTGTTATGTCTATCTGCAGCTCAAGATGCCGGGTCACAAGGGAACTATAACCGTGCATGGGAGCCGCAAGATTGCTCTGGAGTGTGAAGAAGGTGATGCGGCTTATGCTGAGTTGGTTTGTGTAGCAGAAGAGTTGAAGTTTCACAAGGACAATGTTGATCCGGCAGATATGACTTCGTTGAAGAAACCAACTACAGAGCATGATCCGGCCCTGAAGTTTAAATCGGCTGATGAGACTAAGCTTGTTGAATTTGTGCTTGGCGATTCGTCCAAGCAATTTAGCATCAACGCTAACTTGGATCCGAAATAGGAAAGCGTGCTCATCGAGTTCATCCGTGAGAATCGGGACATCTTTGCATGGAAGCCTTCTGACATGCCAGGTGTACCGAGATAACTCGCTGAGCACACTCTCAATGTTGATCCGAAGTATAAATCGGTCAAGCAGTTTCTCCGTCGGTTCAATGAAGAAAGACGCAAAGCTATTGGGGAAGAAGTAGCCAGGCTCTTGGCGGCTGGATTTATCATTGAAGTATTCCATCCTAAGTGGTTGGCTAATCCAGTGCTGGTCCTTAAAAAGAACGGCACTTGGCGTATGTGTGTGGACTACACAGACCTTAACAAAGCTTGTCCAGCAGATCCTTTTTTCCTCCCTCATATCGATCAAATTATTGATGCTACGGCGGGTTGCGAGCGTTTGAGCTTTTTGGATGCATATTCTGGTTATCATCAGATCAAAATGGCAGTTAAGGACCAGGAGAAGACAGCCTTCATAACTCCCTTTGGAGCCTTCTGCTATGTGTCCATGCCCTTTGGGCTCAAGAGTGCCCAGGCGACTTATCAACGGTGTGTGCAGAATTGTCTTCATAAACAGATCGGCCGCAATGTTCACGCCTATGTGGATGATATTGTGGTGAAATCAAGGAAGAAGGAGAAATTGATTGATGACTTGAAGGAAACCTTCGATAACCTGCGGGTTTACAAAATGATGCTTAATCCGGCTAAGTGCGTCTTTGGTGTACCTGCAGGCAAGCTCTTGGGTTTTTTGGTGTCTAACCGGGGTATTGAAGCTAATCCGGAAAAGATCAAGGCCATCACCTCCTTGGCCAAACCGAAATGTATCAATGATGTACAACGCCTGGCAGGACGGATTGCCGCGTTGAGCCGGTTTATCAGTCGCCTTGGCGAGAAGGCCATCCCTTTGTATCAGATGCTGAAGAAAATGGATAACTTCGTCTGGAGTGACGCGGCTAATGAAGCATTTGAGGACTTAAAGCGGCAGCTGGCTAATCCGCCAGTTCTCGCTACTCCGGTTGACAAAGAGCCATTGTTGCTATATGTGGCAGCTAACGCCCGGGCTGTTAGTGTGGCTATTGTGGTGGAGCGCAAGGAGGCCGGAAAGGAATATCCAGTTCAACGGCCGGTCTACTATATCAGTGAGGTACTTATTGAGTCCAAGCAGAGGTACCCGCATTGGCAAAAATTGGTGTATGGGGTTTTTATGGCAAGCCGGAAGCTTAAGCAGTATTTCCAAGGTCATCCCATCACGGTGGTCAGCTCTGCTCCATTGGGATATATAATCCAGAATAGGGAAGCAACTGGCCGGATTGCTAAGTGGGCTATAGAGCTCGGGCCTCACGGGTTGAAATACATACCCCGAACGGTGATCAAATCTCAGGCACTTGTGGATTTCATCAATGATTGGACAGAATTACAGGCGCTAGAGGAGAAGCCGGATCATACTTATTGGACTATTCATTTTGATGGATCCAGGCAATTGGAGGGCTTGGGGGCTGGAGTCGTATTAACTTCCCCACGAGGTGATAAGTTTTGTTATGTTCTCCGTTTAATGTTCCCTTGCACTAACAATGCAGCTGAATATGAGGCTTTACTCCATGGTCTTCGGATGGCTAAGGAGATGAACCTAAGCCGAGTTAAGTGCTTCGGTGACTCGGATCTGGTGGCTCAACAAGTGTCCGGCACTTGGGATTCCGATGACACACTAATGGCGGCATATCTTCGTGAGGTGGATATTGTTGCAGGTCACTTTAAAGGTTATCAGGTGGATCATGTGGACCGGCGGAAGAATGAAGCGGCGGATGCTTTAAGCCTCCTGGGTTCCCAACGTAAACCGGTTCCACCTAATGTCTTCCTGGATGTTTTGCATAACCCATCCGTCAAGCCTCCGGATGCCGGGGACTTGGTCAAAAGATGTGATGGCTATCAGAAATTCTCAACGCGCGCTCATGTACCGGCTCTAGAATTGAGGATGATTCCAATCACCTGGCCGTTTGCAACTTGGGGGCTGGATATGGTTGGGCCTTTCAAGAGGTCCAAGGACAAGAAGACCCACCTTTTGGTGGTGGTTGATAAGTTCACGAAGTGGGTGGAAGCAGAGCCAGTTAGTAAGTGTGACGCAGCCACGGCGGTTCAATTCATCAAAAAGGTGATCTTCCGGTTTGGCTTTCCACACAGCATTATAACAGACAATGGTACCAATCTGTCAAAGGGTGCCATGAAGGAGTTATGTCAACATGAGCACATTCGGCTTGACGTATCATCAGTGGCTCACCCGCAGTCCAATGGTCAAGCGGAGAGGGCCAATCAAGAGATCTTGAGAGGCATCAAACCCCGGCTTATGGTTCCTTTGCAACGGACGCCGGGTTGTTGGGTTGAGGAGCTACTTTCAGTGTTATGGAGCACCAATACCACACCCAACAGATCGACAGGATACACACCGTTCTTCATGGTTTATGGAGCAGAAGCGGTTCTTCCTAGTGACATCCGCCATGACTCACCTCGTGTAGCGGCATACGTTGAAGCTGACAACGAGAAGGCACGGTAGGAAGCTCTTGACCTGTTAGATGAGGAGCGTGACATGGCGGCAGCCTGTTCGGCGATTTATCAGCAAGATGTGCGTCATTATCATAGCCGCCGAGTTAGAACCAGAACCTTTCAAGAAGGAGATTTGGTGCTTCGACTCATCCAGGATCAGACGGATATGCACAAGCTATCCCCCCCTTGGGAAGGACCCTTTGTGGTCAGCAAGAATCTGCACAACGGGTCATACTACCTAATCGATGTTCGAGAGCGCAAAGACACACGTAAATCGGAGGAGGAGACCAACCGGCCGTGGAATATTGCTCATCTTTGGCCCTAATATACTTGAGCTACAGGCTCTGCTTATGTACATATTATGACATTGTATATATTATGATTAATATAATAAACCAGAACCTCAGCTAAAGTGGGGTATCTGTTGTTTTTCTTACATCATGTGTGGTTACATGGAGCTTACAAAGCGGCGTCCGGTTTACCCCTTGATTTAGCTTCTCAAAGCTTTATATTAGATCACTTGGGGGCTTGGTCGTATCCGAACCATAGCTACACCTCTTGATCGGCGCAATGCCACAGCATCACTTGGGGGCTTGGTCGTATCCGAACCATAGCTACACCTCTTGATCGGCTCAAAGCCACATCAATCCGGGGCCAAAGAGAGTGTTGTAAAACAACAGCTCAAACATAGGCACCCACTGAGCACAGCTCACAATGTTCCTTGGGGATTCTTTGCTGTCGAAATGAACTCAGAATCTACACTTGTAACAGGCTATCAAGCCATGGCTTGGAAGCCTGGTGTATACACCTAAAACCCCGGGTTAACCTGCCTATTTAAGTAAGTCACTCCGCCCAGGTAAACCTGGTATGACCCTTCGAACTTTGACAAGTTACTCTAAAATGAAGACCCTGAACTTGTCAAGTTAAAACGATGATTGGTTAAGGATTGAGGACCATCTTAAAAGGCTTTGCAAAAATGGTTTAACTCAGTGGCCTGGCAGCCCATGAAAAGCCTCGAATTTGGGGCCTGGCAGCCCGTGAAAAGCCTCGACTACAACGGTTTTTATTTGCCTTTTGCTAAGTTTTCTTTGTTTCATAAGATTTGTGATGTTTTTAAAACCGGTGTTTATCAACCCGGTTAGGCTGTCAACTACAAGTTGTCAGTACACGATCAAATTATAATCCGGAGACTATCAGCCCGGTCTGGTTCTGACTCAAAGTCACCAGTATGGAGTAAGCCGGTGTTTATCACAGCCCGTAAAGGTTTTCTGATAAATCGGCATCATATAACAGGAGTTACTTCTACTCCGGATTAGGGTTATTACCCTCATTACACAGTTGGTCAGCCAACACTATGCCTAAAGGTCACAGGTATCATATATTTCCATATTTGGTTATCTTTTACAACCTTGGTTATAAACCTTGGACATATATATATTTGGGTATCATGACCCGCCCAGTGGTAAACCGCCAGGGCGCTTTAAGCTTCTTATCTGCAGGAACAACTTGAATAAATAGCTATGGATTATGAACATCATATCTTAAGCATGGCAGATTGGCACGCATCAGTTGCAGATAAATATGCACGAAGGCATAACAGACCAAGTGTTTTGACTAGCCTATTACAAGGCGTTTCAGTGCCGAAAGGGATAATTGTTTCTCAATAAGCATTGCAACACGTGGAAGAATAAACCGGCCCCCGGATTATGATTGCTTATCAGCTTGACCTGACAGCTGCGGATCATCTTGCACCGATTCATCTTCTTCGTCTCTACCCAGCAGCTGGAAGTCAACAGTTGCCCAGTTGATCCCAGTTAAAGCTTGGAACACAGCTTCGTCGCTTATAAGGGTGGACGGTTCAATATCAGGGGCATAAGTGTGCTTACGGATTGGAGGGATCAGATTTTGCGCTTCCGGAATTGGTGCAGCAACCCGTCTGTTCTTGTCATCATAACTTGCCTGATAGTATGAGAGATCAGCTTCTTCAGCCAATTGACAAGCCAGTGGACGTACTTCCCGGTTTATGGCGCGGAGATCCTCCTGGCCAAATTCTGATCCGTCTTCTTTTAAGCTTGGGAAGCCTTTAGCCACGTCCACCGGATCAAGATCAGGCACCCATGCCTTTGCCCGGGTTAGAGCGGTCAGAGCTCTGGCTCTTGCCGTAGCTTTCTTTAGTTCTTCAACCCGGGCAGGCAGCATGGGTAGCCTTTCTAAGGTGTCCTTGATCAATGTTGGAGGAGGTTTATTGTGTGAAGCGGTGCAGATGATCCGCTGCGCTCTGGTATACAGCTGCTCTATCAGAGTATAGGCCACTTTCAATTTCTTCTGTACGTCAGAGCCCAGATGGCTAATGCGAGTTCCTGTACCATTGTACACATCAGTAAACCGACAACACATGGGAAAGATATGTTGAAAGTATTAAGGAAAAAATGTTTACCGAACACAGCAGCAGTCATGGCATGAATCTACCGCTTTACGCTGGTCAGTTCGTCAACCACCGGTTTAAGAGCGGCTTCTGCGTTTTCAGCCCTTTTTATCAAAGCGGATTTTTCAGTCTCCCAATCCGCCCGCTCTTTGTTGAAACCCTCTTTCAGTTTTTCCATAGCGCCTAGAGCGCTGGTCAATGCTTCCTTTGCTTTGGAGGTTTCAGCTTGTTGGGACTTGAGGTCCTCTTGCAGATCAGCGGTTTGGCTTTCCTTCTTGCTCAGTTCAGCCTATAAAGAGACAGATATATAATGAGTTGACAATACATATTTGAAGTACCAAGCACATAATAAGTTATGCCCTTAGTACTTGGGGGCTAATGCATATTTGCTCTTTATCAGAAATTTTTACAAGTCCCAAGCACAATACAAGTATTAAGCTTGGCACTTGGGGGCTAATGTGTATTTGCTCATAAAATGCTGATATGGGAATTCTTCTACAAAGTCCCGGTTCATCTTTATAAAGTTAAACCGGCCATTGGGGGCTACATCAGTGAAGTTAAGATGCATTGGTGCAAACATGAAATTGTTACTAAGTCCCGGTTTAAATTGGTATCTTAAACCGTCACTTGGGGGCTACTGGAGTTGATAAGCTGCAATTAAATATAAGAGAGAAACACTTATGAAGTTACCTCATATCGCTCCTTCATCATATTTACCAAACCGGCTTCATAGTCACGGCTGGTGTACAGACGGTTCAGGAAGCCAGAGTGAAGGTCTTGAGCATTCAGATGGGCATAATTTGACAAATCGGCGTTCCATTTGCCTTTGCCAATTGCAGAGAGCTCGCCTTTGGCAGTATGTTTTGACAAAGCGACGGGATTGCCCGGAGCGGTATGGCCAGTGCCAGTAATCATAATGTCATCATCTTTGTCATCAGCAACCATTACTGGGGTTGGCGGTTTGTCAGTATTTTTAACCGGACTTGCCGGTTTATTGTCAGTTCGGACAGGGCTGGTTGGCTGGTCAGCATGGCTTGTGGTGTCAACTTCTGCCTGCTCAGCAACAAAGTCATGATCTTGAGGCGGTGGGTCATTCAGTATGGCATCAATGTTGGTCTCTTCAGGATCTGGAGTTTTCTCCGGTTCAACAGCCATGTCTTCATCAGCCGGTTTATTCAACTGAGCTTTCTTCCTGGGTCTGGACTTGGCGCTGACAAAAATAAACATGAGGATCAGTACAATATATCAAAATAGCAACATCAAGGATAACAACAAGTGTATAGCTCACCCAAGAACCGTTTTTGAGGGGTGGAAGTTTTGTGGCCGACGACTCGCCAGAATATGAGTGAGAAGTACCCTGATAATTTGAATCAGACGGGTTAAGAGGCTGGCAGAAACAACCTGCTTTGGGGCATGAAGTATCAATGGGATAAGAGACCTCTGTTCGGCGTTTCCGAACCGGACTGTTCAGTAAACCGGCGGAGGTAACTACCTGGCCGCTGTGCCGGGTTGTGCGGCGAGCCTCGTGCTGCTGTGTCTTAAAAAGAAAGTTTGGGTGCAAGTAAGCAAGGGGGTGAGAAAATTTTACTTTCCGGTTTGCTCGACGGATTTTTTATGTCGGCAGAGGATCTGAATCGGAGGAAAGAATGATTACCTCTACATCATCAGCATGACTGCCTTCAGCGTCGTCCTGATAATAATCATTGTCAATGAGGTGTATGAAAAATGAACCAAGAGAGTCAAGTTCTACCTCTGATTCCGGATTACCCACATCGTCATCAGCTGGTAGATCGGAGGATGCAGTGGTCCTTTTCTTGGCAGGTTTTTTAACAACCTTGGTCTT
The DNA here is from genome assembly GCF_018294505.1 of Triticum aestivum. Taxonomy (NCBI): domain Eukaryota; kingdom Viridiplantae; phylum Streptophyta; class Magnoliopsida; order Poales; family Poaceae; genus Triticum; species Triticum aestivum. The sequence goes on along the minus strand of NC_057811.1, from coordinate 134,437,550 downwards.
TGGACGAACTGGCTTGACCGGTTTGTCTTGTGATGGTTTCTTGTTCCAGAACGGATCATCACCCTGTCAGAAAATAATCACACTTTCACAGAATATTTGGACAGAAGCAACTTCAGATAAAAAGATTATATGATTCTTACAGCTGGTGGTTTGTTGAAGGTGCAGAAGGGGAGTAGTCCGGTTTGGGCACAGACAGCCTCCTGTTCGTTCAGTATCTTTTTTACAGCCTCAGTGACTTCTGCATCTGTGAGCTGAATGTCAATGTGCCGCTGAGCATCCTTCAAACTCCCCGTATACTCACACATCAAACTGGAGCAATGGCTTAAGGGCAGAATACTCCAGCTTATCCAACAACGAGCAAGATCAACTCCTGTCAAACCGTTTGCCATGAAGGCTCTAAGCTTTGATAATTGAGGAGCATAGTTGGCCCTTTCTCTTGCAGTCAACCTCTGAGGAAAAGGATGTGTGTTGCTCAGGCGTTCAGGGCGGTAACCCGACAGGGGGTTTTCATCAGGTGGAGATGTATCCATGCAATAAAACCAAGTCTGGTTCCACTCTTTGGGGTGACTGTGGAGTTTGGGATGAGGGAAGGTGACTTCTTTCCTTTTTCTGAACCGCTATTCCGCCCAGTTCCGTATTGGGTCCATCCGAGAACTCTGTGCGACGGTTTAAGTGAAAGAAATCCCTAAACAGTTCGACTGTAGGTTCCTCTTGTAGATAAACCTCACAGAAGACTTGGAAGTGGCAGATGTTGGTCACAGAATTGGGACCGATGTCTTGAGGGCGCAACTGAAAATTGGCTAGTACATCTCAGAAACTTTTTGAACCGGGAGGGCTAAAACCTTGTCCGAGATGATTAGCAAACACGACTACCTCTCCGTCTTTGGGTGTAGGAGGACTTTCCGGGCCAGGGACCCTCAAGTGGATGACATCTTTCTTGGCTAAAGCGCCCGTTTTAACAAGATTGTTTAACTGTTCTTCGGTTACTCGAGAAGGAGCCCAATTGCATTCGTAGACTTGCTTGGCCATGGCAATGAAAGATCTGAAACATGATTATTGCCGGTTTAAGATTTACAATGGACAACTATACAGTGGTATAAGGATGTAAACATATTGTTAAACCGGAATTGGTTATTCGTAATCCGGAGTCTGACAATTGAAACAGTACAATGACGAATGCATTGGTGGTTCAACAGGGGACTAATGGTATCTACTGGGTCATCATTTCGTATATGAAGTTAAACCACCCCATCTGGTATTAAAGTGTATAAGTGAAGGAAGAAACAAGTTTCACATCTTGCCATGGTAATTTCAGATCTACCGTGCGTTGGAAAAACAAAATATACTCTGGTTTAATATCAGCCGCTCAAAAAGTTCAGTAAGTTCAGATGAGTTGGATATCAAGCAGGTGCCTTAACAAGAAGAAAGGATTCTAAACTACAAAAGGTGCTGAAAATAGTCAGATCCAACCGGCCATTGGTGCTACCGAAGGAAGAACAGCTTCAAGCTATGAAGAAGACCGAACCCTAATGGCGGATCTAGGGCAAGAAGAAGAGGGACTTACTAGTGCAGGAGGAAGCAGCGGAGGATCACCGCTTTTCTCTGATACGATCAGGTTGATGAAGCGGCCTTTGTCGAAGCAGAGATGAAGGACGACGGCGACGGCAGAGCTCGAGGGTTGGTCAGCGTGAGGAAGACGATGACGCGAAGAGGCATGAGGGGGAAAATGGAAGGACCCCCCGGCCCTATTTATAAGGGTAGAAAGATAAGCGTCAAGCGCGAAAATCGAGGAGCCTAAATTTTGGATATGAGGCGGAGCTGTCGCCTCGATTGTCGGAGGCTCTTTAATGAAGGTGGATTATACACAGTTTTAAATAACAGGTGACGTCACGGCGGTTTACCATGATCCTAGAAGATGATGTCACGGCGGTTTACAAGATCATGTGAAGATGTTGAAGAAGAAAATTTCTTAAGTATTGAGGATTGACATGAACCAGTTCAAATCAATCTGGGGCCTAATGTTGGGGATATTACTACTGGGCGTAAACCGGCCAGGAGAGGCCGGGTTAACCCCATAAGTAGTTCATTTGTATCTGAAGTCCATGAAGACAGACGGTGACGCTTTATGGAGGCCCAGGGCCCAAAGCCGGTTTAAGGCCTGTAGACATAAACCGGCATTGATATGTAAACTTATGTTGTAAGACAGAAGTAGCAGAGACCGAGCCAGACACGATTATGTGCCGGCCTCGGGATTCTTTAAACCGACGGGCGTCAACCCATGTATATAAGGGGACGACCCGGCGGCGGTTCAAGAACAACAGACAACAACTCGAGGCCCAGGCAAAGCGTATTCGCTCCCTGGTCATCGAAACCCCAGCAATTCCATCACAACTAGACGTAGGCTTTTACCTTCATCGTAAGGGGCCGAACTAGTATAAAAACTCTCTTGCGTCCCTTGTCAGCTTTAACCCCTTTAAGTTAACCCGTAGCGATGGCTCCACAACTAAGTCCTTTCTCTAGGACATCTGCCGTGACAAACCACGGCAGGGCGCATGCTGTTAAAATCTGGTTTGAAGGTTAGCACACCGACTTCGGCATCACGATCGCCCCCAAGAAAAAGGGGATCACAGCGATCGGCTCGTCCGGGGCCGGCCCGTCCGCGCCAGCACGAGCAAGCGGCTAGGTGCCCGCGGATGGGACCGGAGACATGGCTCGCGAGCATCCACGACATTCTGGCTATCGGAGCCAGGCGAGCGGCGTCGTCCAGATCCGAGACGACGAGCCACGCGCCGTTGGGTCCGGGGGCGAGGCCGTGCTGCCCACGGGTGGCGCAGCAACCTCTACGGCACCCCAGCTGGCGCTTGTGCCGCGCCCTTCCCAGGCCGCGCGCGATGAGCAACACCGCGATGCCGGAGCCCCCGGACACTGCCGCGGAAAGAGCCCTGTGCGCCACTCACAGGATGAACCAGGCCGGTGTGCGCGCTCAGACACCGGTGCAGGCGGCATGCGGCCGCGAGACCGCGATAGAGCCCCTTCTAACCCAGTTAGAAGTCGGAGCGCTTCACGGTCTACGCAGATCTCGCCGCCGCCTACGCCAGCAGAAGCGCTGGCGCGCGTGCAGCTGCTCCTCGACTTCCCCCTGCTGCGGAGAAGCTCGACGAGTGGAGAGCCACCATCCGAAGCCTTGTTAGCGTTGCCAACAAAGACGAGCCGCTCCCGATGGGACCCTCGCACTGGCGCCCTGACGAGCCGGTGCATGCCGGCGGTGGGGAGACTAGAGACGCTGTGACCATGGTGCACTCCCCCCCCCCCCCCGGCCGCGACAACAGCGACCGGCCCGTCGACCTGACGTCGCTGACAACGTTTCCACGGAATCGTCCGAGTCGCGAACACATCGCGACCAACGTCAAGTCCTTCGGGAACGGGCCCAAGAAGACACTCGAACTACCATCGAACGACGATGGGAGATGCGCCATTAGTCAGATCGGCGTGCGGGGCCTACTATGGACCACCCGGCGCCGGTGGCCCCGGGCGACCTGCCTTACGAGGTGGGTTGTCCAGCCTTTACCCGAGAGCTGCGGCAGTTCCAGTGGCCCTCCCACCGCACGTTCAAGCCCGATGTTGGCGAGAAGTGCAGCGGCAAGACCCACCCGTCGGAGTTCCTCAGCATCTACACCATCGCGATGCAAGCTGCCGGAGCTCGCGAAGACAAGGTGCTTGCCAATTACTTCCCGTTGGCACTCAAACCCAACGTCACGTCATGGTTGATGCACTTGCTAGTGGATTCCATTTCTTCTTGGTCAGATTTGTGTCATGAGTTTGTTGGCGCCTTCACTGGAGGCCACCAAGCTCATGGCCAGGCAAGCGATTTGCATATCATCCCCCAGAAAGAAGGTGAAAACCTGCGCAAGTACATACAGAGTTTCAGCCGGGTGCAGTACAACATCCCTGATGTTCACCTTGCCGCCGTTATCAGCGCATTCCATCAGAATGTGTGCAACCGCAAGATGCGTGAAGAGTTGGCAATGAACAAGGTCAAAGATGTGGTCGAACTTTATGTTCTGACCGATAGATGCGCTCGAGATGAAGAGGGGAGGAAGTACCCCGACGAGGATGCCGGTGCGGAAACCGACTCCACAGGAGAAGACACTGCCGCCCCGACAAAGAAGGGTTGGCGCCACAACAGGAAGCGCAAGGGCAAGACTGTGCTTGCCGTTGAGGGATCCGGCGAGCTCGGCGCCGCCAAAAAGACCAAGGCTAACGACCCCGGCAAGGAGGTTGCCGGGTGTGCTGCCTACTTGGCCCTGGCGGCCGCCGGCAAGCCCGGAGGCTCCGATAAGCAGTACTGCAAGATCCACCGCAGCAAGGTCCATGACCTAAAGAACTGCCGGCAAGTTGAGCTACTTGCGGAAAAGCAGAAGGCTGAATATGAAAGGTGAGCCAAGGAGAAGGGTCAGGATGGTGCTGAGGGATCTGGCAAGAAGCGTGGCGGCCAAGGGGGTCACCGCGGCAAAGATAACCAACAAGAGAGGCCCGCTCAGGGCCGCGACAAGAAAGAGGAGGATGATGATCACGACGAGGACGACGAGTACGGCGAGCACGAGTTCCAGAAGGCTACAGAGGCTATGTGCGTCGACGGTGGCGCCTCGTTGCACACCTCACACCGCTAGCTGAAGCAGTGGGCGCGTGAGGTCACTGCGGCGGAGCCATCGTTCGATGCCCAAAAGCCACTAAAGTGGTCCCGCACACCCATCATTTTTGACACCAAGGATCACCCTGACCACACAACTGCGGTCGGGTGTTTGCTGTTGTTGGTTTCACCAACAATACGCAACCTCAAGGTGACCAGGGTGCTAGTTGACGGTGGGGCCGGTCTGAATTTGATCTCGCCCGCTGTGATCAAGAAGCTGCAGATTCCTGATGGAGACCTCGAAGAGACAGGCACATTTCAAGGGGTCAACGCGGGAAGGAGCCAGCCTAAAGGTAAAATCACGTTGCCAGTTACATTAGGGGCGAGCTAAACTATAGGACGTAGAAGATCGTCTTCGATGTTGCCGAGATCCCCTTGCCATACAATGGGATCCTTGGACGCCCAGCGCTGGTCAAGTTCATGGTGGCGTCCCACTACGCCTACAACACGTTGAAGATGTCGGGGCCGCTGACCATCATCACCGTCCCCTCCAACAAGAAAGACGCACTCATCTGCGCCGACCAACTTTACCAAGAGAGGCAGTTGCGGCAACTGCCGCCAAGGCACTTGCTCCTGCCGCTGAAACTCCAGGGAGGAAGAAGGCCGGCAAGACCCCTTCCAGCAAGACCTCTTCCGGCAAGACCTCCTGCACCCACTCCGGCAAGCGCACCTCTTCGGAGTGTTGTGCTCCCAATGAGGACGTGCCAGAGAGCTCCACCGGCAAGAGTAAGAAGTCCAAGGCTGCACCACCAGAAACCAAGATGGTGTCCGTCAAGGAGGACGGCACGGGCGGGGCTTTCACTATAAGCTCCACCCTCGACAGCAAATAGGAAAGCGCGCTCGTTGCCTTCCTGTGGGCAAATGTCGATGTATTTGCATGGCGAGCATCTGACATCCCCGGCGTTCCCAGGGAGGTGATTGAGCACCATCTTGTTGTCTGTCCTCATGCGCGGCCCGTCAAGCAGAAGGTCGGGAAGCAAGCTTTGGAGCGACAAGAGTTCATCATTGAAGAGATCAGGAAGTTGGAGGCGGCAGGCCTGGTAAGAGGAGTACTCCACCCCACGTGGTTGGCCAATCCGGTAGTGGTGCGTAAGGAAAATGGGAAGTGGAGGCTGTGTATTGACTACACATACATCAATAAAGCCTGTCCAAAGGATCCTTTCCCTCTGCCACGCATCGACCAGATTGTAGACTCCACTGCCGGGTGTGACCTGCTGTCATTCCTCGATGCCTATTCGGGGTACCACCAGATCTTCATGATGAAGGAAGACGAAATGAAGAACGCGTTCATCACCCCATGTGGTACGTACTGTTTTGTACGAATGCCTTTCGGGTTGAAGAGCGCTGGTTCAACTTTTGCCCGAGCAATCCAGATTGGTTTCGAGCCCCATCTGCATAGAAATATGGAAGCTTATATGGATGACATAGTGGTCAAAACCAAGGACAGCGCCACTCTCGTGCAAGATTTAGAAGAAACATTCGCAAACCTGCACAAGATCAACCTCAAGCTCAACCCAGAGAAGTGCGTGTTCGGTGTCCCCTCCGGCAAACTCCTCGGGTTCTTTGTGTCTCACTGTGGAATTGAAGCAAATCCCGACAAGATCAAAGCGATCGAGCAGATTGAGGTGCCGAAACGGGTCAAAGACGTCCGTAGGCTCGCCGGCTGTGTTGCTGCCCTGAGTAGGTTCATCTCCAAATCTGCTGAGCGCGCCCTCCCCTTTTTCAAAGTTTTGAAAAAGACGGGTCCAATAAAATGGACTCCGGAGGCAGAGGCAGCACTGCAAGATTTGAAGAGGTACCTCTCCTCCACGCCAATACTAGTCGCGCCCAAACCACGGGAGTCGTTGCTGTTGTACTTAGAAGCAATGAATCAAGTGGTCAGTGCTGCGCTGGTGGCGCAGAGGGAACTCGAGGGAGAAGAAGCAGTTGCAGCAGAGCCATCGGATGGCGAGCCGGGGTCTTCCCCGGCAGAGCCTGACGCCGGCGAATCAGAACCCCCGGCAAGGCTCTGGCCCGCCGAGGCAGGACCTGAGCGGATGGGCGAAGTGGGACAGAAGAAGAAGATGGTGCAGCGCCCAGTGTATTTTGTCAGTTCCCTCCTGCAGGGGGCTAGGTCAAGATATTCTGGAATGCAGAAGCTGCTTTTTGGCCTTCTCATGGCCTCGAGAAAGCTGTGCCACTATTTCCAAGTACACGAGATCACCGTCGTCATGCGCCTCCTTTTGCAATGGATTTTGCACAACCCAGATGCGACAGGGAGGATGAAGTGGGCACTGGAGCTGTCAAGTTTGGCCTCAGGTTTGAAAGTACTTCAACGATCAAGAGCCGAGCTTTAGCAGAGTTCATAGCAGAGTGGACCGCAACGCCCGACGAGGAGATCCAAGAGACCACCCTTCCCGGCAAGGAGACGAGCAGTGAGTAGATTATGTACTTTGACGGAGCTTTCTCACTCCAAGGTGCTAGTGCTGGCGTGCTACTCGTCGCACCCACCGGAGAGCACCTCAAGTATGTAATCCAGATGCACTTCCCCCGGGAAAAACTAACGAACAATACGGCGGAGTACGAGGGGTTGCTTGCCGGTCTCAGGATCGCGGCAGACCTCGGAATCAAGAAGCGCATCATCAGAGGTGATTCGCAGCTCATCGTCAAGCAAGTCAACAAGGATTACCAGAGCCCGTTGATGGAGGCCTACGTGAGTGAAGTGAGGAAGTTGGAAGAACGTTTCGACGGCCTGCAGGCAGAACATGTTCCCTGAGCGAAGAACAACATTGCCGACGACCTGTCAAAACGCGCCGCCCTCAAGTTGCCTGTGGAACCATGTACCTTTGTACTTCAGTTAATACAACCATCCGTAGAGCCATCAACAGGGCAGAACAAGTGAAGGAAGACAAGCCCCGACAAGTACCTTCCCGCTGAGCTCCCAGGAGCCGCCGGCAAGGAGGTTGCCTGGTACCCCAAGGTTGCCGAGGGGAAACTACCTTCGACGGGGCCCCAGGCCCTGACCGTAGAGGTAGCTGCCCCTGCGGCCAAAGATGTGCCTTTGGTCCTTGCCGTCGAGCCCAAGGCTCCGGCATGGGCGCAGCCCACGTCCGTTTCCTCCAAACGGGAGAGCTCCTCGAGGAGCAGGAAGAAGCGGAGAAAGTAGCCCGTCGGTCCAACATGTACCAGTTTGAGGATGATACCCTGTACAGAAGGAGGCTGAACGAGGTTAGACTGAAGGGCATTCCTCGAGAGGACGGACTAGAGCTGTTGGCAGATATACATGGAGGTATGTGTGGCTCCCACATAGGGTCAAGGGCCCTTGCCGGCAAGGCATTCCGGCAAGGTTTCTTCTGGCCCACAGCCCTCCAGGATGCAGCTGTGCTAGTAACCAAGTGTGAAGCGTGTCAGTTCCGTTCGAAGAAGCTTCATCAACCACCTCAAGCCCTTCAAACAATCCCTCTCTCCTGGCCATTTTTGGTCTGGGGGCTCGACATGCTGGGCCCCTTCCCCCGTGCTGTTGGGGGCTTTGAGTACTTGTACGTCGCGATCGACAAGTTCACAAAGTGGCCCGAAGTGAAAGCAGTAAGAAAGGTGATAGCATAGTAAGCTGTCAAGTTCTTCAAGGGGCTAGTTTGCCGTTTCGGTGTGCCGAACAGAATCATCACCGAAAACGGCACGCAGTTCACAAGCCGCACCTTCATGCATTACATCCAGGACCTCGGTAGCAAGGTCTGTTTCGCTTCAGTGGCACACCCACGGAGCAACGGCCAAGCGGAGAGGGCAAATGCTGAAGTACTGCGAGGCCTGAGGACAAAGAATTTTGATAGGCTGCACAAGTGTGGAAGGCACTGGATTGATGAGTTGTCGGTGGTTCTTTGGTCGATCAGAACGACGCCAAATCGAGCCACCGTCCAGACACCCTTTGCCCTGATATACAGGGCAGAAGCAGTTCTCCCCACGGAACTCACATACGGGTCACCTCGAGTGCTCGCTTATGACGAGCTTGAGCAAGAGCAGTTGCGGCAAGATGACGCGACGCTCCCTCAGGAAGATCGTCTTCGGCCGGCTGTGCGAGCTGCACGCTACCAGCAGGCCTTGCGCCGCTACCATGGCCACAAGGTTCATGCCCGAAGTCTTGAGGAAGGCGACCATGTTCTTCGGCGCGTTCAGTCGGCCAAGAATTCCAACAAGTTGACGCCGAAGTGGGAAGGCCCTTATTGTCGGCATTCTAGGAACGGGGGTCCCCAGACTTGCCTGCCTGCGGCCCACGGCGTGGCTATGCTAGCAGGCCGTACGGCTCATCTTCATCGATAGGGCATTCAAGACCTTCGTGAGGGTCCAAGCCTCGCGAGGCGGACGACGCAAGACCTCCTCAGGAGCGGCCTAGCTAGGCTGCCTCGCGAGGAGCGAAGATATCAAGGCGGGGCAAACCTCGCGAGGCTCTCGTGACGTGAGCCATGACGATCATGACCAGGCGGGCGCCAGCGCGCGCAGCGTCCTTGTTTCCTCTTTGGTGCTAAGGAGGCAGGCGCAGGCGCGGAGTACCAAGGCATTAGGCAAAGGTTTCCATATCGGTGCAACAAGACCAAGACCAGCAGAACGGCAAGACAGAGGTCACCATGGAGCCCAAGACGGCGTCATCACCAGAGCCTTTTGCATGCGAAGACCACTTTTGTCAGGATAGCTTGTACTAGTTGTCCCCTTTCAAATTGCCCGTCATTGTTGGCTCCCTTCCCGCTCAATATTTGGGGAGAGGACCAGGGCCTATATAAGTAGAGCTAGCCACCACCGTAGGGGGCATCGGGTCTCAAACTCATCGAGTCCTCGCCTCACACCAAACACAAGAACACCTGAACCTCAGGAGGCCGTTCTTCCTCTTGTACTATTCATCATCAGCCCAAGAGGCAATCCACCACCACACACTGGAGTAGGGTATTACACCACAACGGTGGCCCATACCAGTATAAATCTTGTGTCCCTTGTACTGTGAGTTTGTCGAGTTCGTCCGCGAGATCTTAGTGAGCCAGGGCGTAGATCAGTAGGAGGGAAAGAACTTCGCGCGCACCCCAGAGTTCGAACCTTAAGGGTTTTGCTGGAACCCCACATCTGACATTTGGCGCGCCGGGTAGGGGTGCGCCGTAGCTTCCCTTCCGTTGATCCATCACTCCGTTGTCTCCATGGCGGATGCTCGCCGTGCTCGAGCTGAGCGTCGGGCTGCCCTCACCGCCCGCGTTGCTCAGACGGCTCCCGTCGGCGGGCCACCTCGTCGTTCTCCGTCTCCTGCCGCCAATGCCACCACCGGCCCGGCGGGGAACGAGCAGCAAACATCCTCGCTGCACCCATCGGTGCGGCAGGACGGCCGCACCGCCACTCCATCACTGACCCCGACCGGTTCTTCGTCCTACGCACGACGCGCCCCCATGGGCGCGCAGGCCGCGCTCCTCATCGCGGACGAGCTCCTGCGGTACCGCCCAGTCGACGACCTCTACGAGGACTGGCTCGACCGCGTCGCCGAGCTCGTCCGTGCCGCAGGGGGCTCCCCGGCACCGTCCCACTCTCTGCCTCGCCCTCCGCCCGCCGGGGGCGATGTGGCTCATGGAGCGCCTCCACCACCTCTGCCCCAAGACTGTGCCTTGGCGCCAAGGCGCACAGCCCCGCGGCGCGATCCACCACGCCCGGCGCCCGCGCGCGAAGAGAGAAGCTGCCAGGACATTCCTCGGCCGCGAGAAGCTGCACCTGCACTCCCCGCGCCGCCTCGCCAAGACCACGCGCTACCTGCAGTGGCGGCGCGCGGACCTCATCAAGACCAAGCTCCACCTCCGAGACGGGCCCCGGCGACCACGGCCTGCTGCCACGCCTTCACCCTCGAGCTGCGTAGCGTCGCCTGGCCGGGCAAGTTCAAGCCAGATCTGCCTCCTCGCTACGACGGCACCGCCGACCCTGCGGAGTTCCTGCAGCTCTACGAGCTGAGCATCGAAGCGGCCAACGGTGACGAGAAAGTCATGGCGAATTAGTTTCCCATGGCTCTCAAGGATGGTGCCCGCTCCTGGCTCCTGAACCTGCAGCACGGCTCGATCTCCTCCTGGGAAGAGATGCGCGACCGCTTCGTCGCCAACTTCCAGGGCACCCGCGACCGCCCGCCAGCCGCGGGCGACCTACGTCGCATCAAGCAACAACCAGGAGAGACCCTCCAGAAGTACATCCAGCGCTTCAACAACACCCGTCTCAAGATCCCCAAGGTCACGGACAAGGCCATCATCTCCGCGTTCTTCGACGGTCTCCGTGATGTCAAGATGAAGGAAGAGCTCGCTATCCATGAGGAGTTGTGCACATCTCAGGAGCTGTTCAACCTAGAAACCAAGTGTGCAAGAGCTGAGGAGGGCCACCTCTCCGTCCTCGAGCTGCCAGCCGCAGGTGCAGAGGAGAAGAAGGCCAAGGCCAAGGACATGAAGCGCAAGGAAGCAGTTGTGCTCGCAGCGGAGCCCGACACCAAGCGAGGCAGAGATCGGCCCGAGTCATCCAAGAATAGCTGGCCGTTTTGCGCCTTCCACAACCTGAACAACCACAACACCAATGACTGTCAAGAGCTCAGAGCCATTCGCGAAGGATGCTACGGTCGACGCCCCGAACGCAGCGAGCGGGGCTACGGCCAAGGAGGAGGACGTGGTGGCGGACGCTGGGACGACCGTGGCCCGCTCCAGGAGTGGCGCGACCGTCCTCGTGAGGGCCGCTGGCAGGATCATCCTCGCAAGGGCGCCTGGAGAGACCAGCCTCGCGAGGACCGTCCTTAGGGAAACGCCGGTCTTCCCCCGCTGCCACCACCACCAAGAAGGAACGACGACCACCATCAAGACGAGGGGGCTGGGGGCTTCCATGAGCCGCGTGCTATCGCTTGTATCTTGGGCGGAGCCCAGGCCCCAGCCTCTCAGCGCCGCTTCAAGCAGTTTGCTCGTGAAGTGAATGCAGTCCTCCCCAAGCTGGAGGCCACACGCCCGCTCAGATGGTCCCAGTGCCCCATCATGTTCAGCTCGGCAGATCAGCTCAAGTGCGTGGCTACCGTTGGCGCCCTCCCGATGCTGTGCTCCCCAGTCATCAGCAATGTGCAAGTTACCAAGACCCTCATCGATGGAGGCGCAGGGCTCAACGTCTTGTCCGTCGATACGTTCGACAACCTCCAGGTCCCATATGACCAGCTTCTGCCTACCAAGCCTTTCTCAGGAGTGACCGATGGTTCCACCACGCCAAGCAAATTCATCGGCCGGCTCAGGGCCTCCAGACCATCCCGCTCACGTGGCCGTTTGCAGTCTGGGGGCTGGACATCTTGGGCCCGCTCCCTCGTGCGCCAGGGGGCTACCGCTATCTCTACATCGCCATCGACAAGTTCACCAAGTGGGCGGAAGTGGAAGCCGTCCGTACCATCCCAGCCGGCTCTGCTGTCAAGTTCATGAAGGGCCTCGTGAGCCGCTTCGGGGTCCCCAACCGCATCATCACAGATAACGGCTCGCAGTTTACTAGTAATCTCTTCAAAACCTACTGTGCTAACCTTGGAACGCAGATCTGCTACGCTTCGGTGGCGCACCCCAGGAGCAATGGTCAGGCTGAACGCGCCAACGCGGAGGTCCTGAGGGGCCTCAAGACCAGGACCTTCAAGAAGAAGCTTGAGGCCTATGGCAGGGGCTGGCACGACGAGCTTCAGTTTGTGTTGTGGTCCATCCGCACCTGCGCCACCAAGCCAACGGGTGAGACCCCATTCTTCCTTGTCTACGGAGCTGAAGCAGTCCTTCCTCACGAGGTCAAGCATCGCTCCGCACGGGTCCTAGCATTTGACGAGACGCAGCAGGACGCCACGCGGGGGATGGATCTCGTGCTGGGGGAGGAACGTCGTCGCGAAGCTGCACTGAGGGCGGCAAGGTACCAGCAAGCGCTGCGGCGATACCACTGCCGCAACATCCGCTCCAGGACGCTCGAGACAGGTGACCTCGTCCTGAGGCAGGTCCTCTCCAGGGAAGGGCGGCATAAGCTTTCACCCATGTGGGAGGGCCCGTTCAAAGTCGTCCACATCTCCAGGCCTGGCGCCGTGCGCCTGGAGACACAGGACGGGATACCTATCCAGAACGCCGACACTTATCGGGTAATACGAGTCACCAGGACTGGCGCAGTCCACCTGGAGACCGAAGATGGTATCCCAGTGAGCAACTCCTGGAACATCGAACATCTTCGTAAGGTTTACCCATGAGGCGTGGTTGCCGGGCCTCCCGGCAAGCCACCTTTTGTACAAGCCTTGCCGACAAGGCATGTAACCCTTTGTACAAAGCCAAGCGCAGACCCTGAGCATAAATAAATGAAGCACCGGTGCCCTAGGTTTTAGCATGCATGCAAGGTTAAGTCTCTCTCTGGTAGGGTTAATAGTGCCCGGCGGCAACTAACCCATAGCATAGAGGTCGGGTGTGTGTCTTTCCGTCCTTTCCAGTCTTTTCGTTGGTTCGCAGACTGCACATGCGTTTCTGCTAAGCCATTTAAGGGCAGGAAGACAGATCGACATCCCCGACCCCGACAAGCCATTGCCGGGGAGCTGCAGATTCAAGCACCCGACCACGGCAAGCCGGAGTTGCCGGGGGCTGCAGATCCAGATAAGTCCTTTATCCCCTGTTATGCATTTCCGTATGGAATTGGGACGTATGAAACCTTGTTCATTCCTGGGCCACCGTGCTCCCCCCTTTCCTGTGCCCGAGAACTATTCCCTGGGCCGGAACTTGGTTGTAGTTGTGGTGACAATGAAGCAAACGAGGGGCCTAACCCTACTTCGCCCCTGCCTCCACCGAGAGCATGAGTATGGTCGTGAATGAAGTGAGGGGATGGCAAGGCCTGTTGCTGGGCGACAATGTTTATCTTAAAAATAACAAGGATTCATTCCTTGGCATGGGCCTCGCTCACGCACAAAGAACCCGACAAGCACCCTTTTTCATTAATACGTTCCAAACAGGTACAGTTCGTACGGAATGCAAACATGAGCAAGGGGATTACAAGGTTTAAATCTAACAGGAGCTCGTAGGCTTAAAAACTAAAAAAGATAAGTGCCACGTGATCCCCGTTCTTGCCCCTTTCCTCCTAGGTGCGGCAGGTGAAGGCAAAAAGAAGGCGACGGGGAACGCGCCGATGGAGAGCTTGACGAGGAAGGCCCTCGACGGGGCGCGTGGCCAAGGAGGGGGGAGGGCGACGCAGTCAGTCGGAGTCAGAGTCGATGTCCTCCCGCTTGACGCCCTCGTCGTCGTTGTCACTGTCCTCCTCGTCACTCCTGCTTGAGGAGGAGTCTTCATCATCGGAGGAGCTCTCCACGCAACACTTTAGGCGAGTTCCCAAGTCCCCAAGGACCTTGACGGAGAGCAGGTCGTTCTCCATTAATTTGAAGTAGAGAACGAGCCCCTCCGACAGGCTGTGGGCACGAGCGAAGGTCTTCCATCCGCGACGAAGATACATGGCGTGAGGGGCGGGGAAGTCGACATTGACCCGCGAGCTACCATTCCCGCAGCCCCTCATATGCAACCTCAGAGCCTGTGGCGGGTCGAGCTCCATCTCCCGAGCGAACGGAGTAGGGAGACGAAGACGACGATGCACTGGCCGGTGCAGCCGGATGACGAACTCATGGGGCTGGTCTCCGACGTGGCCCTCCATTGGGGGAGGGGCTGCCGGCGGAGGCGAGGCCGGTGCGCCGCCCCGTCCTCCTCTTCCCCGAGCGCCACGGCGACCTCGGCCTCACCCCTCCCCCTTCCTCTCATGGCTGCTACCTCTTGAGCACTGCGTTGGTTTTTCCTTGAAGAGGAAAGGGTGATGCAGCAAAGTAGCATAAGTATTTTCCTCAGTTTTTGAGAACCAAGGTATCAATCCAGTAGGAGGCCATGCTCAAGTCCCTTGCACCTACACAAACAAATAAGAACCTCGCAACCTACGCGATAAAGGGGTTGTCAATCCCTTCACGATCACTTACGAGAGTGAGATCTGATAGAGATGATAAGATAATATTTTTGGTATTTTTATTATAAAGAGTAAAAGTAAAGAAAGCAAGTAAACAGTAATGGAAATAACGGGAGATTAATATGATGGAAAATAGACTCGGGGGCCATAGGTTTCACTAGTGGCTTCTCTCAAGATAGCACAAGTATTATGGTGGGTAAACGAATTACTGTCGAGCAATTGATAGAATTGAGCATAGTTATGAGAATATCTAGGTATGATCATGTATATGGGCATCACGTCTGTGACAAGTAGACCGAAATGATTCTGCATCTACTACTATTACTCCACACATCGACCGCTATCCAACATGCATCTAGAGTATTAAGTTCATAAGTACGGAGTAACGCTTTAAGCAAGATGACATGATGTAGAGGGATAAACTCATGCAATATGATATAGCCCCATCTTTTTATCCTCGATGGCAACGATACAATACGTGCCTTGCTGCCCCTGCTGTCACTGGGAAAGGACACCGCAAGATTGAACCCAAAGCTAAGCACTTCTCCCATTGCAAGAAAGATCAATCTAGTAGGCCAAGCCAAACTGATAATTCAAAGAGACTTGCAAAGATAACCAATCATACATAAAAGAATTCAGAGAAGATTCAAATATTGTTCATAGATAATCTTGATCATAAACCCACAATTCATCGGATCTCGACAAACACACCGCAAAAGAAGAGTTACATTAAATAGATCTCCAAGAGAATCGAGGAGAACTTTGTATTGAGATCCAAAGAGAGAGAAGAAGCCATCTAGATAATAACTATGGACCCGAAGGTCTGAGGTAAACTACTCACACATCATCGGAGAGGTTATGGTGTTGATGTTGAAGCCCTCCGTGATCAATGCCCCCTCCGGCAGGACACCGGAAAAGGCCCCAAGATGGGATCTCACGGGTACAGAAGGTTGCGGCGGTGGAATTAGGTTTTCTTGGTCGCTTCTGATGGTTTGGGGGTACGTAGGTATATATAGGAGGAAGAAGTAGGTCGGTGGAGCCACGAGGGGCCCACGAGGGTGGAGGGCGCGCCCTGGGGGGTAGGCGCGCCCCCTACCTCGTGGCTTCCTCGTCTGTTGCTTGACGTCCACTCCAAGTCCTCTGGATCACGTTTGTTCCAAAAATCACGTTCCCGAAGGTTTCATTCCGTTTGGACTCCGTTTGATATTCCTTTTCTGCGAAACACTGAAATAGGCAAAAAAACAGCAATTTGGGCTGGGCCTCCGATTAATAGGTTAGTCCCAAAAATAATATAAAAGTGTATAATAAAGCCCATTAAACATCCAAAACAGAATATATAATAGCATGGAACAATCAAAAATTATAGATACATTGGAGACGTATCAAGCATCCCCAAGCTTAATTCCTGCTCGTCCTCGAGTAGGTAAATGATAAAAACAGAATTTTTGATGTGGAATGCTACCTAGCATATTCCTTAATGTAATTCTCTTATTTGTGGTATGAATATTCAGATCCGAAAGATTCAAGATAAAAGTTTAGTATTGACATAAAAATAATAATACTTCAAGCATACTAACTAAGCAATCATGTCTTCTCAAAATAACATGGCCAAAGAAAGTTATCCCTACAAAATCATATAGTTTGGCTATGCTCTATCTTCATCACACAAAGTATTTAATCATGCACAACCCCGATGACAAGCCAAGCAATTGTTTCATACTTTTGATGTTCTCAAACTTTTTCAATCTTCACGCAATACATGAGCGTGAGCCATGGACATAGCACTATATGTGGAATAGAATGGTGGTTGTGGAGAAGACAAAAAAGGAGAAGATAGTCTCACATCAACTAGGCGTATCAACGGGCTATGGAGATGCCCATCAATAGATATCAATGTGAGTGAGTAGGGATTGCCATGCAACGGATGCACTAGAGCTATAAGTGTATGAAAGCTCAACAAAAGAAACTAAGTGGGTGTGCATCCAACTCGCTTGCTCACGAAGACCTAGGGCATTTTGAGGAAGCCCATCTTTGGAATATACAAGCCAAGTTCTATAATGTAAAATTCCCACTAGTATATGAAAGTGAAAACATAGGAGACTCTCTATCATGAAGATCATGGTGCTACTTTTGAAGCACAAGTGTGGTAAAAGGATAGTAACATTGTCCCTTCTCTCTTTTTCTCTCATTTTTTTTGTTTGGGACTTTTCTCTCTTTTTTATGGCCTGTTTTTTTTTTATTTTTCGTCCGGAGTCTCATCCCGATTTGTGGGGGAATCATAGTCTCCATCATCCTTTCCTCACTTGGGACAATGCTCTAATAATGATGATCATCACACTTTTATTTACTTACAACTCAAGAATTACAACTCAATACTTAGAACAAAAATATGACTATGTGAATGCCTCCGGCGGAGTACCGGGATATGCAATGAATCAAGAGTGACATGTATAAAAATTATGAACGGTGGCTTTGCCACAAATACGATCTCAACTACATGATCATGCAAAGCAATACGACAATGATGAAGCGTGTCATAGCAAACGGAACGGTGGTAAGTTGCATGGCAATATATCTCGGAATGGCTATGGAAACGCCATAATAGGTAGGTATGGTGGATGTTTTGAGGAAGGTATATGGTGGGTGTATGATACTGGCGAAAAGTGCGCGGTATTAGAGAGGCTAGCAATGGTGGAAGGGTGAGAGTGTGTATAATCCATGGACTCAACATTATTCATGAAGAACTCATATACTTGTTGCAAAAATCTATTAGTTATCGAAACAAAGTATTACGCGCATGCTCCTAGGGGGATAGATTGGTAGGAAAGGACCATCGCTCGTCCCCGACCGCCACTCATAAGGAAGACAATCAATAAATAAATCATGCTCCGACTTCATCACATAACGGTTCACCATACGTGCATGCTACGGGAATCACAAACTTTAACACAAGTATTTCTCAAATTCACAACTACTCAACTAGCATGACTCTAATATCACCATCTTCATATCTCAAAATAATTATCAAGCATCAAACTTCTCATAGTATTCAACGCACTTATAAGAAAGTTTTTACTAATCTTGGATGCCTATCACTTTAGGACTAATTTTTCAATTTAAGAAAATTGCCAAGCTGTTTTTTAGGACTCTCAAAATAATATAAATGAAGCATGAGAGAACAATAGTTTCTATAAAACAAAACCACCGCCGTGTTCTAAAAGATATAAGTGAAGCACTAGAGCAAAAACTATATAGCTCAAAAGATATAAGTGAAGCACATAGACTATTCTAATAAATTCCGAATCATGTGTGTCTCTCTGAAAAGGTGTGTACAACAAGGATGATTGTGGTGAACTAAAAGCAAAGACTCAAATCATACAAGACGCTCCAAGCAAAACACTTATCATGTGGTGAATAAAAATATAGCTCCAAGTAAAGTTACCGATGGGTGAGGACGAAAGAGGGGATGCCTTCCGGGGCATCCCCAAGCTTTGGCTTTTTGGTGTCCTTGGATTTACCTTGGGTGCCATGGGCATCCCCAAGCTTAGGATCTTGCCACTCCTTGTTCCATAATCCATCAAATCCTTACCCAAAACTTGAAAACTTCACAACACAAAACTTAGCAGAAAATCTCGTGAGATCCGTTAGCGAAAGAAAACAAAACACCACTTCAAGGTACTGTAATGAACTCATTCTTTATTTATATTGGTGTTAAACCTACTTTATTCCAACTTCTCTATGGTTTATAAGCTATTTTACTAGCCATAGATTCATCAAAATAAGCAAACAACACACGAAAAACAGAATCTGACAAAAAACAGAACAGTCTGTAGTACTCTGTAACTAACGCAAACTTCTGGAACTCAGAAAAATCCACCAAAATAGGACGACCTAGATAATTTGTTTATTGATCTACTGCTATTGGAATCAGTATTTTATCACGTTCTGGTGATTTTTAACAATTGTTTTCATGAACAGAAAGTTTCTGGAATTTTCAGCAAGATCAAATAACTATCATCCAAGAAGATCTATAGGTTTAACTTGGCACAACACTAATTAAAACATAAAAACAAATCTAACCAGAGGCTAGATCAAAGATTTATTCCTAAACAGAACCAAAAGGAAAAAAACTAAAAATAAAATTGGGTTGCCTCCCAACAAGCGCTATCGTTTAACGCCCCTAGCTAGGCATTGATAATTTCGATGATGCTCACATGAAAGACAAGAACTGAAGCACAAAGAGAGCATCATAAAGCATATGAAAATCACATCTAAATCTAACATACTTCCTATGCATAGGCATTTTATAGGAAAACAAATTAGCAAGACAAGCAAGATCTAGCATATGCAAGGAAGAAGAAAGAAACAATAGCAATCTCAACATAACGAGAGGAAATTTAGTAACATGAAAATTTCTACAACCATATTTCCCTCTCTCATAATAATTACATGTAGGATCATAAGAAAATTCAACAATATAGCCATCACAAAACATATTCTTAACACGATCCACATGTATGCAAAGTTGACACTCTTCCAAAATAGTGGGATTATCATTAACTAAAGTCATGACCTCTCCAAACCCACTTTTATCAAAAATACCATAAGATTGAAAATTCTCCAAATATGTGGGATCTAAAGTTGACACTCTTCCAAACCCACTTTCAATGTTATAGCAAACACTATTATCAATCTCATATTCATCATGGGGCTTAAATAAATTTTCAAGATCATAAGAAGAATCACCCCAATCATGATCATTGCAACAAGTAGTAGACATAGCAAAACTAGCATCCCCAAGCTTAGGGTTTTGCATATTATTAGCACAACTGACATTAATAGAATTTATAGTAAAATCATTGCAATCATGCTTCTTATTCAAAGAGCTATCATGAATCTCTTCGTAAAGTACTTCATCACAATTTTCAGATTCACAAATTTCAAGCAAAACTTCATAAAGATGATCTAGAGCACAACTCACTAGCAATTGGTTCATCATAATTGGATCTCTTAAAAACATTAGCAAGCAGGATCCATAGATCTTAGGTTCTCTATTTAGCAATAAATACTAAACTATTCCAACCAAACGAGCAAACGAGCCAAGTAAGACATTAAGGCAAACGAAAAGACAAACAGAAGAAGGGCGAATAAAACGGCAAGGGTGAAGTGGGGGAGAGGAAAACGAGAGGCAAATGGCAAATAATGTAATGCGAGGGATAAGAGTTTGTGATGGGTACTTGGTATGTCTTGACTTGTGCATAGACTCACCGGCAACGACGCCAGAAATGGCTCGTTGACGGGAAATCAAATCTTGACTTGACTTGGTGTGAGCCTCCCCAGCAACGGCGCCAGAAATCCTTCTTGCTACCTCTTGAGCACTGCGTTGGCTTTCCCTTGAAGAGGAAAGGGTGATGCAGCAAAGTAGCGTAAGTATTTCCCTCAGTTTTTGAGAACCAAGGTATCAATCCAGTAGGAGGCCACGCTCAAGTCCCTTGCACCTACACAAACAAATAAGAACCTCGCAACCAACGCGATAAAGGGGTTGTCAATCCCTTCATGGTCACTTACGAGAGAGACATCTGATAGAGATGATAAGATAATATTTTTTGTATTTTTATGATACAGAGTAAAAGTAAAGAAAGCAAGTAAATAGTAATGGAAATAACAGGAGATTAATATGATGGAAAATAGACCCGGGGGCCATAGGTTTCACTAGTGGCTTCTCTCAAGATAGCATAAGTATTACGCTGGGTAAACAAATTACTGTCGAGCAATTGATAGAATTGAGCATAGTTATGAGAATATCTAGCTATGATCATGTATATAGGCATCACGTCCGTGACAAGTAGACCGAAACGATTCTGCATCTACTACTATTACTCCACAATCGACCGCTATCCAACATGCATCTAGAGTATTAAGTTCATAAGAACGGAGTAACACTTTAAGCAAGATGACATGACGTAGAGGGATAAACTCATGCAATATGATATAAACCCCATCTTTTTATCCTCGATGGCAATGATACAATACGTGCCTTGCTGCCCCTGCTGTCACCGGGAAAGGACACCACAAGATTGAACCCAAAGCTAAGCACTTCTCCCATTGAAGGAAAGATCAATCTAGTAGGCCAAACCAAACTGATAATTCGAAGAGACTTGCAAAGATAACCAATCATACGTAAAATAATTCAGAGAAGATTCAAATTGTTCATAGATAATCTTGATCATAAACCCACAATTCATCGGATCTCGACAAACACACCGCAAAAGAAGAGTTACATTAAATAGATCTCCAAGAGAATCGAGGAGAACTTTGTATTGAGATCCAAAGAGAGAGAAGAAGCCATCTAGATAATAACTATGGACCCGAAGGTCTGAGGTAAACTACTCACACATCATCGGAGAGGTTATGGTGTTGATGTTGAAGCCCTCCATGATCAATGCCCCCTCCGGCAGGACACCGGAAAAGGCCCCAAGATGGGATCTCACGGGTACAAAGGTTGCGGCGGTGGAATTAGGTTTTCTTGGTCGCTTCTGATGTTTGGGGGTACGTAGGTATATATAGGAGGAAGAAGTAGGTCGGTGGAGCCACGAGGGGCCCACGAGGGTGGAGGGCGCGCCCTGGGGGTAGGCGTGGCCCCTGCCTCGTGGCTTCCTCGTCTGTTGCTTGACGTCCACTCCAAGTCCTCTAGATCACGTTTGTTCCAAAAATCACGTTCCCGAAGGTTTCATTCCGTTTGGACTCCGTTTGATATTCCTTTTCTGCGAAACACTGAAATAGGCAAAAAAACAGCAATTTGGGCTGGGCCTCCGATTAATAGGTTAGTCCCAAAAATAATATAATAGTGTATAATAAAGCCCATTAAACATCCAAAACAGAATATATAATAGCATGGAACAATAAAAAATTATAGATACGTTGGAGACGTATCAATGGCCGGCTCCGCCGCCACGAGCTCTTGAGAAGGAGGGGCGCGCTGTCGAGCGGAGACCCGCGTCACCGCCATCATAGCACCGGAGCGCCCTCTCGCCATGGCAGAAGAAAAGAAGGAGCCGAGATGGAAGGAGATGAATGATGAAAGATTGAGGGGTGCCATCCCCCTCCCCTTCTTATAAAAGGGCAGGGCCGGGGCTCGGCCGCCCCACTTAACCAATCCAGCCACCAGGGGCACAGGGAATCGCGACCGACCCAATGCTCCAATCAGCGACGACCCGGTTCCCCGCCTTGTCATTTAAGGCCCGTGCCCCCTGCGTCCACCGCCCACCATCTTCGAGGCATGGGGGACATGTGGCGAGCAAGCCAAAATCAAGGAGACGAGTGAGGCGACCATTTTCTACCCTGTGATCGTGGGGCACGGGCGCCTTGAAGGCCGCGACTCGAGTCCACTTAGTAAAAGAGTCACACCCCTGTGTTTTCCTCTTTTTTACGCGGAAGGCGCGAGCCGCCTCATTTACTACGATGTGACGCATGAGGGCAGTGACCGCCCCGCACATGGCCCCCACGTCACGCACGACCCCCACGTCACGCATTCAACGCGGGTCATGGGGAAGCGCAACGAGCGAGGGACTTATTGCGGTAAAAACTCCGCCGCACGCGCGCCTGAGGGAGTCCTGGACTAAGGGGTCCTCGGGCATCCGGCCTGTTGGACATGGGCCGGACTAATGGGCTGTGAAGATACAAGACCGAAGACTCTCTCCCGTGTCCGGATGGGACCCTCCTTGGCGTGGAAGGCAAGCTTGGCGACCAAATATGAATATTCCGTTCTCTGTAACCGACTTTGTACAACCCTAGCCCCCTCCGGTGTCTATATAAACCGGAGTGCTTAGTCCGGAAAGCGATATAGTCAGATAGGCTAGACTTCTAGGGTTTTAGCCATTACGATCTTGTGGTAGATCAACTCTTGTAATACTCATATTCATCAAGATCAATCAAGCAGGAAGTAGGGTATTACCGCCATAGAGAGGGCCCGAACCTGGGTAAACATTGTGTCCCTTTTCTCCTGTTACCATTGACCTTAGACGCACAGTTCGGGACCCCCTACCCGAGATCCGCCGGTTTTGACACTGACATTGGTGCTTTCATTGAGAGTTACACTGTGCCGTCCTCAAAAGGTTTGATGGCTCCTTCAATCATCTACAACAATGCAGTCCAAGGAGAGGTTTTCCTCCCCGGACAGATCTTCGTGTTCGGCGGCTTCGCACTGCGGGCCAACTCGCTTGGCCATCTGGAGCAGATCGACAGCTACGCCCCTGGCCACCAGGTTAGATTTGGGAGCTTGAACTACGTTGCGGATATTCATGGAGACTTGATCTTCGACGGCTTTGAGACCACGGCAGCCGCTCCGTGTCCCTACGATGAACATGACTTAAATCTGTCATCGGACCATGCTCAGGAAATTGCACCTGTAACTACTCCAGCCTTAGATCCGGAGCAGATCGTGCCATCTAAGGACGGGAAGCTCAACCCCACCACGGAAGCCACAGATTCCGCGGCATTGGAGCCGCACACAGACCTAACCTCGGGTGATATCTGTGTTTCCGGAACCTCGGACTCGTTTCTGGCCATAAGTTCCGAACCATCTGTGTCCGCGCACGATAAGCTGGATCAGTCATCAATCGTCGAATTCAGCGCCGAGGACATCTTCCGGCACTCGCCTTTAGGCGACGTGTTAAACTCATTAAAAAATCTATCCTTAGCGGAGTGCTCACAACCGAATTATATCCGGTTCGAACTAGAGGCTGATGACAGGGAATTTCGCTTCCCACCCGCCACCCACTTCATAGCCACTGTCGAAGACTTAACCGACATGCTCGATTACGGCTCCGAAGACATCGACGGTATGGACGACGATGCAGACGAGGAGCATGGCCAAAACCCGCCGTTCACCGGACGTTGGACGGCCACTTCTTCGTACGACGTATACATGGTGGATACACCTAAAGAGAATAACGGCGAGGACAAGGAAAACCCAATTGAGGATGAGCCTCCTAAGACACAACCAAATCGCCGGCGTCAGAGGCGCCACTCTAAATCCCGCCGCAGCAAGGACAGCGACACCGGCACAGGAGACGACAACACTCCGGATGGTGCCGAAGACATAGAAGACCCCGACGAACAAACTGCCGAACAAGACAATCGGGAAGATGGGCAAGTCAGCCCTGATGAACAGGCCATAGACGAAGACTCGAAGGACAGTAGTTATCATCCGCTCTCCGAGGAGGAGGTGAGCCTCGGCAACGAGGATTTTATCGTTCCTAAGGAACCTCTCGAGCAGGAGCGCTTCAAGCGCCAGCTAATAGCCACTGCAAAGAGCCTGAAAAAGAAGCAGCAATAGCTTCAAGCTGATCAAGATCTGCTCAATGATAGATGGACTAATGTCCTGGCAGCCGAAGAATATGGCCTTAAGCGCCCAGCCAAAAGTTACCCGAAGCGCAAATTGCTACCTCAGTTCGATGATGAGGCGCTGGAGCCCGTACCATCATCGCACAATGCGGCTGACCGACCACCACGCGGTCGAGATAAAGCGGCAACTCAAGCCGAACACCGGACCACCCCACCTCACCGTAAAGGCAAGGATAAAACAGCTCGGGGTTATACATATGACCTTCGGCAGGACCTGGATAGTAGAGGAGGACATACCAGATCGATCTACGGATCGCGAGGACGTGCCCCGACACGTGATGACGGCTATCTATTCGGACGTGACAAGCCTAGTCACGCCCGGGCCGAAAACCGCAGACGGACTCCATCGGAGCTACGTCGCGACGTGGCCCGATATAGAGGCGCCGCACACCCTCTTTGCTTCACTGACGAAGTAATGGGTCATGAATTCCCAGAAGGGTTTAAACCCGTAAATATCGAATCATACAATGGAACAACTGACCCCGCGGTATGGATCGAGGATTTTATTCTCCACATCCATATGGCTCGCGGAGATGACCTTCACGCCATCAAATACCTCCCACTAAAACTCAAAGGGCCAGCTCGGCACTGGTTAAACAGTCTGCCTGAAAATTCTATTGGCAGCTGGGAGGACTTGGAAGAAGCCTTCCTTGACAACTTCCAAGGTACATATGTCCAGCCACCAGATGCCGATGACTTAAGTCACATAGTTCAACAGCCTGGAGAGTCAGCCAGGAAATTCTGGACTAGGTTCCTAACTAAAAAGAACCAGATCGTCGACTGTCCGGATGCCGAAGCCCTAGCAGCCTTTAAACATAGCATCCGCGACGAATGGCTCGCCCGCCACCTCGGCCAAGAAAAGCCGAAGTCCATGGCAGCCCTCACGGCACTCATGACCCGCTTTTGTGCGGGTGAGGATAGTTGGCTGGCCCGTAGCAAAAACACAGCCAGCAAAAACAAACACCTCCGAGGTCAAAAACAGCAACGGCAAGCTCCGACGCAGCAGACACAAACGCCGAAGCAATGGTGACAATACCGATGACACTACAGTCAACGCCGGATTCAGCGGCTCCAAGTCCGGTCAGCGGAAGAAGCCGTATAAAAGAAACAATCAGGGACCATCCAGCTTGGACCGCATACTCGATCGTCCGTGCCAGATACATGGCACCCCAGACAAACCAGCCAATCATACCAACAGAGATTGTTGGGTTTTTAAACAGGCCGGCAAGTTAAATGCCGAGAACAAGGAAAAGGGATCGCAAAGCGAGGACGATGACGAGGAGCCCCGGCAACCGAACACAGGGGGACAGAAGAAGTTCCCCCTCAGGTCAAAACGGTGAACATGATATATGCTACACACATCCCTAAGAGGGAGCGCAAGCGCGCGCTCAGGGACGTCTATGCGATAGAGCCAGTCGCCCCAAAATACAATCCATGGTCGTCATGCCCGATCACTTATGATCGTCGGGATCATCCGACCAGTATCCGTCATCGCGGTTCAGCCGCACTGGTTCTCGACCCAATCATTGATGGATTCCACCTGACGCGAGTCCTCATGGACGGTGGCAGCAGCCTCAATCTGCTCTATCAGGATACAGTGCGCAAAATGGGCATTCATCCATCACGGATCAAGCCCACAAAGGCCACCTTTAAAGGAGTCATACCAGGTGTAGAGGCCCGCCGTATGGGCTCAATCACACTAGAGGTTGTCTTCGGATCTCCGGACAACTTCCGAAGCGAAGAGTTAATCTTCGATATCGTCCCCTTTCGCAGCGGCTATCATGCACTGCTTGGACGAACCGCATTCGCTCGATTCAACGTGGTGCCACATTATGCTTATCTCAAGCTCAAGATGACCGGACCACATGGCATCATAACAGTTAATGGAAACACGGAACGCTCTCCACCCCGAGGAGCACACCGCTGCCTTAGCAGCAGAAGTACAGAGCGGCCTTCTCAAGCAGAACCTTAATTCAGCGGCCGAACTCCCGGACACTGTCAAGAGAGTCCGGAATATTCTGCAGCAGGACGGCTCGGCTCGTCGAGATCTTGATTAGCAATTTGGCCTCCGTCCCAGTCCCGATCAAGTGGCGGCACTCGGACTGCGCGTACATAACTACGCACTCAAAATACCATGGGCATAGACGGAGCCATACCTACCTTGTGATCCACAATACGGCTCGACCACTCCCGGACACATATACTTTCACTATTTCCTTTTTCTCCTTTTCAGGTTTCTTTTCCACAGGCCCTCCCTGACGGCCTGATCACTGGTCCTGTCAAAGGGTAAAAACACCAAGATGGCAAGAAGCACAGACGTACAGGGGAATTTCTAGGTGGTTTCTTTAACGATCACTCTACCTGTTTTCAGGACCCACACGCAGCTCTCCCTTGGTTGTGGCATGTTAAATAGCTTGTTGCTTATCGCACTATTTGTATCAATGCGCTTTGACGTATTAATCAAGTTATAATGGAAGCAGTTTGCGGCCCAAATTTTAGGGCCCCAGCTTATTACCTTTGCTCCCTTTATGTTTCCCTTTTTCTGTTGATAATCTTATCAGATAGCACCCGTACACTTTGGTACGTTTCACATTTGCCAGGGGCTTGATAGCGCACCGCACTACGGCAACAAAGTCCGAACACTTTTTACAGTATAGTTCGGCACCCCGAATTTAGCACTATATGCATTGGCTCCGAATCATGTCTTTGGTCAATAGTTGGGTTGCCCGGCTCCTGTGCTTGCTACCTTACGTTCCGCTATATTGGCTAAGGTAGTAAAGGGAGAACTACTGCGATTGTGCCCTGGTTTACCCGAAGGAGCACCTCAGTAGAGAAAGCCGAAAACTGACTGTCATGATGCGGCGAGAGCCGGTCAGCTCTTCGGAGGTCTCAAATCGTTAGAGATTTTTTCCGCATTATGCGAGGGATCAGTACTTATCCGATCAGGTGCTTTCAGCATCCTAGTTCAAAAACTAGGGGCTGCGCCTAAAATTTTTATTGTCAAACTCCTATGGCTAAGTGAGGGTGTTCAAGCCGCATAGTCTGATTGCCTGGTTCGTGGTGCTAAACACCTCCTTCAAGGACCAAACAATTGGATCAAGAGTGTTTAGACTCCATCCCGAACACCCCCGCACTACCTACGTGGGGGCAGAAGCCGTCGACTGGCCAACTCTCAGATTTCATACAACACGGCCGCACAGGAGGTAATTTAAAAAAAACATAACAAACATTATATTACATAACCACTTTGTTTTATCACACAAGGCAGAGACAACATGAATGTACTCATTCAAAGATAATGTCTTGCGCATAATGCGTCGCCACAATGCGAGACCCCTCTAGGACGTCTTCAAAATACCGCTCGGGCGTGCGGTGCTCCTTGCCCTCAGGCGGCCCCTCGGTCACAAGCTTAACGGCGTCCATCTTCGCCCACCAGACCTTGACGCGGGCGAAGGCCATGCACGCGCCCTCAATGCAGACCAACCGCTTGACGACGTCCAGCCGAGGACAGGCATTCACCAGCCGCTTCACGAGGACGAAGTAGCTGCTGGGTATAGCTTCGGCAGGCCACAGCCGGATTATCAAATCCTTCATGGCCAGTTCGGCCACCCTATGCAGCTCGACCAGCTATTTCAGCTAATCGCTAAAGGGCACTGGATGTTCTGGCACAAGATATTGCGACCAGAACAGCTTCTCCGTTGAGCTCCCTTGTTTGGCTCGGAACAACTCCGCAGCGTCTGCGTGGCATATCCGCAAAAGCCCCTGGAGAACTCTGAATCCGGGTTAGTAAAAGATACTTCCTCTTCACATACTTTCTTTGCATACTAAATGCCTTACCCGCCGCGATCTTCTTGGCCTCCTGGATCTCCTGGAGGGCGCCCTGGGCTTCAACCTGGGCCTCTTCCGCGCTTCGGCGAGCCTTGGCGAGTTCGGTCTCTCGAGCCGAAACATCGCACTCCAAGGTCTTGCATTTTTTCACAGCGTCCTAGAGCTCTTGCTGGACCTCGTTAAGCCTGGCCTTGAGCTTCTCTTACGGGCGGCTTGCTCCTTGGCAGCTTTCTCCTCGGCTTTGGCCAGGGCCTTTTTAAGGGCCTCGACCTCGGTCATCGCTCCTACACATATCATGACACTACGGTCAAAACACATCATTTATTCTTTCCGAATACATAGCGAGTCATTACATACCTTGTTGGTCCTCTAGTTGCTTCCTCGCTTGGCCGAGCTCCTCCTCGGCCCGCTCCAGTCTATGCTTTAGTCTGGAGACTTCGGCAGTGTGTGAGGTCGCGGCCAGCAACGACGCCTGCTTATTTACATAAGACACATTTAGTTAGTTTCCTGTGAAATTTAATTGATCCTCTGTCCGGCTTTTCTTTCTGAACACCGGACAGCGTCTCAGGGGCTACTGTCTATATTGGGACTTTTCTCTTTTGTGTCGCTTACCTCAAAACCTGTCAGAAGGCCGCTGCAGGCTTCGGTCAGTCCGCTCTTGACGGACTGAACCCTCTCAATCACCGTGCCCATAAGGACACGGTGTTCCTCCATAATGGAAGCGCCTCGTAGTGCTTCCAGCAGATTATCCGATGCCTCTGGTTGGACAGAGGTCACCGGCGGGACAGGCACACCTCCTTCCCTTGGGAGCCAAGCAGAAAAGCAAGTCCTCTAGTTGCACACCTCCTTCTTTCAAAGGAGGCTGCACGCTGAACTCCGGAGCCGTATTGGTCTCCGGAACCGTATCTGGATGGGGGCCGAACTGAACATGGCCCCCATCGCCAGTCTCCATGGGGGTCTGCTCCCCCATGTGCCCGGCGGTCGAGGTTTTGCCCTCTGGCGCCACACTGACGGCCTCCTGAGACTCTCCCTGGCCTGGGAAAATCCTTCGTGACAGCACCTCGGCGTCGCCCTTGGTCGTGGGAGAGTAAGCGGCCGGCGGTGAATCGCTGGCCATCGCCTTTGAATCCAACGAGCCTCTTGATGAGGATCGTTGGGAGCTGTCATGGGCCGGACTGCAATAACATGATTAACCATATTAATACCATAAAGAGGAGAGGCCGGATACAGGGATGCATCTGAGCTTTTTTAGTACTTATGATGCGGCCAAGGGCTTGCTTCGGGGGGGTCGCTCTGGGCTCTGTCAACGTCCCACGTGGAGTTATCCGCGAGGGGGCCCTTCCCCCTCTTGGGCGCCTCCACCTCCAGATTTGTGGAGGCCGCCCTCTTCTTCCTCCCCCCATCAGGGGGAGAGTTGCTTTCCTCCTCCTCATCATCATCATCTTCGGCAGCGGAGGAGTGAGTCTTGTCTTCGGACATCACGTCTGAAGCGCCCTTGCGGTAGGGGCCACCTCGGCCCCCCTTGGCCTTCTTCTTGGCCTTCTTCGCCGGCGGCCGATAGGGCGCCGGGACCAGCATCTTCGCCAGGAGCGGGATGATTGGTTCTTCGGGCAGCGGAGCCGAACATTGAATCCGCTCCGCTTTCTCTGTCCATACTTGAAAGGGTAAATTAGTAAAGTTTAGTTACCCTCCTTGGACAAGCAAGTAGAGGGTACACCTTGAGGTGTGTGGGACTTACCGCATTGGTGGGATGGGCAAGATCGTGCCCACGGTCCGAGTCTACGGCCGGCGGCTTCTCATCGCCCTTGAAGAGCAGCTTCAAGGCATCTTCGTGAGTGGTTCCGAAGAGCCTCATCAAGGTCTGGTGCTTCTCCGGATCGAATTCCCATAAAGGGGAGGTTCGGCTTTGGCAGGGGAGGATCCGGCAAACTAGCATCACCTGGATCACGTCGACAAGCTTGATGTTTCTGCCACCATGCTTTGGATGCGCGTTTGCAGCGCCATCAGCTCATCCGACGAAGACCAATTTGGGACCTTCTCCATCCAGGAGGTCAGCCGCATTGGAGCTCCGGACTTGAATTCGGAAGCCGCGGCCCAGGTGGCGGCGCGGGACTCTGTGATATAGAACCACTGCTTCTGCCACTCCTTGACAGTCTCCACAAACATGCCTTTGGGCCATGTGACATTGGGCATCTTGCTCACCATGGCTCCTCCGCACTCCGCGTGTTGGCCATCCACCACCATCGGCTTTACGTTGAAGATCTTGAGCCACAGTCCGAAGTGGGGCTGGATGCGGAGGAAAGGCTCACACACGACAATAAATGCCGAGATGTTGAGGAAAGAGTTCGGGGCTAGATCATGGAAATCTAGCTCATAATAGAACATAAGTCCAAGGACGAAAGGGTGGAGAGGAAACCCTAAGCCGCAGACGAAATGAGGGAGGAACACTACCCTCTCGTTGGGCTTCGGTGTAGGGACGACTTGCCCCTTGGCCGGAAGCCGGTGGGTGATTTGTTTCGCCAGATACCCGGCCTCCCGAAGCTCGGCGATGTCCTTCTCCTTAACGGAGGAGGCCATCCACTTGCCTTGCCCTCCGGATCCGGACATGGTGGAGTGCTTTCTTGAGGTGGAAAAGATGAGAACTTGGGCGCTGGAGCTCAAGGATGGAGGGGCAGAGGAAGAGAGAAGGCGTGGGTGAAGAAAGGGAATCCTATCCCCCTATAAAGGCAGTGAATATTGAACGCCTCCCCACTCGCCTTAAAACTCGCCTGTTCCCAAGGGCTGTGCAAACGGCACGGTTGGATTACCCACGCCCGTATTGATGAGAATCCCGCAATAAGGGGACACGATCTCTACTTTGACAAGACGTGCCAATGGAAACCGCGTCTCGAAATGTGGAACGGCAGACGAAAGCAGTTCGAAATAATGGCCGGGCAGACGCAATGTCATCTTGCAAAAAGTTGTCAGCGGATGGGACTCGTGAAATATTATACTCTCTACGGCTGTGTGTGTGGTACTTGTGTTGCAGATCCGGACACGTTCGTTTCGTCCGAAGATTATCTTGGAGTATTCAAAAAGGGGAACCCGCCTTGCAATGCCGAAGACAATCTGCGCGCCAGAACCCTCATCATTGAAGCCTGGTTCAGGGGCTACTGAGGGAGTCCCGGACTAAGGGGTCCTCGGGCGTCCGGCCTGTTGGACATGGGCCGGACTAATGGGTTGTGAAGATACAAGACCGAAGACTCTCTTCCGTGTCAGGATGGGACTCTCGTTGGCGTGGAAGGCAAGCTTGGCGACCAAATATGAAGATTCCTTTCTCTGTAACTGACTTTGTACAACCCTAGCCCCCTCCGGTGCCCATATAAACCGGAGGGCTTAGTCCAGAAAGAGATATAGTCAGACAGGCTAGACTTCTAGGGTTTTAGCCATTATGATATCGTGGTAGATCAACTCTTGTAATACTCATATTCATCAAGATCAATCAAGCAGGAAGTAGGGTATTACCTCCATAGAGAGGGCCCGAACCTGGGTAAACATTGTGTCCCTTGTCTCCTGTTACCATTGACCTTGGACGCACAGTTCGGGACCCCCTACCCGAGATCCGCCGGTTTTGACACCGACAGCGCCTGCGCACCGTTCTGGGCCTGGCCCAATAACGCCCCGCGCTTATATGTGGCCCAGGCCCGGGGGCTCCTGTCGGTGTACAAAAGTAGGGGTCCCTTTTTGCACCCCTTTACTTGTGCGCGGGCAGTCGCAACCCCACGCCCCTGGCCACCCTTGGCGGGGCAGAGGAAGCAAAACCACAAGACAACTAGAGCAATGCCAAGACAGAAACGCAAAGAGCAGAGGGGCGAGGTGTACTCCCCCGGCAAGGCCCTTGCCGGGGCGACCTCCGCAGCCCCGGCAAGAGCCTTGCCAGGGCAACTTGCCCGACACCAGCAGAGCCGCCACCCTTGAGCCCAAGAGTTCCAACACCATCAACCACATTGGAACCAAGGCTCAGGAGGCACCTCCATGGTGGCATGCAGATCTTTGTGAAGATCAGAAGCACACAACATCATATGAGAACCAGAAGACGAAGACCCTCGGCAAGATCCTTGCCAAGGATACCCACGAGACCCCCGGCAAGACCCTTGCCAGGGACGCCCGCGACGCCGCGGCAAGACTCTAGCCGGGGCTCCGGCAAGACTCTTGCCGAAGACATCCGCGGGACCGCGACCAAGCCCACATCTGCCAAGATTCCACCGCCGTTCCCATGCAGCTGCCAGCCCACCAACTACGCGAGCACCTGCGTGGCGACATGCGGCCTCTAGACCAACTCAGCAAGCACCTGCGTGGTGGCATGCAGATCTTCGTGAAGACTCTGCCACCGCCACCAACTCAGTAGCCAGCCAGCCGGCGTGGCACTACACACCTCGTCAGTTCGGACGCGCGTCGAAGCCAGGCGAGGCGGCGACAGCTGGGACAAGCTTCCTTGCCGTCCCCGATAAAGCAAGAAGGGCACGTCGGCAGCGCATTAAATGCGTTTGTCCTACGGTGCCAGAGGATAGACTCGACCACTGTATAGCTTTCCACCTCCTGTGTGCCACTGTGGCAGCCCCTTTGTCTATAAAAGGAGGCCCGCGGCGTACTGAGGGAGGATTCGGACTTTTTGGACCCTGCACACCTTGTAGCTAGTCCAAGAACACCAGATAAACAGAAACCAGCAGGAGTAGGGTATTACGCATCACTTGCGGCCTGAACCTAGATAATCACCCCCCCCCCCCCGCGTTGATCTCTCAATCCCGCTCTTTCCACAGCCCCATGCCCGCCAACCGTAGAAGGGTTTCTATGATCCCATAGGTGTCGTTTCCCCCGACACGCTAGCACAGTAGTATCCATCTCGAATACCCTGCAACGGATGTTGGAATAGGTCCGGAGAGTGCGACCATGGGAGACAACACCTGCTTCTTTAGTAACATCAGTGGTGCCCTGTATACAGACAAGAAGAGGTGATCCATCGGAATAAGTTGCCAGGCGCCACTGAGTATATGGGTCCTCATGCTCGTGATCATCATCGTCGTCATCTCCCCCTTGGTTATAAAAAATTTCGAGTATAGGTGGTGGAATGTTCACAGGACCTTGGAAACACAAGAAGGTTAATTAGTAAAGGGAAACTAGCTAACCCGCATGCATGTGGATGAAACAATTATTACGGTGGAAGACAAACGTACCGAAAGCATAAGGATTCCATGCAAAAACAGTGCCACGAGTGGTGGCAGCAAACACAAGACCCTCGTATTGAATTGCATCACAGTACACATTCATGTATAGAAACTGATTTTTGAGCAATATCCATCGAGGCGTGGAAGTAAGGACGGCAACAAGCTTGTCGAAGATAGCAACAACTTCATAGTTCGTGTAATCCCAAGAGCGGTCGGGAACTTGACAAATTGCTATCTTCCATAGATGACATTCACCATGATCGTAGTTGAACGTACGTAGAATACCGGTGTGCTCAACCTCTGGGCAGTCTGAGATTTTTGGAAGTGGAACCCAGTGACAAGTGTACACATTCACAAGTTCCCACTCACAGTTGTACCCAATATAAACTACCCAATCTCCGTTTGCGCCTGCCCAAGCCTTACCCTCAAGCGATGGCATCTTAACATCACACGTATCATTATCAATCGGCATCAACTTGCACAAGGCGAGGCCTCCGTCGTCCGCGCGCCAGTCAGCAGGGTCACGGTGAAGAAGATAGGGGAGATCAAATTGCTCCTGGACCCTCGGGTTCCTTGTAATGATGTTATTAGTTGAGTCGAAAATGGTCTTGAACGAACCTGCCATGATAGCCGAGGTGATGACGTCGCACTGATCAATGAGTTCCTCCACCACATCATCATTCCGATCGGGGCAAGAATAACGGGGTAGTTTCCGGCCTGTTCCCTCTATCCAGAAGACGATCGAACAATGGCAGAAGGAAGGGTGAAGGCCAATGGAGGAGGGAGGAAGAGCGTGCGACAGCAGTTCCAAATCGAGAGGGAAAGGCGAAGAGTCGGTGGACGGTTGCCACAGTACATGAAGAGGTGCCCCGGCCTACATAGACATCCGTTCGGAAATTGTACAAAAGGACCCGCCGTCGTCTCACTGACATGTTGGAACGGGACCACATGTCAACGAAACATGGTGTGTAATTTCTCATGCAAAATGCGATCTGGCCGCGTTGGCCCGAGGTGCCGCATTAGTTATCGACCTTTATTTTTTTAATGGCGTGTCGTTCAGTTTTGAAGCACGACTAACTGGTACTGTATGCAGAGAAAATATAAACTACTCTACCACTACTCCACCTCTAGTACTAGTAGTATAAAAAAGATATATAGGTTGGAGCTTCAGCGCTTTCTTGCTAAGGGTTGCCCACTTGCTTCTCACACTATCACCCTCTCACCAGATCTAAAAAAGACGGCCTCTCTCTCCTTCCTCACCGGTGGTCACAGATCCGTCGGGGAAGAAAAGGACGTGCAGCATTGACGCACTCGTCGTTGGCGAGCGAGGTCCCGCACTGACGACAAGGCCGTCCTCTTAGACCTAGTGCCCACGCGGGATGGCCTCCGTCCCCAAGCTCGCTGCCGTAGTGTCTGCGGAGGACGACGACCACGAGCAAAGCCACTTCCCGCCGACCCTCAGGTATGCTACCTCTTTTCGAACCATACCCTCGTTCTATTGCCCCATCTGCCACGTCGCTGCATGTGAATATTTTTCCACTCCACCATCTTCCCATTTTGCTATCCTCTGCTCTGCTGGTCACGCAGACGAAAACCTTAATTTGCACTATTAAAGGAAACCCTACTTCATGCAGACTAATCCATGTCTGGGTTGAATAAGGAAAGGAAGGGAGACTGTACTGTCCAGAGACTAGGCATCGAACCCGCTTCTAGGTTGAAAAGGGGAAAATCAGTAGCTAAGGAACGAGTCTTGTGTCTCTTGGTTGAAGAAGGGTAGAAAGGCATGACAACGCAATAGAGAATGACCAGGTCGATCGGTTTGTTGTCCTCACGTAGGAAAAAGGTGGCTAAAGAGAACAAAAATGGGACGTAATCCACATATGATGCCTGGATATTTGTTGCTCTGGGCAACCATACCTCCCTCACCACTCTATGCGTCTGTGGAGGTACATCGTACTGGTGCGCCCACTATCCGAATGGGCCTCCCATGCTCTTATTGCCACTTTTTTGCTGTTAGTATAACGCCAGCGGTCAAGTCAAGTAATGCTACTGCTAAAGTGATGCCACATTTAACTAATGCCGCACTCAGTCTAATGCCACCGATAAATTTAAGCAATGCCATTTAATGTCATTGGATTATTTCAGGGTTAGCTGTTGATTGTGGATGTATTAAAGTTTTTTCAGCTAAGGCATTCTAATGCTGTTGCACAGCCAGTATACCAACAATGGAACTTGATACTACCTTCAGATTTTTGCACTGTTAATGCTTATAGATTGCATACCTCACTTTCATGAGATAAGTCAAATTTTTTTGTACAGTGTCACCAAAATGCCAAGGCGCTAATGTCATTTTATTTTCGTTAAATTGCACAAAAAATTATGAAGACAAGAGGAAAGGTCAAGAGTGGGCACCTCCTCCTCCGGCTGTTCTCTTGACTCATTCGATCAAGTTTTTATGTTTGATCGATTATCAAGATTGGGATAGCAATTTTTAGGTCCCCTCGAGTTTGAAATGATATTTACCTTGAAGGTACATGGTTTGCAATTTTTTTATACTGTCATTAGTTAATAATGCTAGTTACCTTCAGACTTTTGCATTTGGTTTAATGCTCTTGCACAGCTAGTATTCCAATGCTGAAACTTGTTACCTTTACATTTTGTATTGTTAATTCTTATAGAAATCTTATAGTGCTAGAGCTTATGGAAATCTGTTCAGTAAAACCATTGTACTATACCCTGTAATAAAATAACTACTCTATTGTTGCACTAGCCACTGGATTAGTGTATATTTGTACTATTTGAATGGTATTGCATTAGCGTATGGACATATATAAAGTGTGGCAAGCTTTCCCAAATATGTGCTCAAGAAAACTACTACCTGTTTTTCTAAATACTAGACGTTTGGGTACTTTAAATTGAACTGCGGAAACATCTTATATTAAGCAACAGAGGGTGTAGAGTTCACTCAAATTATCCCGGTAAAGCTAGTCACACCTTTGTTAAAATTAATGTTAATTATGTTATCGGAGGAGGTGTGTATGTTTGTCTCTAATGCCTGTCGACTACATACCTGACATCATCATGTAATGTTAAGTCATTTCCTTTTGTACATTGTCACTGAATTGTCAAGGCGGTGATGGCATTTTATTTTAATTGAACTGCACAAAATATGCTTAAAAGAAGAGGAAAGGTCAGCAATGGTTCAATTTTTCAGAAAAAACTATGTATGCCTTCCTGACATCAACCGTTGTTGCCTTATTTATTCCTTCAAACACGTGGTTAGAAACAGTCTTGCTACCTTTTCCCATTAAGAAATTGGAATGCTTATATTTGTGAGTATATGCCTCAACTAGTGCCACTTTTATAGTAATCACACTTTCAATATCTATGCAAACAGGGATGCTCGATTTTAGTGGAACTGCACAAAAAGTCCAAATGGTTCGACATTAGGAGCATGTTTTCTTCCAAACCTTTATATCCAATTGGTGGCACTATGAGCTGTTCATTACGAAGGTACATGGTTTGCTACTATCTTGCTACTCTTTTTGTACTATCTTAGATAGTAATACTAGTGGTTTGCATGTGAATTTATTGGCAGGGTGGACCTACATTGGAGGTGCAGGACAGGATTCAATGATTGGATGCTCAATTTTGGTTGTATCGATTTCACCTTTTCCATCACTGCGAACTTGGATATCCTTGGTCTGATGAAGAATAGGCGCTATATTTCTTTGAACCAGCAAATCAATTCAGTATGAAATTGTCCAGGGCAAAACATGGCTGTATCAAATTGTCCAGTGCAAAACATGACAGATGCTAAGCGGAAGAGACGTGTTTAAACCAAAAATACAAGGTGGGGTATATGTTTACTAGCTGCTTGATATTTGTGCAGACAGAGATGTCTGCCCGTTGCTATTTGGCAAACAAACAAAGTGACCGCAATTTTGGTTGACCTGCACAAGAGAATAGTATAGTCACTGCATGCAATGCCATTTGAAAATAGACACAGAAAGATTGGATAGTCACCTCATGGACTACAGAAAAGTAGTACTGTACTATTTATTGGCCAACACTAGGTGCTTCATTGCTTTGGTCTGATTATACAATGGGCATCATTTTGCCCAAGTTAAAGTTTGTATTCTGAATAGTCTCGCCGTGTGATCGAGAGAAGACCAAATCATATTGCAGTGGATGTTCCTCCATCATGTGTGGTTCATTCTCATGGTTCCAGCTATTGGTGAAATCACTTACGTTTGCAAGAGGAATTGTAGACTTCACAAACAAATTTGTCTTTCACTCTGTATTGAATGTTGGCCAAGAGAAGCATCCATGTTAGTAGGAAGAACAGATGTTTTTTCTAGATCTTTGCTTTTGGAGCTACATATTTGTATATGATCTGTCAATCATTGAGATGCATTAACATGTTGATCTTATGTATGGGAATCATACTAGTTGGTTTTGAATTTGAGCTACTAATGTGAACATATTACTATGCCAGGCCTATGAGTCTCGTGTGAACATTTCGAACGGATCGGCTCTTACTGTTGTGCACAGCATGATCCTTATTTCTGTGTTCTTAGTGTTTACAAGTTACTAACAGTTCCTTATTTCTGTTCGCTCAGTGTTTACAAGTTACTGATCGATCACTAGCTAGCCTACTAATGCACTCCTGGCAGTTTTAGTTGCGACGCACAATCCAAAGTGGCAGTTTTTTGAATAAAAATGCCTACCTCTGAAGAAACTGACAAGTTGCTCTGAAGAAAATGCCATGCGAATCTGAAGAAACTGCCAGCAAAAATGTTCGCAAATGCCTTATCTCCCAGCGAACGTTCATCAGCTAATGCAATCCTACACGTACACCATCCGACCTAATCGATCCTACACATACACTATCCGACCTACTCGATCCTACACGAATAAATAGCGGATCACGCACGTACTACCTCCTTTCCGGTTTTTGCAGGGCTCAATTCAAAAAACGACCTACTCGATCCTACACGAATAAATAGCGGATCACGCACGTACTACCTCCTTTCCGGTTTGCAGGGCTTAATTCAAAAATCTCATCAACCAAGGTAGATGATGAGTGGTGGAATCATTTTTTACAAGGAGGGAGTACCTCATCTGGATGATTCGAGTGCACTCTTTTGACCGTCATGCCGGCGTGCGACCCAGCATAGACGGGACGCACCACTGACGGGACGGGACGGCACAGTCATAATTTCAGTTTTTCTAGTTTTCCATGGCAAGCTGGCGCGCTAAGCCATTGAATTCCGATGACCGCGATGACCGTCGTGTTTCCTGCGACACGCTGGTTCACCTACCTTCCACCTATAATTACTGTTTCTCGGCCTTCTCTGGTGGCACCATCACCCAACTCGCCCTATCCTCATAAGCCCCCACTGGCCCGACGTCGCTCGCCACTTATCCTCGCTCTCGCCACGTCCGCCATGCCCCCGCCCGTCCGTGATAGGCAATGCCAGAGGCGGTCACCGCCGGAACTAGTGTTCGGTTTTTCACCGAAGGCATATGGAGGGAGGAGGCATTCTATCGGGCTTTAGATGGCAATGCGAAATATGAGGAGTTGTTGGAGCGCAACCGCCTGGCGGAGGAGCAGCGTATCACCGATTTGCGCTGCCAGCGGGACATGGAGCAGCAGCGCACCGATGCTCTGAGTGGCGAGCAGAGTGCCCTCAACTAGGCCGACTACGTGGAGGCCGGCGCCCGGCAAATAGCCCTGGAGGCTGTCGGGCATGCACGCGTTCGTGATGCCGAATTTTACTACCAGCTCGTCAAGTGGGTTTCCCGCTTAGAAGCCGAAGCTTCGGTGGACCACGCCGGCATGGAAACGGCCAACGCGCGCGAGCAACGCGCCCTACCAGCTCGTCAACGGTGCCGGCGTTTAGCGTGTACCGCAAATGGCGGCCGGCGTCGTCTAGTTAGCTAAGAGTAAGTTAGTACTTGTACACTACTAGAGTATTAGTGGGAGTAGATAGTTAACTTGGCTATGATGGTTGTCAACGTGGAAGTTCAGTACTCTATATCTGGATCAGACCTGTTACTTTGCTCTGAATGTCGAAATTTCCGTTTGAACGTATGGAATGGGCTGTTATTTTTTAAAATGGGTTGTACTTGTCCACCACAGGTTTAGAGGCTGACTTGTGGGCCTACCAGGTTGACGTGTACACAATCAGGAGATGATTGTACGTGGAGAGGATGACAGCAGGGACCCACCAAGGTCATGGCAGTACGCAAGCAAGTGCCTCCTTATTTCAAGCCAATAAAAAATGGCTCCTCCTAGTGGAATTCTGACATCTGGGTCCCATGTCATTGTCAACGTAGTCAATAAATGAGAGAATTGCACAACGAGCGGCTGACATTAGGGACCCAGCAGCTCGCCCAGTTATTTTTGTTTTGCAAAAATTACAGTGGTGTTTTTAAAGTTTGCAAAAATTGCAGTGGCATTTTCCAAAGTTTGGAAATTGCAGTGGCATTTTTATGAATCGCCATAATTGGAGTGGCATTTATACAATTTGTTTTTGAGATGGAAGCAGGGTGTCAACTGGGCTGTGCGGGGCACTCTGACCTGTCTAGACAGCCTTTTCTTTTATGTTTACCACAAACCAGCCCAGTAGTTTTTTTTCTTTCTAAAAATGGCTAGCCCAGTTTTTTGTGCTTTGTCAAGTAAGTCGCTTTGTCAGGCTTGTTGGGCTGCAAATCTTTCACGACGAGGAGAGCTTCATTCGGCTGGCCCAGAAAATGGCCTATGAGTAATGAGAAATGGGTTGTACATTTTTAAAACACATCAAACCAGCAATTAGTTTCAAATTTCTTTTTTTTATCATTTCGAGATTTTAAATTCCATTGATTTTTATGTGTGGACAATTTGTTGGATTTTATATTGATATACATTTATTTTTAAAATTAGTTTGAATGTGACTCGAAATTTCGGGATTAAAAACAGTTCGGACCGCACCGAAATATGCAAAATTTCGTATAATTTTTTAACCGTGGCCGGAATATGGGTTGTAATGCTAACAAAAAGAATATGGGTTCCAAAAAAACCTTAAGAATTAGCAAATGGTCTGTAAATTATTAGAAATAATGGCAGATGGGTTGTATGCTGTTTTCCACAGATTTGAGGCTTTCCTAAAAAAAAGGTTGACGCACAAGCAGTGATTGTTGGATGTCTATCCAACGGCCGTCGTGCTTCTTCAATCTCTGCTCTTCCTGCTCTAGCCGCTCAAAAAAGCGCCGGCGGGACTGCCTGCTCCCTCCTCCCGCGGCCGGCTGTGCTGCCGCACAGGCCTCACCGCCCCACCGTACTCCCATCGCTGGCGTAGCCATCCCTCTACTCACCCACACCTACTGTTATTCTCCGACGATGGCAGACGAACCAGTAAACCCTCGTACTCCCCTCCGCATGGGAAACAACTGCCGAGTCTTCCCTGGCTCCGTGTCGTTCCCTTCCTAGGCCTCGCTGTCGTCCACCGCCCTGGTGCTCTCGGCGCAGCGTGGTCAACGTGGTCAACGAACGACATCCATCGGAAGTGGACTGTACGTGGAGAGGCTGACAGCCTTTGTCCACGGCCGCACGCAAGGAAATGCCTCCTTATTACGCGCAAAATAATGACCACCTGACAGCTGGGACCCACCGGAAGGGCCTCTGTATTTCGGGAGAAAAACGTTCCCCCCGCTGACAGGTTGGACCCACCAGCTATATCTTCGCACGCAAGGAAGTGCCTCCTTATAACGCACAAAAAAATGAATACTCCCCTGCTAGCTGGGACCCACCATAGTGGGAGGCTGACTTGTGGGCCTACTAAGTTGATGGGGACGGAGGGCCTTGTCAACTTGGTCAATATGAACGATTCAAGCTCCAGTGACCGTACGATGTCCATCCAACGGCCGTAGTGCTTCTTCAACCTCTGGTCTTCTTGCTCCAGCCACCCAAACCAGCGCCGGTTGTGCCGTG
Source organism: Triticum aestivum (assembly GCF_018294505.1). NCBI lineage: Eukaryota > Viridiplantae > Streptophyta > Magnoliopsida > Poales > Poaceae > Triticum > Triticum aestivum. The sequence continues at coordinate 134,396,494 of NC_057811.1, read as the reverse complement.
TGCTCGTGCCTCCCGTGGCCGGCTATGATGCCGCGGAGGCCTCACCGCCACCTACTACTCCCACCGCTGGCCAGGCCATCCACTAACCCACACCCCCTGTTATTCTGCAGCGACGGCAGCCTCACACCATAGCCGAACCAGTGAACCCTCGTACTCCTCTCCGCGTGGGCATCCACTGTCGCGTCTTCCCCGGCTCCGCATCGTCCCCTTCCTAGGCCTCGCCATCGTCCACCGCCCTGGTGCTCTCGGCGCGGCGTGGTCAACGTTGTCAAGGAACGACTTCCATCGGAAGAGTATTGTACGTGGAGAGGCTGACAGCTGGATCCACGGCCGTAGCAAGGAAGTGCCTCCTTATTACAAGGAAAATAATGATTCCTCCACCTAACAGTAGGGGCCCACCGGACGGGCCACCATATTTCATGAAAATAACGTTTCCCCCTGACTACTAGGACCCACCAGCTACATCTTCGCACGCAAGGAAGTGCGTCCATATTACGGGCAAAAAAATGATTCGCCCCCTGACTGCTGGGACCCACCAGCTACATCTTCGCACGCAAGGAAGTGCCTGATAGTCGGGACCCACCTGGTCGAAGCATACGTAGCATTGTCATTCTGGTCGCAAACGTGTACGTACATACTGGTCGGTCGGTCTGTCTGGAGGCTGCAGCGATGAACCGTGGCCGTGTAAGGAAGGGCACGTGTCTTAGTAGAGGCGCGCACGTAGCATGTACACGTACGTACAGCGGCCAGGGTGCAATAAAGTAAATACGGCCACGTACGTACATACAGGCGGGGTCTCGAACGCCTACTCGCGCATACGTATGGCCAGGGCTCGTGTACATGGATGGGTCGGAACGGAGAAACTGCATCGTCATCGTGTTCATGGGGAGGCAACGGAATGCGTCGTGTTCATCGGGAGGCAACGGAATACGTCGTGTTCATCGGGAGGCAACGGAATACGTCGTGTTCATCGGGAGCCAACCGGCTTGAACGGAACAGCTGATCAAAAAGAGGCCTGGCGTACCGCAGAACGGGGGAAACGACCTTGTGTTCGACCGGCCACGGTCAAAACGGGGTCATGTTCATAGAGAGGGGTCTGGCGTACCACAAAACGGAGGAAACGGACTTCTCTTGGACCTCCTACGGTCGAAACGGGGTCCTATTGATCGGGAGGGGTGTGGCGTACCCCAAAACGGAGGAAACGGACTTGTGTTGGAGCGCTACGGTTGAAACAGGGGTCCTGTTCATCGGGAGGGGTGTGGCGTGCCGCAAAATGGGACTCCACGGGATACTGTTCATCTCCACCGTCGACCTCCTCCAGCCTCCACGGGCTACTGTTCATGCACTGTCGACCTCCTCCAGCCTCCACCTGCGACTGTTCATCCACGGGCTCCTGTTCATCCAGCCTCCACCGCTCCTGCACCGGCTACTGTTCAACCAGCCCTCTCCACGGGGTCCTGTTCAACCACCCCTCCACGGGCTACTGTTCATCCAGCCGTCCACTGGCTACTATTCAACCAGCCCTCCACCGGGTTCTGTTCATCGATGTGACACCCCCGTTTTGACCGTACACTAATCATGCATGCAAATGTGTACGATCAAGATCAGGGACTCACGGGAAGATATCACAACACAACTCTAAAACATAAATAAGTCATACAAGCATCATAATACAAGCCAGGGGCCTCGAGGGCTCGAATACAAGTGCTTGATCATAGACGAGTCAGCAGAAGCAACAATATCTGAGTACAGACATAAGTTAAACAAGTTTGCCTTAAGAAGGCTAGCACAAAAGTAGCAACGATCGAAAAGGCAAGGCCTCCTGCCTGGGACCTCCTAAACTACTCCTCGAAGCCGAACTCCTTGTAGAATCATCCTCGGGATCTCTAGCTCCTGTACTCCAGCATCTGGTTGTGACAACCAGGTATAAAAGGGGAAAAGAGGGAGAAAAGCAACCGTGAGTACTCATCCAAAGTACTCGCAAGCAAGGAGCTACACTACATACGCATGGGTATATGTGTAAAGGGCCATATCAGTGGACTGAACTGCAGAATGCCAGAATAAGAGGGGGGATAGCTGATCCTGTCGAAGACTACGCTTCTGGCCACCTCCATCTTGCAGCATGTAGAAGAGAGTAGATGGTAAGTTCACCAAGTAGCATCGCATAGCATAATCCTACCCGGCGATCCCCTCCTCGTCGCCCTGTTAGAGAGCGATCACCGGGTTGTATCTGGCACTTGGAAGGGTGTGTTTTATTAAGTATCCAGTTCTAGTTGTCATAAGGTCAAGGTACAACTCTGGGTCGTCCTTTTACCGAGGGACACGGCTATTCGAATAGATAAACTTCCCTGCAGGGGTGCACCACATAACCCAACACGCTCGGTCCCATTTGGCCAGACACACTTTTCTGGGTCATGCCCGGCCTCGGAAGATCAACACGTCGCAGCCCCACCTAGGCTCAACAGAGAGGTCAGCACGCCGGTCTAAACCCTATGCGCGCAGGGGTCTGGGCCCATCGCCCATTGCACACCTGCACGTTGCGTACGCGGCCGGAAGCAGACCTAGCCCCCTTAATACAAGCGCGAGCTTACGGTCCAATGCGGCGCGCGCCACTCAGTCGCTGACGTCAAAAGAGCTTCGGCTGATACCACGACGTCGAGTGCCCATAACTGTTCCCGCGTAGCTGGTTAGTGCGTATAGACCAAATGGCCAGACTCAGATCAAATACCAAGATCTCGTTAAGCGTGTTAAGTATCCACGAACGCCGACCAGGGCCAGGCCCACCTCTCTCCTAGGTGGTCTCAACCTGCCCTGTCGCTCCGCCACAAAGTAACAGTCGGGGGCCGTCAGGAACCCAGGCCCACCTCTACCGGGATGGAGCCACCTGTCCTTTCAGCCCCCTCATCAGAATCACTTGCGGGTACTCAACGAGCCGACCCGACTTTAGTCACCACATGTGTCATGTATAATTGTATATAGTATATACCCGTGATCACCTCCCGAAGTGATCACGGCCCAGTAGTATAGCATGGCAGACGGACAAGAGTGTAGGGCCACTGATGGAACACTAGCATCCTATACTAAGCAGTAGGATAGCAGGTAAGGGTAACAACTGTAGCAACAATGACAGGCTATGCATCAGGATAGGATTAACGGAAAGCAGTAACATGCTACACTACTCTAATGCAAGCAGTATAGAGAAGAATAGGCGATATCTGGTGATCAAGGGGGGGCTTGCCTGGTTGTTCTGGCAAGTAGGAGGGGTCGTCTTCGATGTAGTCGAACACACGAACATCGGCAGCGGTCTCGGAGTCTACCGGAAAGAAGTAACGGAGGGGGAACACAATAAATAACAGAGCAATCAAATGTAGCACAAAGCAAGACGCGGCGATACGTTGTGCTAGGGGTGACCTAACGTAGGGATAGGTGATACCGGCGAAGTGGAAACATCCGGGAAAGTATCCCCGGTGTTTCGCGTTTTCGGACAGATGAACCGGAGGTGAAATGTTAACGGTTTGCTATGCTATGGATGTGTGGCGGGCGAACGGGCTGCGTATCCGGATTCGTCTCGTCGTTCTGAGCAACTTTCATGCAGAAAGTATTTTCATCTGAGCTACGGTTTATTTTATATGATTTTCTAAAGATTTAATCATTTTCTGATTTTAATTATTTATTTAAATCCAACATTATCCAGAATAGTGCACGCTGACGTCAGCAGTCAACAGGGGAGTTGACTGGTCAACTGACGTGTGGGTCCCGTTCGTCATTGGCTGTTTAGTCTAATTAGGGTTTAACTAATCTAATTGCTATTTAATTAAACTAACTAGTTAATTCGATTAATTAACTTAATTAATTCATTAATTAATTAATTTAATTATTATTTATTTATTTATTTATTTTATTAATATTATTTTTAATTCTCTTTTTTTAACGTTCTAGGGGTGGGCCCCATATGTCATAGGGCCAGGGGGCACTAGCCCAGTGGTAAGTGGCCCTGGCCACAGCGGGCACGGGCGCGCGGGCACTAGCCCAACTGGGCACTGGCCCAGGCCAGCCACGGAGTGGGGGTTGCGTCCGGCGCCGGCGAGGCAAGGCCGGCCGGAGTGGCGCAGGGCGGCGGAGGAAGTGGAGCAGACGCAGGGGAGCAGAACTCCGGGCGCGGCCACGGGAGGTCGCGGGCGCGACGGGCGCGGCCACGGGAGGTCGCGGGGCGCGCGCGAACGGCAGCAGGGCGCTGCGTGGCACGGGCGGAGCAGTGCCGCGGACGAGCGTCGGCGTGAGGGCACGGGGAGCGGGACAGCGCGGACGGACCAGCGGCGCACGACGGCGGGGTTGGTGGCGCGGCCGGGCGGCAGTGGGTGCGCGGGAGGGGGAGTAGGCGGCCGCGTGCAGAGAAGGGCAGAGGCCCGGGGCCTCACCAGCGTTGATGGGGAGAGGGGGCGCCGAGGCGGCGTTGGCGACGGTGGAGCGGTTCGGGCGGCGCCGGTGAGGCGACGGGTGGACGACGACCCGAGGTAGGGGCACGGCGTCGAAGCGGCGGGGGCGTCCAGCGAGGCAGGGCGACGGGGAGAGCGGCGCCGTCGTCGGGGCCTCAGGCGGCGGTGGTTGGAGACGGGCGTCAAGGACGACGGGGCGCCGGCGATGGGCGCAGGGGCAAGGCGTCGGGCGCGCGGGGTCGATACCGATCTAGCTCGGGTCGAGGTGGGGCGGGCGCCATGCGGGGGGAGTCGGGGAGGCAGGCGCCGGCGAGGGGGTGGCCGGAGGCGCCGGGCGGTGAGGTGGTTGCCCCGATCCAGAAGGGGATCGGGGAGTGGGGAGGGAGCGAGGGGAGTGGGGAATCGGGGAGGAAGAAGTGGGAGGGGGTGTCGGTTAGGGTTTTCGGGTGGGGGGGTATGAGGAGTGGGGTGTGGGCATGCCGGTTGTAGCCTGGTGGCCAGCTGGGCCACGGCCCAGCAAGGGGCTTTGTTTCTCTCTTTTTTTATTTGTTTTGTTTATTTTCCTTTTCTGTTTTATTTAATTTTAGAGCACTTAAGAATTTTATAAATTTGTGTTTTCTTTACTATAATTATTTTTGTAATATTCGGCACCGCCTGAGCATTTTTGTTTCCACTTCTAAAAACTTTAATTGTTTGACTTATTTTGAATTTAAATTTTGAAACGTTTTCGAATCATTGCGAGGTTAGCAACAGTAACCAAAGTGACGTGGCATGATTAGCGTGGGATTACTGTAGCAAGATTATCCGGGCGTTACAATCCAGCCCTCCACGGGGTCCTGTTCATCCACCCCCAACCGGCTCGACCGACCGGGGTCATGTTCATCCAGCGGCAACGGCCTCTACTAGCACGGGGTCCTGTTCATCCAACCCCCCACCGGGAACTGTTCATCCAAACCCCCAACAACGCTCACTGTTCATCAAGGGAAGGAGGCAGCAGGGTTCGATCGGCTTCAGTTAGCAGCAGTAGCGAAGGAATCGCTCGATCAGGTTCAGTTAACAGCCATCGATCGATCGCTCGGGTTCAGTAACGCGTAGCCTATAGTGCAATCGCTCGGGTTTAGTTAGAGCCCAACGCCTCGCTCGGGTTCAGTTAGAGCCCAACGCCTCGGTCGGGTTCAGTTAGAGCCCAACGCCTCGCACCCACATGCGTACGTGTACGAGAGAAACGCGCATCACTCGGCCCCCGACCACCCACCGTAACCGGGAACTCCCCGATATTTTCCTCGCCCTCGCTTCTATGATGATATGCTAGTACGTCTCCGGCCCACCCAGGACGAATAGCCCATTTTCTGTCATGATTTTTTGTCTTAGAAGTAGGAGCCCACCACATCTATGATGATATCGGGTTTTGTCACAATTATCGTCATAGAAGTGTCATAAGCATGACAACAAAAATTCGTTCGGCCCAAAATCTCAAGGATGTGTCTTTTTTTGTAGTGATACTGCGTGCAAAATGGCTGTGGGCGGCACTTAATTGGAGGAGGGGGACAATGATTTTGGCGGAAGGTGTCGCGCCGTCGGCCGGGGCATGTGGGACGGGGAAGCAGGAGGATGGTGTGGGTGAGGTGTGGATTACCTGACCATATTGACGAGGCCGCACAGCAAGAAGAAGGGTCGGCGGCAAGGAGGCCACGCAGCAAGAAGAAGGGTCGCCGGCGAGGAGGCGGCGCTGCAAGAAGAAGGGTCGCCGACAAGGAGGCGGCACTACAAGAAGAAGGGTAGCCAGCGAGGAAGCAGCGCTGCAAGAAGAAGGGTCGCCGGCGAGGAGGCTGAGCTGCTACTAAGCAGCAGTGAAGGTTTGAACTTGGAAAGCAAGGAGGAATAGTGGAAATGTGGATTTTGGTGGGAGGGAGGGGCGGGGAGATAGATATTTCTGCGGGGGCAGAAAAATTACGCTCGGTGCCACGAGAAACTAGCGCGTAAGTGTGGTTCAAGCGGGGGCGTTAGACTGTAGACGACGAAGCTTCCTGCGTAAGCCAGACAAGACGGTGCGCCAAGATATTTTATATCACATCCCACACGATTCTTTCTAGTAAACTGTTTGTGGTATACCTGATTTTTTGCATTATGTTTTCAAACACAAAATGGTGTTACGGAGGGAAAGGATGGTGAAATGTATGCTAGAACAAATATGTATAGTGAACATGCAACTACATGAGTGTCGTGTTTAAATTTGGAATTATTCCGGATTCGTTTGGCATTTTTATGCATTAATTGAGTTTCTAGGCATTTAATGTGCGTAATTCAAATTTGAACTACAAGCACATGGTCCAGTGCACCAAAGTTTGTTGAAAAGTCACATGTGTGTCTTTGGGTGAATTTATAGGTCCCATGCAAGAAATGGGAATGAAATTCAAACATCTGGGCGTCGTGGCTCGGCCGGGAACATTGAGAAACTTGGTTTTTAAGTTCCTGGAAATTCAAAACTAGCCTGAATCATGAAACTTGCCATGGTGTCATTTCATGGCACGAACATGCTGTGGTAAAAAAATTGGCCACATTTGGACAAGTTTTTGGGTATAAGCTTCTTGCAAACCGAACCTTCTCTCGAGAAGACTCGTGGTTCCTGAGGGGGGACGTCTCACCTTTGTGTGCGAAATGATATACGCTGCCTCCCCCTGCCTTGATTTTTTACAGAGGCAACATAGAACTATATGAGTATCGTGCTAAATTTTGGAATTATTCCAGGTTCGTTTGGACTTTCTTATACATTAATTGAATTTCTAGGCATTTAATGTGCATAATTCAAATTTTGAACTACAAGCACATGCTCCAGTGCACCAAAGTTGGTTGAAAAATCACATGTGTGTCCTTGGGTGAATTTCTAGGTCCCATGCAAGAAATGGGAATGAAATTCAAACATCTGGGCGTCGTGGCTCGGCTGGAAATATTGAGAAACTTGGTTTTTTAATTCATGTAAATCCGAAACACGGCTGAAAATCATGAAACTTTGCATGTTGTCATGACATGACACCAACATGCTATGGTAAATTTTTTGGCCGAATTGGGACAAGCTTTGGTATAAGCTTCTCGGAAACCGGAGCTCCTCTCAAGAAGGCTCGTGGTTCCGAGAGGGAACGTGTCACCTTCGTGTGCGAAAACGACATAAACTGCCTTCTCCCGCCATAATTTTTTTACACAGGTAGATTAGACCAAATAGAAGTGTCGTGCTAAATTTTAGAATTATTCCAGGTTCGTTTGGCCTTTTTTATACATTAATTGAATTTCTGGGCATTTAATGTGCATAATTCAAATTTGAACTACAACCACATGCTCCAGTGCACCAAAGTTGGTTGCAAAATCGCATGTGTGTCCTTGGGCGAATTTCTAGGTCCCATGCAAGAAATGGGAATGAAATTCAAACATCTGGGCGTCGTGGCTCGGCTGGAAATATTGAGAAACTTGGTTTTTTAATTCTTGTAAATCCAAACACGCCTGAAAATCATGAAACTTGGCATGGTGTCATGACATGGCACCAACATGCAGTGGTAAATTTTTTGGCCGAATTGGGACAAGCTTTGGTTTAAGCTTCTCGGAAACCGGAGCTCCTCTCAAGAAGGCTCGTGGTTCCGAGAGGGAACGTGTCACCTCCATGTGCGAAAATGACATAAACTGCCTTCTCCCGCCTTAATTTTTTTACACAGGTAGATTAGACCAAACGGAAGTGTCGTGCTAAATTTTGGAATTATTCCGGGTTTGTTTGGGCTTTTTTATACATTAATTGAATTTCTGGGCATTTAATGTGCATAATTCAAATTTGAACTACAAGCACATGCTCCAGTGGACCAAAGTTGGTTGAAAAATCACATGTGTCGGATTTCGGGTTCCGGCAAAACCCTTGAGGTTCGAACACTGGGGTGTGCACGAAGATCTCTCCTCCCTCTAGCTCACGCCCTCACCGCGATCTCAAAGCTTACCGCGTCGAACCCACAGAACAAGAGACACAAGGTTTATACTGGTTCGGGCCACCGTTGTGGTGTAATACCCTACTCCAGTGTGGTGTGGTGGATTGCCTCTTGGGCTGGGGATGAACAGTACAAAGGAAGAACAGCCTCCTGGGGAGAGGTGCTCTTGTGCTTGGTGAGTTCGGGTGGTCAAGGGTGACCTGAATGATCCTCTCTTTCTAAGGTGGTGGCTAGTCCTATTTATAGAGGCCTTGGTCCTCTTCCCAAATATTGAGCGGGAAGGGATCGCACAGCGGCCAATTTCGAAGGGAGACAACTAGTACAAGCTATCCTGACTAAAGGTGGTCTTCGCCTGCCAAATGCTCTGGCGGTGATGCCGTCTTGGGCTCCACGGTGACCTCCGTCCTGCCGTCCTGCTGGTCTTGGTCTCGTTGCACCGATATGGAAACCTTTGCCTGATGCCTCGGGACTCCTCGCCTGTGCTTGCCTCTTTAGCACCAAAGAGGAAACGAGGACACTGCGCGTGCTGGCACCCGCCTGGCGCCCGCCTGGCCCTGGTCGTCATGGCTTACGTCACAGGAACCTCGCGAGGTGCCCCTCGCCTTGATCTCTCCGCCCCTCGCGAGCCAGCCTGGCGAGACCGCCCCCGAGGAGGTCTTGCGTCGTCTACCTCGTGAGGGTCTTGAGTGTTTGCTGGTGAAGATGGGACGTACAGGGCCGCTGGTGGAGCCACGCCATGGGCCGCAGGCAGGCAAGTCTGGGCACCCCCGTTCCCAGGACGCTGACAGTAGCCCCCGGGCCCAAGGCGCGCTCGGACTTGGCTTCGAGGCAAAGCCAAAGGGCAAGTACCGAGCGCCGCGGGCCCCAACAGCCTGTGGCCTCGCTTGCCACGTGGCGATTGATTGGACGTGGGCGTCTCCACTTCCCCATGCTGCCTCGGCAACTGCCCGGCTTGACGGTCCCTGCTGCATGCAGAGAAAAATCATCATTACCTATGATCGTGGGGGTCGCTGGTTGGCCTTCTTCCGCTATAAATGAGGAGGGGGGACGGAGCTCCCGTCGCTCATCTCTTCCTGCTCCACTTGTTTCTTCTCCCTTGCTTCATTGCCGGCAGCGACACCCATGGCGCCTACAAAGAGGTTCTCGGCCGCGGAGAAGGGGAAGGCCCACCAGGAGGGGCCCGGCTCACCGCCGCCCAAGAGGGGGCGCGGCCGTCCCCGCAAGCACACCGCGACCCCCGCCGTGGCCCCTCGCGGCCGCGGTGGCGCCTCTTCGCGTGGTGGGAGTCGCCTAGGTCGTGGCAGCCCCGTCGATGAAGGGAGGCGCGCCATGGTCGCGCGCCCTCCCAGGCCGCGGTTCCACTCGGCGGAGGTGCTGCCGGAGTTCATCGTGTGGTCAGAGAACACGGCCGGTACCTGGCTTCAGCTCCCGCGCTTCTTTGCCGGCGAGCTGCCAGCCACGGGTCCAGGCTGTCTCTGGCTGCAGGCGGACGGCTGCTGCAGCAAGGCTTCATGGGTCGCGGTCGAGGTCTCCGTCGCAGGCAACGCAGCCCTGGCCCACAGCTGGCAGACGTTTGCCTGCGCGCGGCCTGGGCCAGCGGTGCTCCCTCCACTTCAAGTATGATGGCAACGCGACCCTCTATGTGAGGGTGTTCAGGGAAGATGGCCGTCGCGTCGGGTGTTGCCCTGAGGACAATGACGGCGGTGAGGTGCTCAGTCTCGGTGACGGCCGTGACGAGGGTGAAGGCGGGCTTGTCCTCAGCACCGGCCATGGCTCATCCAGCTACGGCGAATCTTCTTCCGGCGACAGCTCCAACAGCGGCGGCTACGACCATCCGCCACGCCGCCGCGCCCACTTCGAGGGTGGCAGCGGGTCGTGTCCTCGCCGCGCTCCAGTGAAGCGTGAGGAGGGGTCTGGCTGAGCTCAGGAGAGCACCATGGTCCCATCCTCGCGAACTGCCACGGGAGCACGTGCCACTTTTGTTTCGTTCTTCCTTTCCTTCCTGCATTAAGAGAGAGACAAGTATGGGGCCCCGCTGTGGTGTGCAACAACTATGATTTCCAAGTTGCTATGCTATGTTTATCGTTCCTGTGTCGTGTTGCAGCATCAACGTTTTATGTAGGCGTGTAGGAATAACTTAGCTTGACGCGCTCGAAGTAGTCTCTGCCTCGCGAGGCGCGCATTTCCCAGTATCTGGCGAGGCCTCCTTGGCTTGGGAGGTGTCTAGGAACTGCAAAAATTCGTTAGGAAACTCTTATTCTTCCGAGCCTTGGTCGCGGGCGCAGCCGGCCACGACCCAGCGCTTCGCATCATGGTACCCGAGGGGCACGGATTGAGAGAGGTGCGCCAGCTTGCGAGCTCGAGCGAGGGTGCCTTGCGAAGAACAGGAAAAAATGCTCACGAGGGCAGTTGTCCAGCCCCCTCGCGAGGCATGCGAGGGAGAGTACGGGTCAAAACAAGGAACCGAGGGCAGAAAAGGAGGCAAAAGGCAATGGAACCAAGCCGGCAAGGAACACCAGAAAGCAAATTTTCATTAAAGAGGGGCAAGCCAACTGCGGAAAGCAAATGAAAAGCCATGTCTGGCACCTAGTCTAGTCTTCTCACCAGCGCGGAGCTAAGTGCTGCCACTAGGACGTGGGAAGGAGCCCCCGAGGCCCGAGGGCAGCACTCCTGAGACTCTGTGGCGTGTACAGCCCCACTCATTATTACGTGAGAGTGTCATGAGCGGAGACCTTCACAGGCACTGGGCCTTGCTTCACAGGCACTGGGCCTTGCTTCATGGGTAGAACTTTCAGAGGTGCTGGATGTTCCAGGCGTTCTGGATGGGGACCCCGTCCCGCGTTTCCACGTGCGTGGCGCCAGGCCTGGAGACGTGGGTGACCCTAAACGGGCCCTCCCGCATGGGTGAAAGCTTATGAAGCCCTTCCCTGGAGAGCACCCACCTTAGGACGAGGTCACCCACCTCGAGCGTCCTGGAGCGGACGATGTGGCAGTGATACCGCCGCAGCGCCTGCTGGTATCTTGCCGCTCGAAGCGTGGCTTCGCGGCGGCGTTCCTTCCCCAGCACAAGGTCCATCCACCGCATGGCGTCCTGCTGCATCTCATCAAACGCCAGGACCCACGCGGAGCGATGCTTGACCTCATGAGGGAGAACCGCCTCTGCTCCATAAACGAGGAAGAATGGGGTCTCGCCCATTGGCTTGGTGGCGGTGGTGCGGATGGACCACGGCACAGACTGGAGCTCGTCGTGCCAGCCCCTGCCGCAGGCCTCGAGCTTCTTCTTGAAAGTCCTGGTCTTGAGGCCTCTCACGACCTCCGCGTTGGCGCGTTCGGCTTGACCATTGCTTCTGGGGTGTGCCACCGAAGCGTAGCAGATCTGCGTTCCAAGGTTAGCACAATATGTCTTGAAGAGATTGCTAGTGAACTGTGAGCCGTTGTCGGTGATGATGCGATTGGGGACCCCGAACCGACTCACAAGACCCTTTATGAACTTGACCATGGATCCGGCCAGGATGGTGCGGACAGCTTCTACCTCTGCCCACTTGATGAACTTGTCGATGGCGACGTAGAGGTAACGGTAGCCCCCAGGCGCTCGGGGGAACGGGCCTAAGATATCAAGCCCCCAGACTGCGAATGGCCAAGAGAGCAGAATGGTTTGGAGGCCCTGAGCCGGCTGATGGATCTGCTTGGCGTGGAATTGGCAGGCCTCGCAGGACTTCACCGGCTCGGTTGCGTCATTGATCATCGTAGGCCAGTAGAACCCACTGCAGAATGCCTTGTCGACGAGGGTTCGTGACGACAGTGGTGTCTGCATTCTCCGCCGTATATGTCAGCTAGCAACTCATTCCCCTGTTCCCTGGAGATACAACACAAGGAAACGTCATTTGGCCGCTTCCTGTATAACTCACCATCCTGGACGCAGTACGCCGTCGCCTATCGGGCCACGCGCTCCGTGTCCTCCTCCTTCTCCGTCAGCGTCCCTTGTGTCAGGTATTCCTTGAATTCCTTGGTCCAGCACCCCTCCTGAGGCTCGAGCGCCAGGAGTAGGCGCGCTCCTGAGGTCGGGCCGCAGGCTGGGGCTCCTGAGGCAGGTGGTTGGGGAAGCTCCTCCCGAGGCGGCACCGGCCTCGAAAACGGAGGTGATGCCGACGGCTTGAAGAGTCGCTCCTCGAAGACGCCGGGCTCTTGGGGTAGTCGCTTGGATGCTCTCTTGGCAATGTCGTCGGTCTCCTTGTTGGTGCCACGGGGCACGTGCTGCAATTCTAGGCCCAAGAACTGCTTTTCCATTTTGCGTACCTCCGTGAGGTATGCCTCCATGTGCTCGTCCCTCGGCTCGTATACCTTGTTGGAGAAGTTGACGAGAAGCTGTGAGTCTCCCCTGATGGTGAGGCGCTTCACCCCCGGGGCCACCGCATCCTTAAGGCCAACTATGAGGCCTTCGTACTCCGCGATGTTTGTTGGAGACCTTCTTGCCATGCTGGAAGCAGAGCTGCACGACATAGTAGAGCTTGTCCTAAGTAGGCGAGATGAGCAATGCTCCAGCCCCCGCGCCCTGGCGTGCGAACGCACCATCGAAATACATAACCCAGCCCTCTGGCGCTTCACTTCCCGGCGAGAGGGATCAATCCTTGCCTGCTTCAAGCCCCGAGGCGTCTGTCCATTCTGCTATGAAGTCGGCGAGCGCGGCCCCCCTTAATGACCCTAGTTGTACTGAACTCCAACTAGAATGCTTGCAGCTCGATGTTCCACTCGGCGACTCTTCCAGCAGCGTTGGGGCTCCTGAGTACCCTCTCCAGTGGGTAGGCCGAGACGACCTTGATTGGGTGACCTTCAAAGTAGTGTCGTAGCTTACGCGAGGCCACCAAGAGCGTGAGCAAGAGCTTCTAAGGCATGGGGTACCGTGCCCTTGCATCCCGCAGAACCGTGCTGACGAAATACACTGGGTGCTCAACAAGGGGCGGGCGCGTCGACGGGGCCTACGTCTGCCGGAGGTTGAGGCGCCTCCTGAGGCGATGGAACCCCCACAGCCTTGTCGCTCATTGGGGCCTCCGCAGGCCCAAGGGCGCCGTCTTGTTGAGCCTGGTCATCTGTTGGCGCTGTTGCAGCCCTTGCGGTGCCCTCCGGGTCTTGTATCGCCCCAGCTGGGGGCATGGCTCGGCGTGACGCATCCTTGACCTGGCGCTCTTCCCGAACCGCCACCAGACCTGCGCTGGCAGAGTAAGGAATGGCGACGAGGTAGAGCGCTCGAGAGGGCGGGGCGCCACCATCATCGGAGGGCTGGTCAGGTATCTCTTGATGTCTTGGAACGCTTGGTCGGCCTCCGGGGTCCACTCAAATGGGCCCTTCTTCTTCATTAGCTTGAAAAAAGGTAGGGCGCGCTCTCCCAGCTTGGAGATGAAGTGCCCTAGCGAAGTCACGCAGCCAACAAACTTCTGCATTTCCTTGAGGGTTTGTGGTGGGCTCATGTCGTCGATCGCCTTGACCTTCTCTGGGTTGGCCTCGATCCCCCTGTGGGACACGAGGAAGCCCAGTAGCTTGTCGGAAGGGACACCAAACACGCACTTCTCCGGGTTGAGCCGCAAGTCCACCTGGCGCAAGCTCGCGAAGGTCTCCTCCAGGTCCTGAATCAGAGTTCTCGCCTACCGAGACTTTACCACAATGTCGTCGACGTAGGCTTCAACGTTCCTCCCGAGCTGCTGACCCAGGGCGATGTGCATTAGCCGTTGGAAGGTCGCGCCTGTGTTGCGCAGCCCGAACGGCATGCAAGTGTAGCAGAACACCCCGCACGGGGTTAGGAAGGTCGTCTTCTCCACATCCTCTACCGCCATCTTGATCTGATGATAGCCTGAGAACGCATCCAAGGAGCATAGCAGGTGGCACTGTGCGATGGAGTCGACGATCAGGCCGATGCGTGGAAGCGGGATGGATCTTGGGGGCAGGTCTTGTTGAGGTTGGTGAAGTCAACACACATGCGCTCCTTCCCGCCTTTCTTTGGCACAACGACGGGGTTCGCTAGCCACTCGGGGTACCGAACCTCGCGAATGATGCATGCTGCCTCCAGCTTGCGGGTTTCCTGGACGATGAAGGATTGCTTCTTCGTGGACTGTCGTCGCGCTTTCTGCTTCACAGGGCGCACGTTGGGGCACACCCTCAAGTGATGCTCGATCACCCCTCTTGGGACCCCTATGATACGTCTCCGTCGTATCTATAATTGTTGATTGTTCCATGCCAATATTATTCAACTTTCATATACTTTTTGGCAACTTTTTATACTATTTTTGGGACTAACATATTGATCCAGTGCCCAGTGCCAGTTCCTGTTTGTTGCATGTTTTATGTTTCACAGAATATCCATATCTAACGGAATCCAAACGGGATAAAAACGGACGGAGCTTATTATTGGAATATTTGGAAAATTCCGGAAGAAAAATCCACGCGAGACGGTGCCCGAGGTGGCCACGAGGCAGGGGCGCCCCTGCCCCCCTGGGCGCGCCCCTGACCCTCATGGGCCACCCGTAAGGCGGTTGATGCCCTCCTTCGGCCGCAAGAAAGCTAATTTTTGGTAAAAAATCACGGCGAAGGTTTCAGTCCAATCGGAGTTACGGATCTCCATATATATACGAAACGGTGAAAGGGCACCGGAGGAGAACGCAGAAACAGAGAGAGACAGAGAGACAGATCCAATCTCGTAGGGGCTCTCGCCCCTCCCACGCCATGGAGGCCAAGGACCAGAGGGGAAACCCTTCTCCCATCTAGGGAGGAGGTCAAGGAAGAAGAAGACGAAGGGGCCCCCTCTCCCCTTCTCTTCCGGTGGCGCCGGAACGCCGCCGTGGCCATCATCATCACCGCAATCTTCACCAACAACTTCACCGCCATCATCACCAACTCTTCCCCCCTCTATGCAGCGGTGTAACCTCTCTCTTACCCGCTGTAATCTCTACTTAAACATGGTGCTCAACGCTATATATTATTTCCCAATGATGTATGGCTATCCTATGATGTTTGAGTAGATCCGTTTTGTCCTATGGGTTATTTGATGATCAAGATTGGTTTGAGTTGCATGTTTTATTATTGGTGCTGTCCTATGGTGCTCTCCGTGTCGCGCAAGCGTGAGGGATTCCCGCTGTAGGGTTTGCAATATGTTCATGATTTGCTTATGGTGGGTGGCGTGAGTGACAGAAGCACAGACCCGAGTAAGTAGGTTGTTTGCGTATGGGATAAAGAGGACTTGATGCTTTAATGCTATGGTTGGGTTTTACCTTAATGATCTTTAGTAGTTGCGGATGCTTGCTAGAGTTCCAATCATAAGTGCATATGATCCAAGTAGAGAAAGTATGTTAGCTTATGCCTCTCCCTCAAATAAAATTGCAATAATGATTACCGGTCTAGTTATCGATTGCCTAGGGACAAATAACTTTCTCGTGACAAAAAGCTCTTTACTAAAACTAATTTAGTTGTGTCTTTATCTAAACAGCCCCTACTTTTATTTACGCTCTCTTTATTTCTTGCAAACCTATCCAAAACACCTACAAAGTACTTCTAGTTTCATACTTGTTTCCGGTAAAGCGAACGTCAAGTGTGCGTAGAGTTGTATCGGTGGTCGATAGAACTTGAGGGAATATTTGTTCTACCTTTAGCTCCTCGTTGGGTTCGACACTCTTACTTATCGAAAGAGGCTACAATTGATCCCCTATACTTGTGGGTTATCAAGACCTTTTTCTGGCGCCGTTGCCGGGGAGCAATAGCGTGGGGTGAATATTCTCGTGTGTGCTTGTTTGCTTTATCACTAAGTAATTTTTATTTGCTGTTCTTAGTTGTTCTTTATCTTTAGTTATGGATATGGAACACGAAATACCAAAAAATTAGGTGTACTTTCTGCTCATGGAGATGGGGAACCTCCTAAAACCCTCGATGCTGGTTATGTGAAAGATATTATGTACTACTTTAATAATCCTGAGAAAACCCCATTCAATTATGTAATGGGAGTAACGTTGGATCAACGTGAATACTTTAGGGATTACCACTTGACACAAAAAGGGAAACTATTATGGGATCAAATTCATATATTGAAGTGGTATGCTAGGCAACTATGCTTGAGTTATGATTATACTTGTTGCTCTAGGATGAAGGCTCCACACCTTCCCTTTTCATGCAAATTTAATGATAATAAAACCTTAGCTTCTTATGCTAATGGTATATATGATTACTATGATGTGGAGCAAATAGAAGAATTTGTTGCTTTTATGGGTGCTTATGAAATTGAATGTTTAAAGAGTTTGAAGATTTTGATGATGCTGCTTATAGACCTGAAAATTTAGCTATCCTCAAATATTGCTATGAGAATTATGAATACAATTCCGATATTAATGCACTCATTGAGAAAGTCTCCGCTGTCCAAGAAGAGACTAATATTTTGCAGGAATCTATGGAAGAAGAAATTGATGAAACTGTGAGCTCATTGGATGAAAAAGATGAGGAGGAGAGCGAAGAACAAAAGGAGGAAGAGCGGATTAGCTACCCGTGCCCACCTTCTAATGAGAGTAACTCTTCAACTCATACATTGTTTAATTTCCCTTCGTGCTTACCGAAGGATGATTGCTATGATCCCGTTGACTCTTTTGAAATATCCCTTTTTGATGATGCTTGCTATGCTTGTGGCCAAGATGCCAATATGAATTATGCTTATGGAGATGAACTTGCTATAGTTCCTTATGTTAAACATGAAATTGTTGCTATTGCACCCACACATGATAGTCCTATTATCTTTTTGAATTCTCCAAACTACACTATATCGGAGAAGTTTGCACTTATTAAGGATTACATTGATGGGTTGCCTTTTACCGTTGCACATGATGATTTTGATAGATATAATATGCATGTGCTTGCTGCTCCTACTTGCAATTATTATGAGAGAGGAACTATATCTCCACCTCTCTATGTTTCCCACACGATAAAATTGCAAGAAACTGTTTATACTATGCATTGGCCTTTACTATGTGTGCATGAATTGTTCTTTTATGACATGCCGATGCATAGGAAGAGAGTTAGACTTCGTCATTACATGATATATGTTACTTTGTGCTCACTACTAAATTACAAATCATTGCTAATTAAAATTGGCTTTGATATACCTTGGGATCCGGGTGGATTCACTACTTGAGCACTATATGCCTAGCTTAATGGCTTTAAAGAAAGCGCTGCCAGGGAGACAACCCGGAAGTTTTAGAGAGTCATTTATTTCTGTTGAGTGCTTTCATATAGTTTAAAAACAACAAAAATAAAGAGGGGAACCCAAAACTTTTCAAAAAGGAAAGTGAAAGTGAGAAAGACAAGCATTGTTGAAGTGGGAGAGCTCCTTGAACTTTGTTCATGCTCACGGCAACTTTGTGTATCTTGATTACAGAAACTTTTCAACAAAAATAATTATCCCCTTGTACAATTCCATTGTATTATAAAAATAATGTGCCAAGGTTTGCCTTTAGGATGTTTACAATACTTGTTGGTTTGTACGGTGCAGGACAGAAACTTTGGCTGTAGTGCGTGATTTTTAATGTTTTACTGGAACGTCAAATGGTTCTGATTCTTTTTGCACTGTATTTATATACAAAGTTTTTATTTTTCCTAATTGTGGCAGAATTTTTGAAGTATCAGAAGTATGGTGAATGTTCAGATTATTACAGACTGTTCTGTTTTAGACAGATTCTGTTTTTGATGCATAGTTTGCTTGTTTTGATGAAACTATCAATTTATATCAGTGGATTAAGCCATGAAAAAGTTATATTACAGTAGACACAATGCAAAAACAAAATATGAATTGGTTTGCAACAGTACTTAGAGTAGTGATTTACTTTATTATACTAACGGATCTTACCGAGTTTTCTGTTGAAGTTTTGTGTCGATGAAGTGTTCGATGAACGAGAAGGTTTCGATGTGAGAAGAAGGAAGAGAGGCAAGAGCTCAAGCTTGGGGATGCCCGAGGCACCCCAAGTAAATATTCAAGGAGACTCAAGCGTCTAAGCTTGGGGATGCCCCGGAAGGCATCCCCTCTTTCTTCAACAAATATCGGTATGTTTTCGGATTCGTTTCATTCATGTGATATGTGCAAATCTTGGAGCGTCTTTTGCATTTAGTTTTCACTTTTCTTTTATGCACCATGCTGGTATGAGATAGTCCTTGGTTGATTTATAGAATGCTCATTGCACTTCACTTATATCTTTTGAGTATGGCTTTATAGAATGCTTCATGTGCTTCACTTATATCATTTGAAGCTTGGATTGCCTGTTTCTCTTACATAGACAACCGCCATTTGTAGAATGCTCTTTTGCTTCACTTATATTTGTTAGAGCGTGGGCATATCTTTTGTAGAAAGAATTAAACTCTCGTGCTTCACTTATATCTATTTAGAGAGATGACAGGAACTGGTCATTCACATGGTTAGTCATAAAACCCTACATAAAACTTGTAGATCACTGAATATGATATGTTTGATTCCTTGCAATAGTTTTGCGATATAAAGGTGGTGATATTAGAGTCGTGCTAGTTGAGTAATTGTGAAATTGAGAAATACTTGTGTTGAGGTTTGCAAGTCCCGTAGCATGCACGTATGGTGAACCGTTATGTAACGAAGTTGGAGCATGAGGTGTTTATTGATTGTCTTCCTTATGAGTGGCGGTCGGGGACGAGCGATGGTCTTTTCCTACCAATCTATCCCCCTAGGAGCAGGCGCGTAGTACTTTGTTTCGATAGCTAATAGACTTTTGCAATAAGTATGTGAGTTCTTTATGACTAATGTTGAGTCCATGGATTATACGCACTCTCACCCTTCCATCATTGCTAGCCTCTTCGGTACCGTGCATTGCCCTTTCTCACCTCGAGAGTTGGTGCAAACTTCGCCGGTGCATCCAAACCCCGTGATACGATACGCTCTATCACACATAAACCTCCTTATATCTTCCTCAAAACAGCCACCATACCTACCTATTATGGCATTTCCATAGCCATTCCGAGATATATTGCCATGCAACTTCCATCATCATCATATACATGACTTGAGCATTTATTGTCATATTGCTTTGCATGATCGTAAGATAGCTAGCATGATGTTTTCATGGCTTGTCCGTTTTTTGATGTCATTGCTACGCTAGATCATTGCACATCCCGGTACACCGCCGGAGGCATTCATATAGAGTCATATCTTTGTTCTAGATATCGAGTTGTAATATTGAGTTGTAAGTAAATAAAAGTGTGATGATCATCATTATTAGAGCATTGCCCCAGTGAGGAAAGGATGATGGAGACTATGATTCCCCCACAAGTCGGGATGAGACTCCGGACGAAAAAAAAGAGAGAAAGGCCAAAAAAGAGAAGGCCCAAAAAAAGAAAAAAAAGAAAACAAAAAAATGAGAGAAAAAGAGAGAAGGGGCAATGTTACTATCCTTTTACCACACCTGTGCTTCAAAGTAGCACCATGTTCTTCATATAGAGAGTCTCTTGAGTTATCACTTTCATATACTAGTGGGAATTTTCATTATAGAACTTGGCTTGTATATTCCAACGATGGGCTTCCTCAAATGCCCTAGGTCTTCATGAGCAAGCAAGTTGGATGCACACCCACTTAGTTCAGTTTGAGCTTTCATACACTTATAGCTCTAGTGCATCCGTTGCATGGCAATCCCTACTCCTCACATTGACATCAATTGATGGGCATCTCCATAGCCCGTTGATTAGCCGCGTCGATGTGAGACTTTCTCCTTTTTTGTCTTCTCCACATAACCCCCATCATCATATTCTATTCCACCTATAGTTCTATGTCCATGGCTCACGCTCATGTATTGCGTGAAAGTTGAAAAGGTTTGAGAAACGTCAAAAGTATGAAACAATTGCTTGGCTTGTCATCGGGGTTGTGCATGATGTGAATTTTTTGTGTGGTGAAGATGGAGCATAGCCAGACTATATGATTTTGTAGGGATGAGCTTTCTTTGGCTATGTTATTTCAATAAGACATAATTGCTTGGTTGGTATGCTTGAAGTATTATTATTTTTATGTCAAAGGATAGACTATTGCTTTGAATCACTCGCGTCTTAATATTCATGCCATGATTAGACATATGATCAAGATTATGCTAGGTAGCATTCCACATCAAAAATTATCTTTTTTATCATTTACCTACTCGAGGACAAGCAGGAATTATGCTTGGGGATGCTGATACGTCTCCGTCATATCTATAATTTTTGATTGTTCCATGCCAATATTATTCAACTTTCATATACTTTTTGGCAACTTTTTATACTATTTTTGGGACTAACATATTGATCCAGTGCCCAGTGCCAGTTCATGTTTGTTGCATATTTTATGTTTCACAGAATATCCATATCAAACGGAATCCAAACGGGATAAAAACGGACGGAGCTTATTTTTGGAATATTTGGAAAATTCTGGAAGAAAAATCCACGCGAGACAGTGCCCGAGGTGGCCACGAGGCAGGTGGGCGCCCTGCCCCCCTGGGCGTCCCCCTGACCCTCGTGGGCCACCCATAAGGCGGTTGATGCCCTCCTTCGGCCGCAAGAAAGCTAATTTTTGGTTAAAAAAATCACGGCGAAGGTTTCAGTCCAATCGGAGTTACGGATCTCCATATATATACGAAATGGTGAAAGGGCACCGGAGGAGAACGCAGAAACAGAGAGAGACAGATCCAATCTCGGAGGGGCTCTCACCCCTCCCACGCCATGGAGGCCAAGGACCAGAGGGGAAACCCTTCTCCCATCTAGGGAGGAGGTCAAGTAAGAAGAAGACGAACGGGCCCCCTCTCCCCTTCTCTTCCGGTGGCGCCATAACGCCGTCGTGGCCATCATCATCACCGCAATCTTCACCAACAACTTCACCGCCATCATCACCAACTCTTCCCCCCTCTATGCAGCGGTGTAACCTCTCTCTTAACCACTGTAATCTCTACTTAAACATGGTGCTCAACGCTATATATTATTTCCCAATGAAGTATGGCTATCCTATGATGTTTGAGTAGATCCATTTTGTCCTATGGGTTATTTGATGATCAAGATTGGTTTGAGTTGCATGTTTTATTATTGGTGTTGTCCTATGGTGCTCTCCGTGTCGCGCAAGCGTCAGGGATTCCCGCTGTAGGGTTTGCAATATGTTCATGATTTGCTTATGGTGGGTGGCGTGAGTGACAGAAGCACAGACCCGAGTAAGTAGGTTGTTTGCGTATGGGATAAAGAGGACTTGATGCTTTAATGCTATGGTTGGGTTTTACCTTAATGATCTTTAGTAGTTGCGGATGCTTGCTAGAGTTCCAATCATAAGTGCATATGATCCAAGTAGAGAAAGTATGTTAGCTTATGCCTCTCCCTCAAATAAAATTGCAATAATGATTACTGGTCTAGTTATCGATTGCCTAGGGACAAATAACTTTCTCGTGACTAAAAGCTCTTTACTAAAACTAATTTACTTGTGTCTTTATCTAAACAGCCCCTACTTTTTATTTACGCTCTCTTTTTATTCTTGCAAACCTATCCGAAAACATCTACAAAGTACTCCTAGTTTCATACTTGTTTCCGGTAAAGCGAACGTCAAGTGTGCGTAGAGTTGTATCGGTGGTCGATAGAACTTTAGGGAATATTTGTTCTACCTTTAGCTCCTCGTTGGGTTTGATACTCTTACTTAACGAAAGAGGCTACAATTGATCCCCTATACTTGTGGGTTATCACCCTACCAGCTGTTTGGGCTCCCAGGCGAATACTTCCTTGTTTGTGCGCAAGAATTTCACCAATGCCTCCTCTTGATCTGGGTCGAGGTTGGCACCTATGGTGAAGGTGGCTCCATAGGACCCATCTTCCTCAACCGGCACCTGCTTGGTTTCTGCCCGATTTTGAGTGAACAACTGCTTCTTCTTTGCTGGTGCCGCCTCCTTAACTCCGGGGACGACCTCGTCGGCCGATCGTGCTACCGCGGCGGTTTGGAGGGCAAGCTTGAGCGCTACCAGAGCTTCCTTGGTATCTCCAACTACGGTGAGGACGCCTTTGCTCCCGGGCATCTTCATGAGGTTGTAGGCCGGATGGGTCGCTGCCATAAACTGAGCCAGAGCCGGGTACCCGAGGATGGCGTTGTATGGAGGCCAATGCGGGCGATGTCGAAGTCGATCAGCTCAGTGCAATAGTTGTTGTGGGTGCCGAAGGTCACGGGAAGACGGATCTGCCCTAGGGGGCTGGAGGAGCCGCCGTCAACCCTGGAGAAGGGCTTGCTGGGGCGGAGCCGCTCGAGCGGTACGTGAAGGAGGCTAAAAGCCTCCACAGAGAGCACGTTGAGGTCGGCATGTCGATGAGGGTCTTGGTGATGGCCACGCTGCAGATGGTGGGTCTGCAAAGCATTGGGAGCACGCCCGAGCCGACCGTGGTGACAGGGTGGTCCCCCGAGTCGAAGGTCAGGTCGGCCTTGGGCACCGCCCAACCCGGGGGAGCCCCCTACCGTGCGGAGGCGGCGCCGACCTGGCGAAAGAACGGCTTGGCGTGACAGTCCGAGGGCGTGCTTGCGAGCCACCGAGGATGGCTGCGACGGCGAGGGGCGCCGGTGCCGCGAAGCGCGCAGCAAAGAGGCTGCGCAGCTCCTCCCAAGATGCCACCGTAGACCCTGGGAGGTTGAGCAGCCAGGCATGTGGTGCACCAGCGAGGACCATGGGAAGCCAGCTGGCCATGACCTTGTCGTCGCCCCCAGCCTTCAAGACGGCCTCTTCATACGCCAGTAGGAAGGCCGACGGGTCCGCTGCACCATCATAACGCGGCGGCATCTCTGGCTTGAACTTGGGTGGCCACTGCACCCGCCGCAAGGCGGGGGTTAAGGCTCGGAGCCCCCTGGCCCCGCCGTGGGCATCCGTCATCGCAGCCGGAAGAGCGACGCCGGCCATGGGAGCAAGGCGCGGTGACGGCGGGGCGTGGATCGACGGAAGGAAGGCTTCGGCGCACCCCTACCTGGCACGCCAAATGTCAGATTTCGGGTTCCAGCAAAACCCATTGAGGTTCGAACACTAGGGTGCGCATGATGATCTCTCCTCCCTCTAGCTCACGCCCTCACCGCGATCTCAAAGCTTAGCGCGTCGAACCCACAGAACAAGAGACACAAGGTTTATACTTGTTCGGGCCACCGTTGTGGTGTAATACCCTACTCTAGTGTGGTGTGGTAGATTGCCTCTTGGGCTGGGGATGAATAGTGCAAAGGAAGAACAACCTCTTGGGGAGAGGTGCTCTTGTGCTTGGTGAGTTTGGGTGGTCAAGGGTGACCTGATGATCCTCTCTTTCTAAGGTGGTGGCTAGTCCTATTTATAGAGGCCTTGGTCCTCTTCACAAATATTGAGCGGGAAGGGATCCCACAGTGGCTAGTTTCGAAGGGAGACAACTAGTACAAGCTATCCTGACTAAAGGTGGTCTTCGCCTGCCAAAGGCTCTGGCGGTGACGCCGGCTTGGGCTCCACGGTGACCTCCGTCCTGCCGTCCTGCTGGTCTTGGTCTCGTTGCACCGATATGGAAACCTTTGCCTGATGCCTTGGGACTCCTCGCCTGCGCTTGCCTCTTTAGCACCAAAGAGGAAATGAGGACACTATGCGCGCTGGCTCCCGCCTGGCGCCTGCCTGGCCCTGGTCGTCATGGCTTACGTCACAGGAACCTCACGAGGTGCCCCTCGCCTTGATCTCTCCGCCCCTCGCGAGCCAGCCTGGTGAGGCCGCCCCCGAGGAGGTCTTGCGTCATTTGCCTCGCGAGGCTTGGCCCTTCGCGAGGGTCTTGAGTGTTTGCTGGTGAAGATGGGCTATACAGGGCCGCTGGTGGAGCCACGCCGTGGGCCGCAGGCAGGCAAGTCTGGGGACCCCCGTTCCCAGGACGCCGACAACATGTGTGTCCTTGGGTGAGTTTCTAGGTCCCCTGCAAGAAATGGGAATGAAATTCAAACATCTGGGCATCGTGGCTCGGCTGGAAATATTGAGAAACTTGGTTGTTAATTCCTGTAAATCCAAAACACGCCTAAAATTCAGGAAACTTGGCATGCTGTCATGACATGGCACCAACATGCTATGGTAAATTTTTTGGCCGAATTGGGACAAGCTTTGGTATAAGCTTCATGCAAACCGGAGCTTCTCTCAAGAAGGCTCGTGGTTCCGAGAGGGAACGTGTCACCTCCGTGTGTGAAAACGACATAAATTGCCTTCTCCCGCCTTAATTTTTTTACACAGGTAGATTAGACCAAATAGAAGTGTCGTGTTAAACTTTGGAATTATTCCGGGTTCGTTTGGTCATTTTTATACATTAATTGAATTTTTGGGCATTTAATGTGCATAATTCAAATTTGAACTACAAGAACATGCTCCGGTGCACCAAAGTCGGTTGAAAAATCACATGTGTGTCCTTGGGTGAGTTTCTAGGTTCCATTCAAGAAATGGGAATGAATCAAACATCTAGGCGTCGTGGCTCAGCTGGAAATATTGAGAAACTTGGTTTTTTAATTCCTATAAATCCAAAACACACCTGAAAATCATGAAACTTGGCATGGTGTCATGACATGGCACCAACATGTTGTGGTAAATTTTTTGGCCGAATTGGGACAAGCTTCGGTATAAGATTCTTGCAAACTGGAGCTTGTCTCAAAAAGGCTCGTAGTTCCGATAGGGAACGTGTCACCTCCGTGTGCGAAAACGACATAAATTGCCTTCTCCCGCCTTAATTTTTTTTACATAGGTAGATTAGACCAAATAGAAGTGTCGTGCTAAATTTTGGAATTATTCCGGGTTCGTTTGGTGTTTTTATACATTAATTGAATTTCTGGGCATTTAATGTGCATAATTCAAATTTGAACTACAAGAACATGCTCCGGTGCATGAAAGTCGGTTGAAAAATCACATGTGTGTCCTTGGGTGAGTTTCTAGGTCCCATGCAAGAAATGGGAATGAAATTGGAACATCTGGGCGTCGTGGCTCGGCTGGAAATATTGAGAAACTTGGTTTTTTAATTCCTGTAAATCCAAAACACGCCTGAAAATCATGAAACTTGGCATGGTGTCATGACATGGCACCAACATGCTGTAGTAATTTTTCTGCCCGATTTGTGAAGACGCACACATTAACAATCAACAAAGTCATTTTGGAACAAGTGATGTCACGTTACAAATTGGAAACACAAGTATTATTTGAACCGTGGGCGTTCTACTTACCAATTACATGCCGCCACGCGTCCCCTTTTTATATTGGCTAGGAGGTGCCGTACGTGGTAGCTATTTGAGTACGGGAGGCGTGCGATCAGACCCCTGCGCGTGCTCATCGGGAGGAGAGCCCTTTAACCTCTATCCGCCGCGCACCTCCCTGCCAAGGTCTCCATTAATGGCACCCGAGCCCCTGTTTCACGCCGTGGCTATGTCTCACTGGAATGAGATTTAAGAGAGAAAAATGAAAATCTGAAAAGAAAGTTTTGCATGGATCTTGATGTAAGATCCGACGGACATATATAGCATCGAATGCGACTTATAGCAAGATTGATGAATATAAGGACGATGATAGTGCATAATAATTATCTTACATATTTAGGAACATAATTAAAAAAGCCACAAGCGGCAACGCCCAAAATACACAAGGACAAAAGAAGGAAAACAATGATCTGGCTCGCTGATCTCTACTTTCTTGATGCGTTTCTGCAGGCCGCGGGAACTAGTCTCCGCGGCGAGCGGTGATGAGCTCTTTCTTGTCCTCAAGATGCTGCTTCAGAGCATCCACGGATTCCTCCACCAGCCTTCTGCGCTTGATGCGCAGCATGGAATTCTCGTCCATAAGTTTCTCGACGATGACGCTGGTCCTCTTCAACAAGGCAGTGGTCTCCTCCTACTGCTCTGCACTTTCGATGATCTTCGCCCTCAGCAGGTCGCCCTCGGCCCGGAGCTTCGCATTGCTCTCATTTAGTTGTCGGATGGCGCCGGTAGCCTGTTCAAACGAGGCTTTCATGTTGTTATGCACCTTCGCCCAGCCGAATATCTGATCCATCTGGCTATGGACGATCACATGCATGCGCCTGTAAGAGTCCTCGCCTGCCCGCGAGACATTTTCCCAGGCCGCCACGACACGGGAGGATATCTCTGTTGCATTCGCGGCGCGGCGGGACATCTCTTTTGCTTCCGTGGCGTGGCCGGACGAGTCTGCTGCATCGATGGCGCGGTGGGACCTTTGTGCTGCTTCAGCGGTGCGGCGGGACCTCTGTGTTGCTACGGCCGCACGGCGGGACATGTCGGCTGCTTTCGCATCTAGGCGGGACATCTCTCGTGCTTCCGCTTCCATGCTCGCCTCTCCCTGGTGCCAATCTCTCGACCCAGAACTCACGCTGGCCATGGCAGACGCAAGGGAACGATGATGAATGACTTGTTTGTTTTTGTGGATGAGGAGCTGAGGAGGAATGTGTAGTCAGTAGTATTTATAACCGAGTACTAATACGGTCCTAAGTGGAAAACCGTTTAGGTTTTGATCGGTGTGAACAGGTTTGCAATTAAATATAGCGTGGTAGGAATTTGGAATGTGACAGGACGCAGGCTCAAAATTTATTGACGGTTCTAACTGTGGCACTATTCCCGGAAGGCGCAACGTGGGCACGCTTTCTCGGCCGCGTACGTGGCGTTTGCACCATAGGGTGCACCGCAATAGGCAATGTCAGCACACGTATTATTCCAACAACCATGCGCGCTTGTTATTACCATCGTGCACGCTTCTTTTAATTAGAATGTGTGCCCGTCTAGTGCACACACGTTGATCTGTCTAACTGTTTCAGTTTGTTGTGGCTAATCGCAAACAGTTCATCCATGTGAAGTGTATGCCATCAATCGTAGACACTTTGATGTGGCTGGCCATTTCTGTTCTGTTGCCTAATCGCAAACATTTAATCCTCCTAAAGTGTATGCCCTCAATCGCACACACCTTTATTTAGCTGCCCATTTATGTTGTTCCTCCCCGTCACAAACAGTTAATCCGAGTGAACTGTATGCCGTATATTGCACACGCCTTCATCTGGCTGCCCGTTTCTGTTCTTCTTCCTCATCGCAAAAAGTTAATGGAACTGAACCGTGTGCCCTGCATCGCACATGCAACTAAAATCAGAACCGTGTTTGATGCATTCATCATCGCAAACATTTTCCACCTTTCTTGATGGTTTTTACACCACCGTTTGCGATTAATGGATTGCACACAGTTTCGTCGAAGGGTCTCTGATCGTAGTGTCGCATTAGCAGCATCCTGCAGTAGTGTGTAGACATGACCGAGACGCCTCTCCGGTCAATAACAAATAGCGGAACCTCGATGCCCATATTGGTTACTACATATTCTACAAAGATCTTTATCGGTCGAACATTATGACAATATACATAATCCCCTTTGTCTGTCGGTATGTTACTTGCCCGAGATTCGATCGTCGGTATCTTCATACCTAGTTCAATCTCTTTACCGGCAAGTCTCTTTACTCGTTCTGTAATACATCATCTCGTAACTAACTCCTTAGTCATTTTGCTTGCAAGCTTCTTGTGATGTGTATTGATAACCCACAAGTATAGGGGATCGCAACAGTTTTCGAGGGTAGAGTATTCAACCCAAATTTATAGATTCGACACAAGGGGAGCCAAAGAATATTGGCAAGTATTTGCAGCTGAGTTGTCAATTCAACCACACCTGTAGATTAATTATCTGCAGCAAAGTGATCAGTAGCAAAGTAGTATGATAGTTTTGATAGTAGTGACAGCACCAATAGTAACGGTAACAGTAGTGACTTAGCAAGAACAATATAGGATAAATTCGTAGGCACTGGATCGGTAATTTGTTGGATGATATTCATCATGTGATAGTCATAACCTAGGGCGATACAGCACTAGCTCCAGTTCATAAATATAATGTAGGAATGTATTCCATAAATAGTCATGCGTGCTTATGGAAAGAACTTTCATGACATCTTTTGTCCTACCCTCCCGTGGCAGCGGGGTCCAACTGGAAACTAAGGGATATTAAGGCCTCCTTTTAATAGAGAACCGAAACAAAGCATTAACATAGGATGAATACATGAACTCCTCAAACTACGGTCATCACCGGGAGTGGTCCCGACTATTGTCACTCCGGGGTTGCCGGATCATAACACATAGTAGGTGACTATAATTTGCAAGATCGGATCTAGAACATGGATATAATGGTGATAACATAAACGGTTCAGATCTAAAATCATGGCACCCAAGCCCAAAGTGACAAGCATTAAGCATGGCAAAGTCATACCAACATCAATCTTAGAACATAGT
Source organism: Triticum aestivum (assembly GCF_018294505.1). Lineage (NCBI taxonomy): Eukaryota > Viridiplantae > Streptophyta > Magnoliopsida > Poales > Poaceae > Triticum > Triticum aestivum. The sequence continues at coordinate 134,367,785 of NC_057811.1, read as the reverse complement.
GGATACTAGGGATCATGCCCTAACAAAGCTAACTAGATTACATGATGAATCTCATGCAACTCCTCACCAACCAGCGAGCCTACGAAGGAATTACTCACTCTCGGTGGGGAGCATCATGGAATTGGCAATGGAGAAGGGTTGGCGATGACGAAGAACGAAGATGCCCCTCTCTGGAGCCCCGAACGGACTCCAGATCTGGCCTCCCGATGAAGAATAGGAGGTGACGTCGGCTCCGTCTCGTGGATCGCGATAATTATTTCTCCTTGATTTTTTTTCCTGGAAAAATAGGATTTTATAGCGTTGGTTTCTGGGTTTGCGGGGCCACCAGGTGGGGACAACCCACCTGGGCGCGCCTGGGAGGGCAGGCGCACCCTGGTGGGTTGTGCCCACCCAGGTGCCCCCCTCCTGTGGCTCTTGGCTCCAGAAATTCTCTTTATTGATATAAAAAATCCTCGCAAGGTTTCGTTCCATTTCGAGAACTTTTATTTCTGCACAAAAACAACACCATGGTAGTTCTGCTGAAAACAACGTCAGTCCGGGGTTAGTTTCATTCAAATCATGCAAATTAGAGTCCAAAACAAGAGGAAAAGCGTTAGGAAAAGTAGATACGTTGGAGACGTATCAACTCCCCCAAGCTTCAACCTTTGCTTGTCCTCAAGCAATTCAGTTGATAAACTGAAAGTGAAAAAGAAAAACTTTTATGAACTCTTTTGCTCTTGTTTGCATAAATAAGCTTAAACAGCACCCAGGTTTTCAGCCAACATTATAACTAACCATGCCGACAATAACTCTTAAAAATTATATTAGCTCATATCAATGACATAATCAGCTAGCGAGCAATAATAAGATATCTCAAACAGCAACACGTTATCAAAACAACCATGATATAATATGACAATAGTGGTATCTCGCTAGCCCTTTCTGAGACCGCAAAACATAAATACACAGCACCTCCAAAGTTCAAGCAACGACTAAACATTGTAATTCATGGTAGAAAAGATTCAGTCATGATGCACCCAACATTAGCTACACACAATGCATCAGCATGACAGTAGTGCTCTCAGGTTCTGGCGCTTATTTTAGAGGGTGATGACACAACATAAAAGTAAATAGAAAGTCCCTTCACAGAGGGAAGTAGTGATTTGCAGAGGTGCTAGAGCTCAAATCTTTAAAACAGAGGTAAATGATAATTTTGAGAAATGCACCCTTCTTGTTTACTTCACGACCATCAGTTATCAATATCTTCCATGCTAAGCATGCTAGTGGCAGTTCCCAAGCAATAAAAGTAAAGGTTTTGACTCCATTGGGAGTTTTTGTTTGATTATTTGTAAGCTTTTTCTGTTTGCAGTTTGGGACTGGGAATCCCTATTACCGCCCTTTTCTCATGCGATGGCGAGTGAATAAACACTCGACTTGAGAATAACCCGCTTAGCATGGAAGATACCGACCACCTGCTGTCGTTCCATGAACGATCCAGGCACACAAAAAGGATAATTATTAGAAGTTTTTAGAGGTGGCACATGCAAATTTACTTAGGACGACAGGGTAATACCGCATATAGGTAGGTATGGTGGACTCATCTGGAATAACTTGGGTTCAAGGTTTTGATGTACAAGCAGAGTACAAGCAAAGGCTAGCAAATAGGTTGAGAAGCGGCCAGCTAGAGAGCAACAACGGTCATGAACATGCATTATGCATAAGTAACATTAGGCACTAGCATGAGTAGGATATGAATACCATGAACATAAATATCATAGAGGCTATGTTGGTTTTGATTCAACTACATGCATGAACATGTGCCAAGTCAAGCCACTCGAACATTCAGAGGAGGATACCATATCACAATCATTTAAACGCAATGTTGATCCAAGAGAAATCATTATCCACTCCTAGCTACTTACGCATGGCATGAGAAACTATAATCTCTAATTGTCACTACAAACATGTTTAATCATAATGGGCTGAATCATGGATACTAGGTTAAACATATTTACAAAAATAGAACAAGTCAAATTCATACCCGTTTCTCTCTGCCACGGCCAGTTCATCATATATCGTCATTATTGCCTTTCAATTGCACGACCGAACGATATGAAAATAATAATAGTGCAAGAGTGTCGTGGACTAAGCTGGAATCTACAAACATTTTATTCAACAGGAGAAGACTGATGTCGCTTGAACCTACGTCGGTATTTCCCCAAAGAGGAAGGGATGATGCAGCACAGCGGTGGTAGGTATTTCCCTCAGATATGAAACCAAGGTTATCGAACCAGTAGGAGAACCAAGCAACACAACGTAAACAGCCCCTACACACAGATAACAAATCCTCGCAAACCCGACGTGTTAAAGGGGTTGTCAATTCCTTCCGGGGTACGACGCCTCAAGATAGGCAAACGGACGTGAGGTAAATTGTAGTAGATTGATAGATCGAACGCCAAATAAAATAAATAGAAATAAAACGCAGCAAGGTATTTTTGTATTTTTGGTTTAATAGATCTGAAAATAAATGCAAGGAAAAAGTAGATCGCAAAGGAAAATATATGAAAAAGAAGACCCGAGGGCCGTAGGTTTCACTAGTGGCTTCTCTCGAGAAAAATAGCAAACGGTGGGTGAACAAATTACTGTTGGGCAATTGACAGAACTTCAAATAATCATGATGATATCCAGGCAATGATCATTATATAGGCATCACATCCAAGATTAGTAGACCGACTCCTGCCTGCATCTACTACCACTGGTGCGCGTCGGTGCTATACAAACGATTTTTAACCCCTTTCCGCGATGGCATTTGGAACTGTCGCCTAGTGAGTGTGGGCGATAGGGGGGTCCTTCCCACACGACCCAGAAACCGTCGGGGATATGCCCTCCTGGCACACACGCTCGGCAAAATGAGGTCGTGTGCGACCGGCGAGCGCTCAAATACGGAAATACGTACAGTAGAGCTAAAAAAATACAATTATACATGCGAAATTGTTTCCGGTCGCAAGTACATCCCACACAGTCGGTCCCCGCTAAATGTTTCCGTTCATATGTACATCCCACACAGTCGCTCCAAGGAAAATGTTTCCGTTCACAGGTACATCACACACAATTTTTCTCGTTAAATCGTTTGCGTTATTGAATGTATCACACACAGTCCGTAGAAGAAACTGTGTGGCAAAGGCTGACCATCACACACAGTTTTTATGTGGTAAACGTTTGCGCAAGGTGGCCTAACGCAAACAGTTTTCAAGAGAAAGTCGTGTGTGATTGTTCGTTGATCCAACACGGTTTATTCCTAGAAACTGTGTGTGTTGCCTGAGGTCATCGCCCACGGTATTTTTTCAATAACCGTTTGCAATAGCAAAACCCAATTAGCAGGCTAATTCGCCATTAGCAGTCTAATCGCTGTATTATTAATAATCCATTTATTAATCTAATTGACATTCATATTAAGCACATAATATATTTCATTTCCATATTAAGGAAGCAGAATTTCATAATTGAAATTCATCAGAGTACAACATGATATAGCTTCAGCACTCAGCTACCCCATTACACAACTGCACCAGCACCAAGTTTCACATGCAACATGTAGAACCTTTCGAAATTAGCATCATAGACGTTATATAGACAGATGCATCTTATCTGGAAAACTGCTGAAGCGGAGGGCAAATATTGAGCCTCCATTCATGTTGAAGGTCTTTGCAACTTTAGGCCAGTGCCTGTGGATGATTGACCGTCTGTCCTTCGTCCTCTTCAGGAACACTTCAATATTGAACCATGGGTGTTGTATGAAAACCTTCCTCGCCTCCTGATCATAGAGGTGGTTTGAGAGGTAATCATCAGTGAACTGCTTTGGAAAGTCCTGAAAACAAGGATGTGCATAAATATCTTCTCTATATTGGAAATGGGGCAAAGGAATAAAAAAAGGCAAGGTATAATAGCTAGTACCATCTTGTAGTGAAATGATGTCTTCTTCATTGTGCAGACAAAAATCTTGTTGTTTTTTGTCGCTAATTTCTTTATCCTAACAATCTTTCTGAGTTTCTTGATTTGATTGATATTCATGGACAACTCATTTTCCCATATGCAAAAAGGGTCGAACAGTGGGTCAAAACCTCTGATAGCAGGACCTACATGTGCAAGACCAAATTGTTAAAAACCAAAATATTATAATGGTTTCTGCAATTGCACAATAATGTGCTATTAGACAACGAACCATGCACGTGCTAACCTCGATTTTAAACCTCAGTGCTTCCCATTGTTTCCCTGCAACACATATAAGGTAGTTAGTCATTAGGTTAAGTAAGGGTTCGCATGCTATCAGTAAAATATGTTGATGAAAAATAAGCACATTGCAGATTCATCAGATTAATTCAAGCCACATGGAAAACCCATTTATCCAAACCAAGCATGATTAAGAACTAGTAAATATAGCACTTTTATATGTTTCTCATGTATTAAGTGCAGCCAAATTCGATTTATTCCTCACATGCACAACAATACAAAATTCTACCCACGACAATTGGAAATCGCATTGCAGAATTGAACCAAGCAGTTAACTAAACACCACAACAAATGAACCAAACATTAACTGAGCACCACATTGCACAATATAAAATACTCCTAATAGAAGATCAGACAGTTAACTAAACAGTTAACTACAGCCAATTGTAGCAATTGTACTTGTTTCTCATGTATTTACTACAGCCAAATTCAATTTATTCCTCACATGGTATACAATAACAGAATGCACCCACAACTATTGAACATCGCATTGCAGAATTGAACCAAACAGTTGACTAAACACCACAACACAAATGAACCAAACGTTAATTGAGCACCACATTGCACAATGTATAACCAAACCAAGCAGCTTGACAACTTGGAAATATAGCAATTGTATTCGTTTCTCATGTATTTTGTAAAGATAAATTCGATTTATTTCTCACATGGAAGACAATACAAAATTGCAGCCTGAAGAATTGAACATCGCATTGCAGAATTGAACCAAATAGTTAACTGAAGACGACAACTAATTAACAAAACAATTAATAAGTGAGCACCACACTGCACGACATATAGATCATATACACTAGAGCAACAGATTGCATGGTAAAATTAGATAGCACAATTCACTAGAATTTGTGAAGGAAAGGCAGGAGCAGCACACGCAACGGGTAAACCGAGCATGCTTAACCGGCATAGCTAGAAAATGGCAAGGTGCTCCTCCAAGATCTAGGGGTCAGCACGAATGGCAGCCATCGCAACCTCATCCGCGCATGCGGCCGTGATTTGCTTCTCCGCTGCCAAATGCTCCTTGAAATCCTGGCTATACTGCATGCACCATGGCTTAGGGCGGTGCTTATTTGCTGGAGGGATCGGTGATTTGGGTGGAAGGTGTCGCGCTCGCGCCGGCGGTCGGGGCATGTGGGATGTGGAAGGAGGAGGAGGATGGGGGTCAGGTGTGGATTACCTGCCTGGATAGACGAGGCCGAGCAGCGTGAAGGAGGGTCACCAACGAGGAGGCGGCGCTGCAAGCAAGGAGTGAAGGTTTCAACTTGGAAAGGAAGGCGGAAACAAGGGAAATGTGGCTTTTGGTAAGGGGAGGAGGCGGGGAGGTAGATATTTCCGTGGAAGCCGGAAATTTGGAATCGCTTCAGCGAAAAAACTCGCGCGCAAAGTGTCATCGGACACGGTCCCTTATTCAGAACTGTGTACGATATGTGAACATCACAAACGATTCAGATAGCTTAACCCGTGTGTGATGAGTTTGAACGTCAAAAAATTTGGTTCAAATTTCCATGGTTACGGTGGTCATCCACGTCATTGCATAATTTGGGTACACAAAGGAGACTACAGCACACCCACAATTCTTAATCGAGCAAGTTCAGCAATTAAACAGAGCTAGCTGACCTAAACATTACTCTAACAAATTAATGACCGATGCTCTTAATTAAAAAACAAAGAGTACTACTACGGCTGGTGCTCGTTGATCTCCGCTGCCACCTCCATGTCCAGCTCACGCCCGACGGTCTCCTGGGGAAGGGGCTCCATGGCATCCATCACACCATACTCGGCAAGCATCTCGCCATCCGCGTCCGCCATCTCTTTGGAAAAGGCCGCCACGAGCTGGGCGTGTACAGACGCGGTCTAGGCTTGGACGTGCTCCGTCGTCACAAGGTATGTGGCGGAGGAACGGACGGCTGCTCGAACGCTCTCGGTGATTGCCAGCTCTTCAGTCGTGGGTTGCCGACCATTGTCGGAGAAGCTTCGTTCAATTTGTGTGGTGACCGCCAGGAGCTGGGCGTGGGCTGCCTCGACATGGTCGTGGGCGGCCTCCATGAGGGCTAAGGCCGCCGCTGCAGAACGGACAGTTGTTGTGCCGCTCTCGCCAGTTGCTATCCCCGAGGCAGATGTTGCTGCCGCCACCTGAGAAGCAACAGCGGCTGTTTGGGATGCCTTTGCCGCCCGGTCGTAGATTGCGGCCGCGCTCATGCACCTTGTTAGCACATGCATGGCGGCTGCGGCCGCGCTCTCGCCGGAGTGGGCCACCAAAGTTGCCCTCATGACGCAGGTCCACGTGCCCATCTTGCACTAGCGACGATTGAACAGTGAAATGATATTTGGGCAGCGAGCTAGTGTGCTTGAGACACCGGCTGTGGACTGTAGCCGACGCACCTTCTCGCATAAGCCATAGGCGTACTATACACCAACGGTGCTCCAGGACATTTTGTGTTGCATCTCACACGGTTGGTGATAATAAACTGTGTGCGATCTACTTGATTTTTCATCTTGATTAGAATTACATAATGGGGTCACAGCGGCAATGGACGGTGTTTGAATTGCTAGACCTTTTATCTTGAGTGAACATGCAACTATATGTGTGTCGTAAAAGAATTGGAATTATTCAGGGTTCCTTTGAACATTTTATACATTAAATTGGTTTTCTAGCCATTTCAGGTGCACAATTCAAAATTAAACTACATGCACATGCTCCGGTGCACCAACATGGGTTGTAAAATCATATATGTGTCCATGGGTTTATGCTTATCTCCCATGCAAGAAATGGGGATGAAATTCGAACACCACGGCATCGTGGCTCTCCGGCAAACGTCGACGTACTTGCTTTTGTAATTCTAGTAAATCCAAAATTCGTCCAAAATTCATGAAACTTGGAATGCTATCATGGAGCGGCATCAACATGTCGTGGTAAAAATTATGTCCCATTTGGGGCGGGTTTGGGTATAAGCTTCTCATAAACCAGAGCTTCTCACAACAAGTGTGATGGTTTCGGTAGGGAACGTTTCACCTTTTTGGACGAAACGATATCCGTTGCCTCTTCTCGATTTCAAATTTTTTTCCTAGTGTCAACATAGAAAAACAGGAGTGTTGTGTCAATTTTTGGGATTTTTCGGGGTTCGCTTGGATATTTTTATACATTAACTAAGTTTTCTATGCATTCATGTGCATAATTCAAATTTGAACTACAGGCACATGCTCTAATGCATATAAATTAGTTGAAAATTCAAATATGTGTCCTTGGTTGCCTGCTTAGGTCCCATGCAAGAAATGGGAATGAATGTCAAACACCCTGCCACCGTCACTCGGCCACAAACATTGAGATACATGGTTTTTAAATTCTAGTAAATCCAAAACTCGTCTGAAATTCATGAAACTTGGCATGTTGTCATGGAGCGGCATCAACATGCCGTGGTAAATTTTTTGTCCCATTTGGGGCAGGTTTGGGTATATGCTTCTCACAAACCAGAGCTTCTCACAACAAGCATGATGGTTTATAGGGAACGTCCCACCTTTGGGGACGAAACGATATCCATTGCCTCTTATTGCTTCCAAAAATGTTCTCGTGTCAACATAGAACAACAGGAGTGTTGTGTCAATTTTTGTGATTTTTCGGGGTTCATTTGGACATTTTTATGCATTAACTGAGTTTTCAATGCATTTATGTGCATAATTCAAATTTGAACTACATGCACATGCTCCAGTGCATATAAATTGGTTGAAAAATCAAATTTGTGTCCTTGGGTGCATGCTTAGGTCCCATGCAAGAAACGGGAATGAATTTCAAACACCAGGGCACTGTTGATTGCCGGCAAAACATTGAGATGCCTGGTTTTTAAATTCTAGTAAATCCAAAACTCGTCTGAAATTCATGAAACTTGGCATGCTATCATGGAGCGGCATCAACATGCGTAGTAAAATTTTGGTCCCATTTGGGGCAGGTTTGGGTATATGCTTCTCACAAACCAGAGCTTCTCACAACAAGCATGATGGTTTCGGTAGGGAACGTCCCACCTTTGGGGATGAAACGATATCCATTGCCTCTTATTGCTTTCAGTTTTTTTCTCGTGTCAACATAGAGCAACAGGAGTGTTGTGTCAATTTTTGTGATTTTTTGGGGTCCGTTTGGACATTTTTATGCATTAAGTAAGTTTTCAATGCATTTATGTGCATAATTCAAATTTGAACTACATGCACATGCTCTAGTGCATATAAATTGTTTGAAAAATCAAATATGTGTCCTTGGGTGCATGCTTAGGTCCCATGCAAGAAATGGGAATGAATTTCAAACACCAGGGCACTGTTGATTGCCGGCAAAACGTTGAGATACTTTATTTTTAAATTCTTGTAAATAAAAAACTCGTCTAAAATTCATGAAACTTGGCATTCTATCATGGAGCGGCATCAACATGCCGTGGTAAAATGTTTGTCCCATTTGGGGCAGGTTTGGGTATATACTTCTCACAAACCAGAGCTTCTCACAACAATCATGATAGTTTCGGTAGGGAACGTCCCACCTTTGGGGATGAAACGATATCCATTGCCTCTTATTGCTTCCCAAAATTTTCTCGTGTCAACATAGAACAACATGAGTGTTGTGTCAATTTGGTGATATTTTGGGGTACGTTTGGACATTTTTATGCATTAACTGAGTTTTCAATGCATTTATGTGCATAATTCAAATTTGAACTACATGCACATGCTCCAGATCATATAAATTGGTTGAAAAATCAAATCTGTGTCCTTGGGTGCATGCTTAGGTCCCATGCAAGAAATGGGAATGAATTTCAAACACCAGGGCACTGTTGATTGGCGGCAAAACATTGAGATGTCTGGTTTTTAAATTCTAGTAAATCCAAAACTCGTCTGAAATTCATGAAACTTGGCATGCTATCATGGAGCGGCATCAACATGCCGTGGTAAAAAATTTGTCCCATTTGGGGTAGGTTTGGGTATATGCTTCTCACAATCCAGAGCTTCTCACAACAAAGCATGATGGTTTCGATAGGGAACGTCCCACCTTTGGGGCCGAAATGATATCCATTGCCTCTTATTGCTTACAAATTTTTTCTCGTGTCAATTAGAACAACAGGAGTGTTGTGTCAATTTTTGTGATTTTTGGGGGTTTGTTTGGACATTTTTATGCATTAACTGAGATTTCAATGCATTTATGTGCATAATTCAAATTTGAACTACATGAACATGCTCCAGTGCATATAAATTGGTTGAAAAATCAAATTTGTGTCCTTGGGTGCATGCTTAGGTCCCATGCAAGAAATGGGAATGAATTTCAAACACCAGGGCACCGTTGATTGCCGGCGAAACGTTGAGATACTTTATTTTTAAATTCTAGTAAATCCAAAACTCGTCTGAAATTCATGAAACTTGGCACTCTGATGAGGCACGGACTAGCGAGATGCTATTCACGCATGTTGATGGCCCGATCTTTCACGACGATCCTTGATCAACTGTTCTTCCACCTGGTCCCTCAACCTCCAATAATAAGATTCACCCATGTACGAAAATACACGAACAAAAAATAATGATCCCCTCGGATCAGCACGTAGGCGTCGATGTGATGATCAACCTTCCGTCGCTAGTAATTTCCTCGATGGAAAAAACACAGATAATACACATGATATGGTCGCTCTCGACTTGGACGTTTTTCTGTATACTTCATAACTCCCATTACAAAACTGATCTCCCCCCATTACATGGACGCCATCTACTTTTATATAACCAACTCACGGCCTAAGGCCCACACCACCAGACTCCTAACTATGTAACTAGTACAACTTGCCATCACGATTTATATGGCATGTAATTAGCACAAGGAAAACTACTAGCTAACAAGAAGATATACTTCCTATTTTTAAAAGGACACAGAGGTTGAAGAAGCACTACGGCCGTCGGATGAACATCGTACGGTAACTGGAGCTAGAATCGTTCATATTGACTAAGTTGACAAAGCCCTCCGTCCCTGTCAACTTGGTAGGCCCACAAGTCAGCCTCCCACTATGCTGGGTTCCAGCTGGCAGGGGGAGTATTCATTTTTTTGTGCATAATAAGGAGGCACTTCCTTGCGTGCGAAGATAGCTGGTGGGTCCGACCTGTCAGCGGGGGGGCACATTTTTTTGCGAAATACAGAGGCTCTTCCGGTGGGTGATGTCACGTGGAGGAATCATTATTTTGCGCGTAATAAGGAGGCATTTCCTTGTGTGCGGCCGTGGACCCAGCTGTCGGCCTCTCCACGTACAGTCCACTTCCGATGGATGTCGTTCGTTGACCACGTTGACCACGCTGCGCCGAGAGGACCAGGGCGGTGGACGACGGCGAGGCCTACGAAGGGAACGACATGGAGCCGGCGAAGACACGGCAATGGCTGCCCACGCGGTGGAGAGTACGAGGGTTGACTGGTTCGGCTGCCGTCGCCGGAAAATAACAGGAGGTGTGGGTGAGTAGAGGGATAGACAGGCCAGGGATGCGAGTATATGATGGGGCCGTGAGGCCTGCCCCGTAGCACAGCCGGCCACGGGAGGCGGGAGCAGGCAGTTCCGACGGGGCTGGTTTGGGCGGCTGGGGCAGGAAGATCAGAGACTGAAGAAGCACAATTGTCGTTAGATTGACATCTAACGGTCTAACGCTGGTAGAGTCGATTGTTGACTAAGTTTCTTTTTTGAGAAACCTTGTGTACGCATGAACTTAGTAGGCCCACAAGTCAGCCTCCAAATCTGTGGCAGACAACATAGAGCCCATTTTCTATTTTTTTAATAATTTGCAGCCCATTTGCTAATTCTTAAGTAATTTATTACAGCCCATTTTCTGCCCAGGACCACGGTCAAAAAGTTCAACCTTATTTTGCATATTTTGGTGGAGTCCGAACTTTTGTAATCCCGAAATGATAAACATTTTTTAAGAACTTATTGATTTGCCAAAAAAATTGTTTTGTTTTTGTAAGCAAATAAGACGTGGGACAATTGAGTTGGTTTAAGGGAAAACCAGTGGTAAAAAAATCAGCGCTGGGAGGGAAAACAACAACAAAAATAAGGATGTAAATATGAAAAGGGAATTTTATGTATTTTCAATATAATGATACGTGTATATGAACTAGTAAAACTATAGGTAGAGATTAGAAAACGGATGTAGGACATGCGTTTCAAGAGGAAAATAGAACTGGGTTGTGTGTTTGATTCAGTAAAAAAACTGCCTGCGGATGTTGTAAGACAAAATATAACTAACGCTGGCGGGCCAGAGGCCAGTAGATACCTGCTGGATCTTTGTGCCCCGTTGTCGTCATGGGCTGGGCCTGTTAAAAACAAAACCAAGCCTGGGCAGTCTACAGCCCAGTTGAAACTTGCTCGACCTGAAAAAACAATATACGTGCTCAATAAACGAGAGAATTCTGCAAGTACAGACTGATAACTGGGATGCAGCAGGGATATTGTTTTTTCATCGTGATAATAAGTGCATGCACTTGTTTCAAAAAATTTGGAGAACTGGGAATTCGAACGGCAGGTGCTTATGCTACCCATCAAATAAAAATCAGGTGCCTGAAAATTCGTTTCGAAACAAATGATTCAGCTTTATATCCACGTCGACCCTCGGCATGATGGTTGGAAGCAAATTCCAAGTTCATACCAAAAGATCGTTAACAACAATACCAACTTGCGGACGACAAGGTAGTACAAGTACCAATACCAAACTAACTTATAATCTTTTTACTCCTGGCCCTAGTGTTCGTCTGGTAGAAAATCTTGCAGAGGACCAGCTCCCGCTCCTTCTCTTGCTCCAGGTCCCCGAGGTGGTACTGGTGCATCACCCAGTTGGTCCTCTGCTGGTCGAAGTTCTTGTTGGTGTGCAGCACCAGAACCTTTTTGCTGCCCGTTTGCCGGCCGGTGTTCTGCCACATCGCGTGCATGCCGCAATCCGACTGTATCTTGCGACGCGTCCATGTGCCCCTTTTAAACGCCCTGGAATTGCGCTGGAAGAAATGCTTGCTTAGGCCACTCAGTGTGATACCTGCAGTATTGCCGAATACAGGTTTTAGTGTACGTAGTTGGCATTTTCATAACATCTTTGGCATGTTGCAGTCACTTGTTTCACTTTTTATTTAACTGTCAAATTGTGATTGCTTCACCAGGTCTGCGTCTAAAAAGAAAAATAGAGCTATAAACAAAGGAATATGTTTGTGCAAGTAGACGGCCGATCGGTGTCTTACCTGGAAGTTTCTCAGGATGGGTGTAGCATATGTCGTGCTCGCTGTCGATGGTTGGTATGAACAAATCGCTGAGAGGGTGAGATCTCGCGCTATCAGCACTCACTTTGGCCTCAAGGTGCTCGATCAGCTCCTGATCCGTGGGATCGAACTTGACGCCGGCCGGCAGCATCGGCCAATCCTTCTTCGACTTGCATCGGTTAATTCCAGTTATATGGTACTCAATGTATGATCAATCAACTGTTTTAAGTGAATGATGAAAGATTTTGACAGATAAGTGGTACTCCAAATCTGAAGTCCAGAATAACCGAACACGCCGTCGGGATTCTTGTGTCACCTCACGCGCAGCGTGTTGTCACGTCAATTCAATGTGTGGACATGATGAATAATTTGACCGACGTATACTAGTACTGCTACTGTACTACTTACTAGTCGTATTGTGTCACATTTTAACCATAGGTTTAACTAACAAGTACGCACTTGAAGCCTAATTGATATATATATATATATGCTGCACAACATCTCCATGATCATTATCAGTACATCCTGCGCAGGTGAGTTAGGATGCACTTGATCCCAGAAACGTATCTATCCTTCAAACTAGAGGAGTGCTTCAAACTAACAAAAGTACATAATATCCAACAAAAGAGGGTCGTGCTACAGCAGCAGAATACATGGCTCGGTCTAGATATCAGTAAGAATCAAGTTGTGCATATTTGCTGTTGGCATGAACCACATCGCCGCATGTCGGGTTTGCAAAAGCCATCCATCGCATGGAAGCTTGATGCCTTTCACACACTGAAGATTATCTGGCAACAAGTTGTGTCGACGAATCTCTGGATATGGTGATTCATGAAACCCATGGTATGATGTGTAAACACAGTCCCCCTGGCGAATGGAAGTTGCATAGCACGGTAATCATCGCCGTGATATGATCGATGATTGGTTGGATGATCGGATAATTGAGCCCGAGGAACATGGAGTGGTTGCCGAGGCTGTAAACCCGCCTCCAGTTGAAGCAGCCATAGCCATCAATGTCACGAACGCCCCAGGCATTGTACTGCATGTGGTTTGATGTAATGGTTTGGTCAATTTGGTACGTGCGAATGAGCATCAAATGACCGCCGTCAGCTGAACGAGCGATAAACCACCACCCATCGGCTGGTATGATTCCAGGTCCTGGAATCATGAAGGCCAGCGCATTTGCGTCTGCTGCAACAATTCAAATTGGAGACCAAAAGGACAAAAATAAACAATCATGTTCAGAGTATGTGTGGAATTAAGATTATTATAACAGTGACACATATCATAGACAGAGAATTGCAATGCCGTGGTCATAATCATACCCCAAGTTAAAAAAATAAGCCAATGGCTTTCATATTCTAGCAATATGTCATGGTTCAAACATCATGTAACAATGAGAGGAAAACAGCTATGACAGAGCCTACTCATATTCTACCATAGCACTTACTACTACTGTTCTCATATCAACTCTAAGCAATAACATGCGTTGTTATAAAAATCTTGGAAATGAGAGTAACATATAGCAATCATGATGTTATGCTCATAATATCTATTCTAACAATCATTAGATGCCAATTGTTCTCATATCAACTCTAACAATAACATGTGTGGTCATAAAAATCTAGGAAATGAGAGGAACATATAGCAATGATGTGGTTATAGACATACTATCTATTCTAAATTTGTAACAATGAACAGGCAGTCGTATTCATAAGGTAAAGATGAGATGAGATAGAACAATTACACGACGATAGATTCCACCAGTATAGGCAGCCAATCTGTGCGTCGACCGCGTAAACGATGCCATCATGCACTATAGCATCAGACAGAAATGTTGCCTCAACAGGATTGACGATGAGCCATAACCATGTATGGCGACCGGATTCCAGATAGACTAATCCCATGTTGAACAAGGCAATGAGCTTGTAATCCATGTAGTCTTCTGATGGTGTGGGCACTTCGCAGATTACAACTTTCAGCAAACAGAGGTCGAGCCAAAAGCTTGACGCGTCTCGTGCGTAGTAGGCAGGAGTGTCCGGCGGGCCGCGAGGCTCGATGGCGGCGGTATCCAACGATGGAAGGGTGATCTCTCGCTGGGTGTAGATATCCACGAGACGCCACGGACTACCGGATTGGTGGATGAGGACGATCCAGTTGGCCTTCATGCCCGCCCAGTAGTGGTCGCGCATGAAGGACAGGTGGACGGGTAGTGGTAGCATGTCGAGGGGCACCACGGCAACCTCCGTAGGATCGTCAAGTCGGTGTCTGGGCCACCTGCGAGGATCGGGCATCAGCAAGCAGGGTGTCTTGAAAAGAGTCGGCCGGTTGCAGACGAGTAGACGGTACAAAGACACCGAGCATGCGGCCAGACGGACGGTGCTGAGTAGGTCCATACGATTACAGATCTGCTCCAAGAGAACATCGGGGAGGGAATTCCAATCGCGGCTCTGCGTGTCAGTCGGTTCTGCCATTGGGGTTTTCGGTGCCTGCGAGCCAGCGGGGAAGTGGATTCGGGCGGGCGAGCGAAGAAGCTTCTCCTCGTGTGGCCGAGCAGTGAGCGGGGGGATATGGTACGCGCGAGCTACCAAGGAAGATAGCGCGGGCGGGCGAGCAGTGAGCGGGGGGAAATGGTGTGCGGCCAACGATGGGGAAGAGAGGAGGAAGAATAAGAGAGGAGGAAGAAGAGTGGAAGACGGAGAAGAAAGTGCATTAAATCTCAATTCTACTACTACTACCAGGATATACCGTCCTTCGGAGTGTAAATAGTTACACCGATGACATGTGGGTCTACCACAAGAGGGCCCATATGTCAGTTAATGGAGGACAAAAGCGTGCTCTACTGGCAAACATGATGGCAGTACTGGGTAAGGCTGATTTAGTAACACCAACACGCTGGTTCAGCTTATTAATTAAGTGTCCCATCTGCTGCAGCGTGTATTGTCACTTCACTGCGAAGACTAGTTGAATAGTTCTCTCTGACCGAGATGGGGAATAATGGATCGCGAAGACTTCCTTTCTACATTATCCCTATGCCTCTACGCTCACTTCACTCATTTTGCTCCGTACGTAGTCACTTGTTGAAATCTCTAGAAAGACAAATACTCTGTATTTGGGAACAGAGGGAGGGTTTTACTCCGTATTTGGGAACAGAGGGAGGATTTTACTCCGTATTTGGGAACAGAGGGAGGATTTTACTCCGTATTTGGGAACAGAGGGAGTATCACCATATGGAGGGAACAGAGGAAGCTTGAAATATGAACATGTTAATGGGAGGAAGTAAACCCCATGCATGCATGCATGCATGCAACATGCAACATGCAACACTCACACGTACACATGGACGCACGCAACACTCACGCACCCATGCGGCACACAGCACATGACGCAACACACACGCTCACGCTCAAGTGCTCAACCTACTCCCTACGTCCGTGAAAGACTGTACATTTAGAGATTTACACATTGACCAGGGCATAATTAACGCCCAAAAGTAGCAGACTTATGTGTGCATGCGAACATTGAGAGAAGAAGATTAAATGAAGGTTGTTGCATGCTATAATTAAGGATAGACATGTAGCCTATACCTAGAGCACAAGTTGGTGCATTAGTCAATCAATATCGATTTAGAGTAAAGGCTAAATGCATTGGAAGTGTAGATGTACTACACTCTTCGATTTTAGCCGATGTACACTCTTTGTTGGAAGACCGAGGGAGTACACGTGCATGCACTCACATACACAGCCAGGGTGGTTCGCGCGCAAGGGTTGGACTCCTGTCGCGCCTGCGTAAAGTTTTGTTTAACTGATTTCTTTGCTCTGCCAACTGACAGGTGGGACCCAGAAACCAGGTGACAATTTAACCAGTCAACAAAGTGCCACGTCGACTATGTGGCCGGTCAGTAGGGTGCAATACGGTGCTCTACGATGAGCTAGTGATCGTATAATCACCGCAAAACTATATATAGTGACCGTAAAGAGCGTATTTTTACATACGTTGACCGCCAGTGTATTTTTCTCGTTTCAAATTAAGCCATATTAACCGGAAAGGACGCAGTATGGACTAGTACTAGTACTGCTTTGATGTGTCCCGTCAACTCGCCGAACGAGGAGAAGCTTGCTTACTACGCCTCTCCCTCGCCCACACGCACGGTGGTTCGCAGGACGAGGAGAGGGTTTTGTCTACAACACCCTCTCCCTCACCCTCGCCCTCGCCCTCGCGGTGGACGTGCAGCAGTTCAATCGGTGTCAGATTGCCAGAAGCATATGTGTACTGTAGTATCATCATTGTTGGACCTTCCGAAGAGGCGAAGAGCCAAGTGCAAGGTTCACACGAGTACGAACTGTTGAACCTCCCGAAGAGGCAAAGAGCCAAGCGCAAGGTTTTATAGGAGTTGTCGTCCTAGTAGGAGTGTACTACAACTATAGCGAACGATGCTACTGTATGATGCCGCCACGTCACGTATATCCAAAGCTGTGCCACCTTTTTTTCTCAAAGAGCATGTTGGAGCCCGTGCAACAACCACACAAGTTGCACATACACATAACACATTTACTAGTAATAAATTCTAAAGGACAAATGCCAGTATGCCACACAAGTTCATCTCCAATTCATGTGATAAATTTGTGCACGACTAGTCTACATATATTCACAGCGCTACCGTTCACAATTTACTGTACTCCACTTACACGTTATAGATGGGCTACATGTCCTCCTCCAGGTTCTAGTCCCAGGTGTTCTTCATGGATGGCACGATCCATAGTGGCGGGTAACGGGAATCATTGTCGTAGCTTTCTAGTCCGGTTCCACACGATGGAGACTCATCCAAGCTGAAGCGGCATAAATCAGGGATAGCGTGTCCCAGCATGTCGTTCATCCGGCGGTGCGCACTGAAGACACAACCATGCTTCATGAACGGCAGGCCTTCCGTGTCGTGCACGGAAGGTGGCATCCGCTTCACAATGGGGTAGCTGTCCCCAATGAAAAGCGAGTACTCTCCAAGAGTGTTCCTCGGCACCCACGTAGCATCAGGGGGTCGAACTCGGCGCCGTTCATCTGGTACACGCGGCATCTCAGATCTGGACACATGGTGACGTACATAGTCAAGGTCCATGCATAATAATGTTGTGCTCAAATATGGCGGTCGGTAATACTGTGCAGCAAATAGTACTACTCCGGTATAGAGGAAGTAAAATAACCGGCTTATTATATATAGCCACTCTTGGCTACATGGATGAGATAGTAAGACATGGAAAAAATGGTGGCAGCTAGTGGGTTCAAGTCTTCAAGGGCCTAGCTAGCTATACGCTCCTCCAAGGTAAAAAGTACTCCTACTAGTACGTAAGTAGAGTACTAGTACAACAATGAAAGAGAAGGCGAGAGGGTTAAAAATGGAATACCTGGGTAGATGGTGACGGTCCCATCGTGGTAGATTGTGTGACCGTGTTGCACATCAGTGGTACCATGGGTAACGACTGCTAAGATGGTTGATCCCAATATGCCAAAGTCAGCTACAAGGTTCCAGGTTAGACCGAATCGCGGATGCAAATGCACATCCAGGATCGGCGATCTTATTTTGATAGCGGGATGACTGGTCCCTGCAAAATAATGGAGTACCGTTAGGGATGCAAATGATGGTTTGTGCATTCCGTTTGTAATCTCCCGTGCCATAGAATGGCAACCAGATGAAACAAGTCCCCTGGCTTGTCACCGCGAAGATGCGGCCTAGATGGCGCACGGCGTCTTCAAATGTGTAGGGGTACAAATCTGCCGCCGCCAACATGCGCCAGCCTCTGCCGTTACTGCCACTTGCATTCATGGCAATCCTTATGTCGAACACCGCGATAAGATAGTAATCGTCATAGCCGCGTCGCTTTGTCGGCGGGTCCGCAATTGCTATCTTCTTCAATATGTATTCAAGCCCATCCAGTCCGGAAGGCCGATCCCAATGGTGGAGGAGGGGTCTACCGGAACGGCCGCACTGCTGTGGATGTTGTGCAAAATGATGGTGGTATCCGGCCGGAGGTATGCAAGCCAATCTTCGTTGGCACCAACCCAGGCCTATATATAAGACGGTGGGCAGCGGAGAAATTACGGGGTGGAAATGGAATAACTAAGTACTACATGATCAAACTCCATTACTGACCTACTCATCGGACAAAATCCGACTACCTCTCAACGTCGGCAACTCTAGCGGAGTCAACGTGCAACCATGGCCAGGGAGCGGTGGACTGTTCGAAGGATTTTCCCATAGAAGAACCTTCTCCTCGAGGACGCATGGAAGACCAACAAGCATGGCCTTTTCCCAAGCCTTTTTAAGCACCGTCTTGAAAAAGTTGGTGCAGGAAGCACCGAGTCTTGTGGCGGTGAGGACGTCGAAGCGGCGTGCGATTTCTCCCAGAGGATCGTCGCCCAAGGTCTCCCAGCCCCGACGAGGAGGAGAACCGCCTGGCGAATCCATGAGAGCAGCGACGAACTGCCTTCTCTTCGAGGGGAGGGGAACTGGCAAGGAGGAGATAAGAGCGTAGTAACTACAGGGCCTCGTCCCTTCCAACTGTAGACCGTTCCTTAGCGAAGGGTGAGGCTATTATTTACTACTAGTACTAGCATTATGGGACGTTATGGGATTGCATTATACTGTAAATAATAGCACTAGTAAGAAATTTTTGGCACTAGCTAGTAGTTTTTGGCGTGGATTAAGAAATTTTGGGTATGTTTTTGCTATTTTTTGTACACGCCAACTAGTGTCAAAAAACGTCTTACATTATGTGACGGAGGAGTATGTACTCGTACTGTAGCAGTACTAGTACTACTTTCTCAACTAGTAGTGCGATGTACTGTACTTCTAGTATAGTGCACCAGTTTTGAACTCTTGAATCTCAGGGCCAAGGAGCTACAGTTGGAAGTGGAGGGTACTACTGTTCTCTAGAACCATCGTTGTACTATCAATGCAGGGAAAGTACACCTGCGTAGTGGCCTAGTGGGTACTCTCGGTGCTCTATTCAGCCGCTCCTCTCACGTAGCTGGCCTACTCAGCCGCTCCTCTCACGCACACACTAGCAGCCTGTTTATCAGCGACGGTTACTGCGGGGGTAGAACATTTGAGTTATTTGATACAGCGAGACTAGGCTTTTCGCTTCCATTTGTGGAGGTGTAATGGATCTCGTCGAACTTTGTTAGTAGTTCCTTCTTTATGAATGAGATGAAGCAAAGCTTTTGCCTCCGTTTCAAAAAAACACGTCAAGAGGAATTTCTTTTATAGTAGAGCCGATAATGGAGTGAAGTCCATGCGTGCAACGCCACAAGCTACAGAGTAGTAGTAGAGCACTTTACATACAGAGCCATATTGCACAGTTCCCAATGCCCCGCCAGGCTTTTCCGGCTCCTCGGGCTTAATTGGGAGGCGCTAGTTTAAATATGCTACTAGCTGATGAGGAAGCTGCAAGCGAGGTGCGGCTAGGGCGAGCACGCGAGCCACGAGATGCTGGGAAGGAAAACCCGTTCACGTGGCTAGGCTATCCAGTGCACCCAGATTGTGGTGCCGCACGTCCGTTTGACTTCAAAACTCAAACTACCCGTGTAAAATATTGGCTCGCAGCGAAGTTACTATTTAAAAAAAGGCCGCCGTGCGTTCGGCCGGGATCGAACCCACAAAACGAGGTATACACTCCCGCGACCACTAGTAGTACTCGTTGGAGTACAACGCAACCTAGAATCGCCTTTTGTCGCTAGTAGTACATTGTTCCTTACAAGAAACCCCTAATAATGCAAGAAACCACTAATAATGCTAAGAAACTACTACCACTTGCATACGTGGCAGACTTAAGATAAGACTACCTTGTCAACCATTGTACATGCTCTTACCAACCAGCCCTACCAAGAAACGACTACTCTACAAAGTGCCGTTATAGGCACGTTTCAACCCATGGCCCTGTTTGGATACATTTGTTGTCAATCTAACCCTGCCATCCAAACACCACTTTGGTTAGAGTTAGTTCAGGGTTAGAATCTAACTCTAACCTCTGACTTAGAGTATCCAAACAGGGCCCATGTCGCCCATTAAGTCAACGCCTTCTATTCGACCGGGCGTTATGACTTGTGGGACCTACATGTCAGTCTGCACAAAAATCCCCGAGTGACCTCCTACCTCCGGCCCGTCCACCTAGTCATCCTCGGCCATGGGATGCAGCTACCACCACCGGCAGAAGGCAAGGTCAAAGCCGCCGGCGATGCAGAGCCCATCTTGCGGCAGCCCAGATGCCAGCTCCGTTCGGCGCTCGCGGCCGCTAGCTAGCCAAGAAAGCTCCGTCCAGCTGCTTGTCTGCAAGGTTTGCTGGCTAGCTTGGCACGGCGGCGCGGCGGCTTGCTCGCGTGCGCCGCGCTAAGGCCGGCCATCTGGGTCGAGCGAAGGCCAGCGCGGCGGCTTGCTTGCTCGTGAGTCACGCTCGGGCCAGCCTGCCAACCTATGCGGAGGCCAGCGCGGCGTCCGGCCCGTCCGGCGGAGCGGCGGCCAACTCGCTCATCACCGGCGCCACCGACGAACACGCATCAGTACTGTTTGAATTAATGTTCAGGAAAAATAATGATTTGAGGGGGAATAACAGGATAGAAGGTCAGATGTGGGTCCCTCGTGTCAACGGTCAAACAAAATGTGTTGGTTTAAGTTGCCTCGTCAGCACGGATGTGTGGGCCAACCATGTCATAAATGGGTTTAAACTAACCTAATCGATACTAGGTAGTAGTTTTTGGCGTGGATTAAGAAATTTTGGGTATGTTTTTGCTATTTTTTGTACAATAGATTCTTCCTAGGGCTGGTTGAAAGTGGTAGTTTTTTGTTAAATACTCTACATATTGTAAGTACGAGTGAAAGTTAAGCTTTGGAACCCAATAAGCAAGGCTAGTTACATAGTGCATATGTGTACATGATTGAAAGTAAATATCAACCATGAGTGACTAATATCTTGATGGAAAACTCGAAACTATGGAATACTAGGAAAAATTGCATGGTTGGAAATACTAGCAATGTTCATGTGCGTTGCAACGAATCATAATTAGAATAATACTTATTCACAAACTTGATACAAAACACTCTAATTTTGATATACATATATCACTAGAGATATATTATGTTTCAATTAGAATATATTCCTTGGGCTGTTTTGGTGAGGTCAGGGAGGGATGTGGTTGGTTTTAAGATACTAATTATGGGTTTTTCTGCAAATTGGTAGACAAGTGGGATGTTGGTGAGAAAAGGCAACAACTTACCTCACAGTCGTTAGATGTAGATCTAATGGTCACAAACGACGGATGGCAGACACACCATCATCACCAACTTAGTCTTCTGTAGGAGTACTAGCAAGATCTGTGCATTGCACGGAACATCAAGATGCATTTTTTTATAAAACACTTGTTGTGATTGACCCATGCGGGAGTAATCCCATGTGTAAAAACTAATGATATCTCGAGAAATAGGAGATAAGGTGAAGAGGAGTGGGGCGTGGTGGTGATTGGTGGTTGGACTGAGCGGAGGCATGGGGATTGACGACGCCGACAGCGGCCACCAGGCCAGTTTGTTCCAGAGGCTTCCTTTCTTAATTGCTCAACAATGAAGTTGTTGGAGATAAGGATGAACGAGGAAAGGCCTTGTCTGCAAATGTGGAGAGGGGTGCGGGTATCTTTTAGTTTAATTTCCATCCGTCAGATATAGATCGGACGGTCTATATTGCAAGATGGCACGCGTACCATCATCACCAACTCGGTTTTTATAAGAGAAGAAATATAAGTATGGAGATACAAATGTATTATCGATACTTGTTTCCGTAAACACAATGACTTCTCGACTGTGTAAAACAAAGGTTTTCCCGTCGCCGATAAGGAGGGGGTGACGGCGGTGCGCTTTTTGGCTTGCTCTAGTCCTAGTAGTCATACTAGGTGGTCTAAGCACGTGTAGATTTATTCTTTTTCACGTCTCGTGTTCGTCGTACTGCCACGACTGTTGATGAATAGACAGTAAGTTATTCACAGGGAAACCCTTGTTGAGCGTGTTTGCGAGAGAGAGAGAGAGAGAGAGAGAGAGAGAGAGAGAGAGTGCGTGTGTGATATGTCTAGAGACCGAGGCAATGATAATAGATTCTTTATGTCTATGTGTGTGGAGGATAGAGAGAGACATGTACATGGGGCTTTGTGTTGTGTAACATGGTGACACATATACATAATTAGAGAGTGAGTGTGTGAGATACACATGTGGACATGGGGAGAGATGAGGATCCAGATTAATGGGTGTTTGTGCGTGTCTATGTGTGTTTGTGCGCGCGTTTGTGTGTGAGAGGGAGTGTGTGTATGTGGAGTAGAGAGACCACTAATGATTTAAACCTAGTATAAGGGAAGGGGGAATGGTGTAACATGTGTAGTAGCGGGATAGCATGGGCGCGGGCGGGGGAGAAGACTATTTGGAAGAGACATCGAGTGTGTGTGGGAGAGGTGTGTGAGAGCGAGAGAGAGAGAGAGAGAGAGAGCTAGCGACGGAGAGAGAGAGGAAGAGAGGGGGCGAGAGAGGGCGTTTGTGTCCATAAATGGCGTATAGATAGGGAGACAATGTTGATGTTGTTTGAAATTGGCCTATGTACGGAGGCGCAAGGGAAGCGAGTCATCGTGTGTGCGATAGGGACTTCATGAGAGATCTAGAATAGATGGTGTAGAGAACAATGTGCGAGATTGAGAACGATGATACATTAAGGAGCTATGGAAAGAGTCACGACATATATGTATACAGGGAGGAGCTGGGGCTGGTCCGCATGTGGGAGATATAGAAAGAGGAGAGTGGTGCACAAGGAGACAAAGTGTGCTTGTTTGTAGTGGGGGTGGTGTGTGAGGTGAGTGTGCGAGAACCACATAACTAGGGAGATAGACGTTTGGGGGCGATGTTTTGTGTGTATGGGAAAGATACACTCTACATAGTGCGTGTGCTTGGGAAAGAGAGATGCCGGGAGACCTAGCTAGAGAGTGGGGGAAGAGATGTGTGCATGCCCAAGAGACAAAGTGATAGAGACCTATATTGGGGTCCGGACTTTAGAAGAGAGAGGGGTGTTAATGTGCTCGTGTGTTGGTGTTTGGGGGAGAGAACGACTTCTCTGTGTGTGGGGGGGGCGATGAGGGGGGGTTGGTTTCAGATAAAGAGTGAGGTGTCTATATTTGAGGGACATTAGCGTAATTGATATATACATGGTCAATAGTGTATGCACTCATGGTTGATCAATTTGTTTCACAGTTTGGACTATGAGATAACGATACTTTTGAACATGCGTGATATACCTTGATGTACCAGGATTACAAACCTAAGATTGGAATTTTGGAATTCGACTCCATCATTAGCTTTTGTAATTCATTTAAACGGAGGTACATTTTTTAAGCCGGGATTTCGTGATTTCAAATTCATATATCAAACCTAGAGATATACACATACGGGCATGTTCAAACTTTATAATCATCCACTTTATTCTTACACATACACAATTTTGCTTTTGTCATCATATTTAGGATAAACACATTTGGAATTTCATTTGAATTGGACCGTATGATGGTATTTGCTTGTAGTAGCTCAATGATCCATATTTGAATTGAATGGACAATCTAAGTTTTGAGTTGGAGACATTGATTTTCAAAACTTGCACTTTTTTGCATGCAAAACAAACAAATTCTCGGCCATGATATCATAGTCGGGCGTACAAGAGCAGAATATAATTTCAGGCGCCAAAAGCTTTCAAACTTCCCGCTCACATCGAAATATCTCGCGCCCGAAAGTTTAGCCCTGCGATATTCCTGTTTTACCCCTGCCACGTGAACGGAAAAGGGCTGCTTTGGTAACTCCATTGTTTTCCCCTCTTTGCCCCCAACATTCTTCCCCAGAGCCCCTCCCCTTCCCCTCCCCGACCCCCCCCCACCCCCAACCACGGCAAGCCGCCGAATCTAGTCCTCCGCCGCAGCGGTGGACCTCACACCCCGACGGATCTACCTTCCGCACCTTGGAACCCCCGAGTGCCAACTCACCACTTCACCGGAGCCGCTTCAGCGACTGGCTTGTCCACCGCTCCAGATCTCCTTGACCGCCATCATGGTCCACCGCACTGGATCTGCTTAACCGGTGCCCTCGTCCACCACAGTGTAGGCCCTTCACTGACTCCCTCGTCCATCCCTTCGCTGGCCCTTCATACAAGCCATCGTCCGCCGCAACAGATCCGCCTCACTGAAAGCACTGTACAACGCGCCCGCCGAAGCCTTTGTTGTCGTGGTACTAAGACTGACAGTATAATAGGGGGGTAAGTATGGAGAGGCAAGATCCTAGCTATGGCGAAGTTGTACACACAAGTTTTACAAGTTCAGGCCCTTCTCGGAAGAAGTAACAGCCCTACGTCTCGGAGCCCAGAGGCGGTCGACTGGAATATGTATGTGTGTGTTTACAAGGGTGCGAACCCTTGTCCCAGAGGATGGGGGTGGCTTATATAGAGTGCGCCAGGACCCCAGCTCCCCTCCGTTACACAGGGTTCAATGTACATAAAGAGAGAGCGTTACAGGTAACGTCTGTAATAAAGTGCTATAAATGATCATTAAGTATATGAGTAAACGCCCGACCGTTGCTGCGCGGAGTGGCTTTAGGTCTTCTGCACGTCGAGTGGTTTAGTGGTCGAGTGACCTAAATAAGGAGTGGTCTCCGAGTGAATGGTAGGTCGAGTGGATTGCACTCTACACCTTTGTTGGGCCCCCTCTATTTACTCTTGAACTTCTTTGCTTCTAGGACAAGGACCTTAGGTAGGACGTATAGGTCAGGCCTGTTACCCTACCCCAGGTCTATGTCCTCATCATTAGTCCCCAAATGGATTGAGGTCCGAGTGAAAAGAAGGCTGAAGTTGACCTTGCTTTGACTCTCGCTTTCATCTTCAAATGGAGGCCAGTTGTTGGAACTTCGGCTTCGTTTCAGTCACCTTGATCGATTCAGAAATTGCCGACTGGTTTTTATAACGTCACCCGTCGAGTGTTATCCTTGACATGGAATCTTTGGCGTGATCGGTTGTAGAGGATCCCGGATTTTGCGGGATTCGAAATTTTGGTGGAAGCGCGCCGGGTGGAGCGCGCCGTGGTAAGCGGAGTAGATAAATAGAACGTTTCGATTTCCGCGCCACCTTTTTTGCCATGTATCCCGTGTGCGACTGTTAAGGGATTTGACAGGATTGCCCGGGCCCACGCGCCAGCCACTCGGAAGTAGGCCTTTATAAGTGGCGAGGCCGAGGCATCCGCACTGTGCGTGCCCATTCCCCTTCTTCTTCCTCTTGCTCCTTCACCTCGTTCAGCTTCTCCACTCTCGACGCCGCTGCTCCGCCGCCATGGGGAAGGAGAAAACGGTGGCACTGGAACGCGCGAAGCAGGCGACGGGGGCGGCGAAAAGCAAGAAGACGAATCGGGGATCTTCATCGCGCTCAGGGATGCCGTCGGGTTGGATCCAGGGAGATTGGATCCGATCCTCACTTCGGCAGGAAGACTTGGACAATATGGCCGAGTTAGGGCTGATTGTCCATGAGTCTGCGCGGCTGCCGGAGGGGGAAACGGAGCCGCAGCCGTGACCGGGTGAGTGTGTTCTGCTCGCCACTCACGTCGACCGCGGCTTCTCGCTTCCTCCGCACCCCTTCTTTCGAGGTTTCTTGAATTTCTTCGGGGCTCAACTCCATCATTTTACTCCAAACACCATCACATATCTTGCTGCATTCGTATCCATGTGCGAGAATATCCTGGGGTGTCGACCGCACTGGGGTCTTTTCAAGCACATTTTCACCATCCGCTCCCAAACAGTGAAGAAAGCGAACTCGAACGACGAGAAAACCCATGTTATCCAGATGTGTGGGGGTCTGGGTATCCAGAAGATAAAGAGGAGTTCCTTCCTTCGATGACTCTTCCTGAGTCGGTCAGGGGCTGGCAATCGACCTGGTTCTACTGCCAGGATATCGTGACCCCAGGCTAGTCGACTGGACTTCCCCCTTTCTCTTTTGATCGTGTTCAGACTCCATCTTCATTGAAAGTGACCGCCGTGGAGAAGGCGGAGACGGGCATGCTGGTTGAGAGAGTAGTTCAACTGATCAACCAAGGTGTCACCGGCATGGATCTGCTGGAGGTGTTCCTCAGTCGGCGCATTCAACCACTCCAAGATCGTGACCACTCCATGTGGATACTCCGGGGCTGGTGACACCGCTCGGGTTCATCCGGAGGAGGTGGCGGCCAAAACAGTGGCCCAATGGCTAAGGGGCATCATCGAGAACAAGGACAACCCCAGGGGCGCCAGGAGAGTCAACCCTTTCAGCGACAGCAACCAGCCAGACAAGGTTTGACCACTACAACTGATTGAATTTGGATGTGTTTTCTGACTGTTTGTTGATCTGACTGATTTCCACTTGGCTCCTTGTTTTGTAGATTTACACAGAGATGTACTCAATGCCCAATGGCGAAGAAGCTCTGGAGCAGGACCATGAGGGCAAGGACAGCGCGGAGGAGAGTGGCGAGTGGGAGTCACCGGCCGACGATGATGAAGATGAGAGCGATGAGTCGGATGATGAGGAGGTAGCCGACTCACAACCTCGTTCTGAACGTCGATCCAAGCAGCACCATGATCCCACGGGCAGGTGCGGCAAGGCTGTGGCCTCGAGCGCTCCATCTCAAAAGCGCGCTCAGTCTTCGACTCCAGAATTGGCTGAGAAGGTCACCAAGCAGCCCAAGATCAATCCTTCGAAGGCTCGGAAGACCTTGCCTAAAATCAAGATGGACGTTCCTGATGCTTCTGGGTAAATGTTCTTCCCGTATTTTCTTGTTCCAACCGATTCTCTTGTACTGACCAAGTGGATGATGAACCTTTACAGCCCGGTCTCGGCCGCGACTGATATGGATATCGACAAGACCCCAGACGATGAGGAAACCGACAACGCAGCTACCTCCAAAGCCAGTAAGTCTACCCGACTCGAATTTATTTGGACGACGGGATTGTTTATCAGCTATCTCTTTGACTTTCTCTGTTTGTTGCAGCTCCACGAGACGTTGTTGTGCTTCCGGGCGATGAAGAAGAAGTGCCGCTGAGAGAGAGGAGGAGGAGGGACAAGGGACTGAGCAGGAAAGAAACTGAGGTTCAGGTTCCTCAGTCGACACTGGTGCCTGGGACGGCGGTCGAGCCATCGACAGATCCAGCTCACACCAATGTCACTTTTGCTATCCCGCCATCGACTGATTGCCCACCAGGATCAGCTGCTCACACCCCTGCCGCTCCAATACAACCCCATGCATCAGACCCAGCGGCTGCTTCAACTGTTCTGCCATCATCGCTTTTTACTGTGTATCGAACTCCAGACGACCCACCGAGTGCCGCCAAGGAAGCTCTTCTTCAGTTGAATCTTGTGACGGAGCAAATGAAGGTGGTGCATGAGGCCAGTCAGGTGGCCTTCAACGTTGGAGCTGCTCTACAGACCAATGTCCAGGTTAGTTGATTTCCGATTGATCATATTTCTTGTCCGATCACCCACTGGGGTGTGACTGTTTTGAAGTTGCGCAAGTCAATTTGAGTCGACTTGGATTGAATCTTTGAACTAGTGGGGGCACTCTGAGTGCACCCACTGGGTGTAGTCCCCGAGACCATAGTTGACTGCGGGCAGTCGACTGTGGTCTGAGAATCCGAATTTTGTCACTCGGTTTGGGCGGACCAGGTCGAATGGAACCAGAACCAGTGGGGGCACGCTAAGTGCACCCACTGGGTGTAGGGTGTAGTCCCCGAGACCATAGTTGACTGCGGGCAGTCGACTGTGGTCTGAGAATCTGAATTTTGTCACTCGGTCTGGGCGGACCAAGTCGAATGGAACCAGAACCAGTGGGGGCATGCTAAGTGCACCCACTGGGTGTAGTCCCCGAGACCGTGGTTGACTGCGGGCAGTCGACTATGGTCTGAGAACTGCTTTTTTTTTACAACTCGCGCTGGGCAGACCATGTCGAGTGTTTACTCAAACCAGTGGGGGCACGCTAAGTGCACCCACTGGGTGTAGTCCCCGAGACTGCCGTTGAATGTTTGATTCTGCGGTAGTCTTAGAGTAGCTGTCACTGTGATGTCTTTTTATTTCAGTCGACTGATATGGCTTATATATTGACTGCAGAAATCTTGTGATCTTGGGGCTCAGCTTTCTACAATGAACAAGCAACAAATCAGCCTCAACCTTGATCTGGAATTGGCCAAGAAGAATCTCAAGACTGCTCGTGATGAAGTAGCTGCCATGGGAGGTAACCAATCATCAACTGCCTATCTCACTGCTGGCACTTTTCCTTTCCATTTTTTGAACCGAGTGACTCCACTCGAGCAGATGTATGTAGTGAAAACCGTCAACTCCAAGCCCGTCTGAAGAATGTTATTTCTTTAGAGAAAATGAAGCAGGCTTTGGAGAAGAAGGATCTGGATCTTGCTGCTGCACAGAAGGAAGCGCGAGAGAAAACGGCGCTTGCTGACAAGAAGCTTGCTTCAGTCGGCAAGTTAGAAGAAGAGACCTCCAAACTGAAGACTGCTGTTTCTGACGCCAATCGGGAGGTAGAGCGACTGAAGAAAGACAAGGACAAGCTGGCTGACGAGCTTGGGAGCCTCAAGGCCAAGAAGGGCGAGTTGGAGTCTTATCTGGGCCAGCTTGCTGCAAAGCTGGTCTTAAAACTTGAAGGTACTGATGATTGACTGACTTATTACGGTCGACTGTCAGGCCTGATTATATCGTCGACTCACCATTTACTCAACTGTGCAGAGCTTTGCCAAGACTTTGAAGCGGAAACTGGGCGGGTCGAGACGGGTCTCGATCCCATAAATTGTCCAGTCAAGGATGATGTTGCGATGAATGTGCTGCGGTTGGAATCTCGCATGGACAGCATGGTTGCTTATCTTGCCCGCCTGAAGGCAATGATGACTCGGGTTGATGTTGAACTCTGGCCTTAGGCGGAACTGTCTCGAGACCTCGAGTCTCTGATGGCTCAACTGAATCAAATACCTGACCGAGTGCAAGAATGGAAGAAGTCATCTGCTCGCTGTGGCGCTGATGTCGCGTTGTCCTTGGTCCGAGTGCACTGCAAAGACGTCAAAGAAGACAAGCTGGCGGATCTCAAGGTTGCTAACACAAAGAGGCACACTTTCCAGTCCTTCATGGACACTTTCCTTGACACCGCCACTCGCATTGCAGACAGCATAGACCTTGACAGTTTCTGCGACCCAGCCAGTCCTTCTCCTGATGCGTGACCGAGAAACATTATGCTCCACCTTTATTTGCCTCAAAATGCCGAGTGATTGTGTAATCGTTAAACTTCTTCGGGCTTGATGCTCGAATACTTTTGATCCGTCGCCCGGAACTTTAGGATTTATCTGAACTTGGTTTATTTCTGAATATGCTTGTGTTTGCCTTCGAGTGGAATTTGTTCTTCACTCGGAATAATCTTTGTACTTGAGATGCAGCTATTGTACTTATGGCGCAGCTCCGAGGAGAAGGTTGCAGTCGACCTGCACCTCACCGTCCTTGCGGATAGGGATGGAGCGTACGTTGTACTTGTGGCGCAGCTCTGAGGAGCAGGTTGTAGTCGACATGCACCTCGCCGTCCTTGCGGATAAGGATGGGGTGTGTGTTGTACTTGTGGCGCAGCTCCCAGGAGAAGGTTGCAGTCGACCTGCACCTCGCCATCCTTGCGGATAGGGATGTGTTTCAAACTTAGGCGAGTACTGAACTGCGGCTAAGCCTCCTGAGTGGGAGGGTTGCTCACCACTCGGTAGGAGTTTTTAAACTTAGGCGAGTACTGGACTGCAGCTAAGCCTCCGAGTGGGAGGGTTGCTCACCACTCAGTAGGATTTTTCAAACTTAGGCAAGTACTGGACTGCAGCTAAGCCCCCGAGTGGGAGGGTTGCTCACCACTCGGTAGGATTTTTCAAACTTAGGCGAGTACTGGACTGCAGCTAAGCCCCCGAGTGGGAGGGT
Organism: Triticum aestivum; assembly: GCF_018294505.1. NCBI lineage: Eukaryota > Viridiplantae > Streptophyta > Magnoliopsida > Poales > Poaceae > Triticum > Triticum aestivum. The sequence goes on along the minus strand of NC_057811.1, from coordinate 134,337,251 downwards.
TGCTCACCACTTGGTAGGATTTTTTAAACTTAGGCGAGTACTGGACTGCAGCTAAGCCTCCGAGTGGGAGGGTTGCTCACCACTCGGCAGGATTTTTCAAACTTAGGCGAGTACTGGACTGCAGCTAAGCCCCCGAGTGGGAGGGTTGCTCACCACTCGGTAGGATTTTTCAAACTTAGGCGAGTACTGGACTGCAGCTAAGCCCCCGAGTGAGAGGCTTGCTCATCACTCGGTAGGATTTTATAAACTTAGGCGAAACGGATTCGCAACTCAGCCCCGGAGTGAGAGGCTTGCTCATCACTCGATAGGATTTTATAAACTTAGGCGAAACGGATTCGCGCCGTCCTTCTGGATAGGGATGTGTTTCAAACTTAGGCGAGTACCGGACTGCAGCTAAGCCTCCTGAGTGGGAGGGTTGCTCACCACTCGGTAGGAGTTTTAAAACTTAGGCGAGTACTAGACTGCAGCTAAGCCTCCGAGTGGGAGGGTTGCTCACCACTCGGTAGGATTTTTCAGACTTAGGCGAGTACTGGACTGCAGCTAAGCCCCCGAGTGAGAGGCTTGCTCATCACTCGGTAGGATTTTATTAACTTAGGCGAAACGGATTCGCAGCTAAGCCCCCGAGTGAGAGGCTTGCTCATCACTCAGTAGGATTTTATAAACTTATGCGAAACGGATTCGCAGCTAAGCCCCCGAGTGAGAGGCTTGCTCCTCACTCAGTAGGATTTTATAAACTTAGGCAAAACAGATTCACGGCTAAATCACCCACTGGGGGATTTTAGGCACAAATATAAGCAACGGCAATCTTTTTAGAAGACTGTAAAACTCTTGTTTTTGATAAACCAACTACAAAGGTATTTCTTATTACATCTCATCGGACTGAAAACTTAAGTGTAAAATGGGGCGGAGCCGCTCCGCGCTCCAAGCGCGTGGCTCATATTTCTTGTGCTCGACGTTGTAAAGGTGGTATGCTCCGTTATGGAGCACTCTGGTGACAATGAAGGGACCTTCCCAAGCAGGAGCAAGCTTGTGTGGTTTCTACTGATCCACTCGAAGAACCAAGTCTCCTTCTTGGAAAGCTCGACCCCTCACGTTTCTGGCGTGGAATCGACGCAGGTCTTGCTGATAGATGGTCGACCGGATCAAAGCCATCTCTCTTTCCTCTTCTAGGAGATCAACTGCATCTTGTCGTGCCTGTTCTGCTTCATCTTCTGAGAAAAGCTCGACACGGGGCGCATTGTGGAGCAAGTCACTCGGAAGTACAGCCTCAGCTCCATAAACCAAGAAGAATGGAGTTCTGCCAGTCGACCGATTGGGAGTTGTCCTCAGTCCCCACAACATTGATGGAAGTTCATCGACCCAGGCTCCTGCTGCGTGTTTGAGATCACGCATTAGTCGGGGTTTCAGCCATTTGAGAATCAATCCGTTTGCTCTTTCAGCTTGTCCATTTGACTGGGGGTGGGTGACTGAAGCATAGTCGACTCGAGTACCTTGAGAAGCACAGAAGGCTCTGAACTCATCAGAATCGAAATTCGACCTGTTGTCAGTGATGATGCTGTGTGAACACCATATCTGAATGTTAACTCTCTGATGAAACTGACAGCAGTACTGGCTTCAAGGTTTTTGATAGGCTTGGCTTCAATCCATTTGGTGAACTTGTCGACTGCTACAAGCACATGAGTGAAGCCGCCCCTACCAGTCCTCAGAGGTCCAACCATATCCAATCCCCAAACAGCAAAGGGCCAGACGAGTGGAATGGTCTTCAGGGCCGACGCAGGCTTGTGAGACATGTTGGAGTAAAACTGGCAACCTTCGCACTTGTCGACTATTTCTTTTGCCATCTCGTTTGCTCGTGGCCAGTAAAATCCTGCTCGGTATGCTTTGGCCACAATGGTCCGAGAGGACGCATGATGACCACAGGTCCCCGAGTGGATGTCATTGAGGATCACTCGACCTTCTTCTGGTGTTATGCATTTATGGCAGACTCCAGTCATACTTTCTCTAAACAACTGTCCTCTTATCAAAGTAAAGGCTTTGGATCGACGGACGATCTGTCGAGCCTCTTCTTCATCATCTGGGAGTTCCTTCCTGAGAATGTATGAAATATACGGCACTGTCCAGTCAGGAGTGATGACCAAAACCTCCATGATCAAGTCGACCACGGCTGGGACTTCGACTTCAGTCGGATCTGTGGCACTCTTAGGCTGCGGAGGCTCTTCAGTGAAAGGATCTTCTTGAACTAAAGGTGTATGAATGTGTTCCAAAAACACATTGCTGGGAATGGCTTCCCTCTTGGAACCTATCTTTGCCAAATCATCAGCTGCTTGATTCTTCAGTCGGGTATATGATGGAGCTCTAACCCCTCAAACTTCTTTTCCAACTTCCTCACTGCATTACAGTAACCAGTCATAGCTGGGCTTCTGACGTCCCACTCCTTTATCACTTGATTGACTACCAAATCTAAGTCACCGTAGACCATGAGGTGACGGACGCCGAGTGAAATGGCCATACGTAACCCATATAAGAGTGCTTCATATTCAGCTTCATTATTGGAGGAATCAAAGTGAATCTGGAGAACATATCTGAGCTTGTCTCCTCGGGGGGATACCAGTACCACCCCAGCGCCGGAACCATTCAGCATCTTGGAGCCATCAAAGAACATGGTCCAGTGCTCCAAGTGGACTTGAGTCGGCAGTTGCTGTTCAATCCACTCGATGAGGAAATCTGCTATTGCTTGGGACTTGATAGCTTTCTTTGCCTCAAACTTGATATCCAAGGGAAGGAGTTCAATCGCCCACTTTGCCACTCGACCAGTTGCATCTCTGTTGTTCAGAATCTCTTATAATGGAGCGTCGCTGATGACTATAATGGAGTGGTCAGAGAAATAGTGTGCAACCTTCTTCGTGGTCATGTAAATCCCATAAACAAGCTTCTGATAATGTGGATATCTTTGCTTTGATGGAGTCAGAACTTCAGAAATGTAATATACTGGACGCTGAACTTTATAGGCTTTTCCTTCTTCTTCCCGCTCGACCGTGAGTACTGTACTAACAACTTATCCAATGGCTGCAATGTAAAGTAGTAAAGGCTCTTTGCTGATTGGGGCAGCAAGCACCGGCTGGGTGGAAAGCAGGGCTTTGAGCTCTACAAACGCTGCATCAGCTTCAGGAGTCCACTCAAACTTATCAGACTTCTTCATCAGTCGGTAAAGAGGCAATGCCTTTTCACCGAGGCGAGAAATGAATCGACTCAAGGCGGCCAAACAACCAGTAAGCTTCTGGACATCGTGCACACGCACAGGGCGTTTCATCCGGAGTATAGAACCAACTTTCTCTGGGTTAGCGTCGATTCCTCGTTCGGAAACGAGGAAACCGAGTAATTTTCCGCCAGGAACTCCGAATGTGTACTTTGATGGATTAAGCTTGATATCATACCTTCTGAGGTTGGCAAAAGTTTCAGCAAGGTCAGCCAGCAGGTCGGAACCCTTACGTGACTTGACCACAATGTCATCCATGTATGCTTCCACATTCCGACTGATTTGAGTGAGCAAACACTTCTGAATCATCCTCATGAAGGTGGCTCCGGCGTTCTTGAGGCCGAATGGCATGGTGACATAACAGAAGCACCCGAATGGAGTGATGAAAGCTGTTTTTATCTCATCGGGTCCATACAGTCGGATCTGATGATACCCGGAATAGGCGTCCAAAAAGGACAAGCGCTCACACCCCGCAGTCGAGTCGACTATTTGGTCGATGCGGGGGATAGGAAAATGATCTTTCGGGCAGGCCTGATTGATATGCTTGAAGTCAATGCACATGCGAAGTGAGTCGTCCTTCTTGGGGACCATGACAACATTGGCGAGCCACTCAGAGTGGTAAATCTCTCGGATGAACTCAGCTGCCAGGAGCCGAGCCACTTCTTCACCAATTGCTTTTCTCTTCTGTACGGCGGACCGTCGAAGATGTTCCTTGACTGGTTTCACTTTTGGGTCGACTCGTAAACGGTGCTCAGCCAGCCCCCTGGGAACACCCGGCATGTCAGAAGGTTTCCATGCAAAGATGTCCCAGTTCTCACGGAGGAACTGGATGAGCGCTTCTTCCTATTTGCTGTCGAGTGTTGTTGAGATGTGAGTCGGAGCAGCATTGGGATCGGTCGGGTGAATATGAATCGGCTTCGTTTCACCGGACGACTGAAATGCAGAGTCTGTGGCAGGCTTCTTGGCTCGCAGCAAATCACTCGGATCTGCATTTTTCTGATACTCTTGCAATTCTACTACTACCATTTGTGCATCGGCGATCTTTGAGCCCTTCTGGAAGCACTCTTCTGCCTTCTGCCGATTGCCAATGATAGTGATCACTCCTCTGGGACCAGGCATCTTCAATTTGAGGTACATGTAACATGGTCGAGCCATAAAACGTGCATAAGCAGGCCTACCCAGAATAGCATGATAAGCACTCTGGAAATCCACGACTTCAAATGTCAACTTTTCCTTGCGGTAATTCTTGGAATCACCGAAAACCACATAGAGGGCGATCTGGCCGAGTGATTCAGCCTTCTTGCCGGGTATAACCCCATGGAAACTCATATTGCTTTCACTGAGTTTGGACATCGGAATGCCCATCCCTTTCAAGGTTTCAGCATAAAGTATATTCAGGCCACTGCCACCATCCATCAGTACCTTAGTCAGCCGAGTGCCTTCAACAACTGGGTCGACCACCAACGCTTGCCTCCTAGGGGTGGCTATGTGCGCTGGGTGATCAGGCTGGTCGAATGTAATGGCAGTCTGAGACCACTTCAAATAACTGGGTGTCGCCGGAGCGACCATGTTCACTTCTCTGTTAATGACTTCAGTCGACTTTTTCTCTCAACATCAGCAAAAATCATCAGAGTGGAATTGACGTTGGGGAAACCATCATCTTCTTCTTCTTTATCCTCACCCTTATCTGACTCCTTTTCCTTCTCCTTGGGTTGTTTCTCTCGGAACTGCTGGATCAGGAGCCGACACTGTCGAGTGGTATGTTTAGGGTAAATGAAATTACCCTCTTCATCTTTTTTGGTGTGAATGTGGCATGGTAAATCCAACACATCATTTCCATCTTGATCTTTCACTTTCTTGGGGTTCCACGGCCCTTTGGGCTTCCCCTTGAACTTTCCTTGAGTCACGACTAAGGCTTCACCAGGAGCAGCTGGCTCGGCTTTGCGCTTCTGCTTCCGACTGGAATTCCCTCCTCCGGTTTCTTGGGCGACTGTTTTGTGCTTGCCACTCCGGAGTCGATCCTCCTCTTCACCATTAGCATACTTGGTGGCAATCTCCATCATCCGACTCAGAGACATATCCCCGGTCCGACCGAACTTCAGGTTCAATTCTCGATACTTGACACCTTCCTTGAAGGCACAAACTGCTTGGTGATCTGACACATTCTCCACAGTGTGGTGCAACGTGATCCATCTCTGGATATAATCCCTCAAGGTTTCATTCGGTTTCTGCACACAGGATTGCAACTCTGTTAAACCTGATGGCCGTTTGCATGTACCTTCAAAGGTTCTAACAAACACTCGGGCGAGTTCATCCCAACTATATATGCTACAATGTGCTAACTGATTCAACCACGCTCTGGCCGAGCCCTCCAACATCAGAGGAAGGTGCTTCATGGCCACTTCATCATTGCCGCCGCCAATCTGAACAGCCACTCGGTAGTCCTCAAGCCAAGTGTCAGGCTTGGATTCACTAGTGAACTTGCTGACTCCAGTCACCAACCTGAAGTTGGGAGGAATCACTGCAGCCCTGATGGCTCTGCTGAAACACTCCGGGCCTGAGACATGCACTCTGCTGCCAGTCGGATAGTCTCTGTCATGACCTTCTCTGTGAGCTCTGTTCCTGTCAACCAGACCCTGAACGAGAATAGATCTCGCGTCAAAGCCCGGCTCTCGAGGGTCGACTGGAATGCTTCGCCCACCACTGTGAGGGCGTCTGTCATCATGCTGCCGAGGCACGTATGACCCACTCCTTGGGGTAGGCGTGGGCACTCGACAACGATCATTGTGGTCGAGTCGGTGATCATACTGCTCACAGTTTCTGTACTAATCTCGCTGATCTCCACGTCCCTCACGCCTTGGAGGCGATCTTGGGCTGTGAGCCGACTGAACTGTGTCTGCCATCATAGATCTGCTATGAATCCTATTCCGCAACTAAGACACTGCTGTGTTCTGCTCTCCCGCTGCCCGGAGTAAAGCCCGGATCTGCATCAAACCTCTGCCAGCTTCTGACTGGGAAGGCTGAATCGACTCTGCTATTCGGGCTGCAGCTCTGAGATTCTGGATCAGAGTTCGGTATACCTGAGTTGGAGGCGGAAAAAGCTGTCATCGACTGGACTCAGGAATCCACTGCTGAGCACGCTCGTCGAGTGCGTGCTGGAGGTTCTCCAGTCGAGTGCGCTCAGCCAAGTTGGCCAGGCGCGCCTCCTCCAAAGCCTGGGCCTCGGGGGTTTCTCCAACGATAGGAGTGTGAAGTGCATCCATGTTACGGCGGCGAAGCTCTTCCCTCTGCTGCAAAGAGAGGGGCTTGGGGCGGTACTCCTCGTGGAAGTGCGACGGATCGCCGCCACTGTCGTCACGGGGGAAGCCAGGAGGACTGCGCGGTCCGTTGACTATCAGGACTTCCACCATGGGATCATTGCTGTCGCACTCGGATGCAGTCTCGACGGAGCCAGTCGAACAGGCCGTAGAGTGTTTCGTCGGGCTCGATTGCCGCAACTTGTGGGGTGGCCGACTGGCGAGGCACCGCGTGCCTCACCCACCACTGGAGCCACGACCGACCGGAACGCTTGCGCCGGCGAGCAGCAGGGAGCGAGGACGCCACAGGAGCCGACCGATACTGAGTCGACGGCTGCCGAAGAAGGACGCCGCGGACGCACGCACGAAAGTGCGTTGCCCCGCGGACGGGGAGCGCCTCGACGTCGATTGGAGCCTCTTGGAGCCAAGCAGAGTCGTCGGCGACGAACACGAGCGCGCCGAGATGGATCTCGCGGCCCTCGGCCAATCCTCCGCCAGAAACCATGATGATGGGAACCGGAAAAAATTGCAACTTCTCCAACAAGTCGCTAAGAGACCTACCCCACGGTGGGCGCCAACTATCATGGTACTAAGACTGATAGTAGAATAGGGGGTAAGTATGGAGAGGCAAGATCCTAGCTATGGCGAAGTTGTACACACGAGTTTTACGAGTTCAGGCCCTTCTCGGAAGAAGTAACAGCCCTACGTCTCGGAGCCCAGAGGCGGTCGACTGGATTATGTATGTGTGTGTTTACAAGGGTTCGAACCCTTGTCCCAGAGGAGGGGGTGGCTTATATAGAGTGCGCCAGGACCCCAGCTCCCCTCCGTTACACAGGGTTCAATGTACATAAAGAGAGAGCATTACAGGTAACGTCTGTAATAAAGTGTTATAAATGATCATTAAGTATATGAGTAAACGCCCGACCGTTGCTGCGCGGAGTGGCTTTAGGTCTTCTGCACGTCGAGTGGTTTAGTGGTCGAGTGACCTAAATAAGGAGGGGTCTCCGAGTGAATGGTAGGTCGAGTGGATTGCACTCGACACCTTTGTTGGGCCCCCTCTATTTACTCTTGAACTTCTTTGCTTCTAGGACAAGGACCTTAGGTAGGACGTATAGGTCAGGCCTGTTACCCTACCCCAGGTCTATGTCCTCATCATTCGTCCACTGCACCGGACCCGCTCCACGGACGCCATATTCAACTCCACTGGGCCTGCTTTACCGACGCCGCAGCCTCATCAGGTTATTTCGATTTGTACTCCTTCGGTTCTTCTCTTTATCGTGCAACTGTTCACTTACCACAGATGAGCTTTCTTGTATGTCGACAGGTGCCGCAACCGTAGCACCGGAGCCGCTTAAGCGACGGCGACAGCCGGCCCAAACTCAACCGCAACACGAGCACCATCGACGATCCTTAGCTATCAAGTATGACAACGATACCCATACGCCGCCGAGAATCAGGTACTATTATCCAACGGCCGGCGCCTACGTTCACTTTCTTAGCATAAGCACCGCACCTTTGAATTTCTTCAGGGCATCATTCAATTTTTCATGAGACACGTTATTCTGCTTGCACCTGTAGGGCCATACTTCTGGCAGTGAACATGTTACATGTGCTAAATTACATACCAGTGCACATATAGTTAATATGCTTTAGTTTTGTCCTAAGTATTACTATACTTCCTAGATATCACTGCCTACTATTTTACTTCTTGCATAATATATTTATGATAATGGTGTTGTTCTGATGCCACCTGTTGGTTCCATCAGACTGCTTCATGTTCTCTATGCTTAATTACACATCAGCAAACTAGCATGTGGTTCCGCTGGTTTTTGTTCGTTTTACCCTACATTTTCTGATGCTAGCTATTACATCACTGCTCCGAGCCTCTGTTCATTACTTTTTTGTGTGTTCTTGATCTTCCCAAGTTGCATGACTAATTTGATGCTTCTATTAATTATGGAGCTGCCAACCCCATCAAGCAAAATATTTGTTCTTTTGGGGCTGGCACCTCGAACAAGCATAAAAATAGAGGGAAGCAGATATATTGTCGTGTATGAACACACCCTTCTTTCATTAGTTTAGATGAACCATTGATGATCAATTCGAACCAGTGCATGCGATTAAAATTAATTTTACCTAAATAGAGGATGCAGAATAAACTACAACAAGTAGATTTGCAACCACGGGATGCTGACGATATCTTCAAAGAACATTGCAACAGCAGCGAGGCTTCACAGCAACATATGATAAGCCAGTGTGTTTTAGTACATGTGAAATGTAATGCATGTGGGCTGCTTTCTTGGCTTGTGCCTGAACCTGTAATCCTACAGAATAACAAATAGTTCAGTTGTCTGCTTTGCTGTATTGCTTGATTCGAATGCTTGTTTGTTACTTGTTACGCTATACCTGAGTTGGCCAATATGTCAGCAGTGCCTGTTGTACTATCATAAAGAAATGGATGCCTAGTTCATTTGAGTCCTTAACTTTTCCTCTGAACTTCATCACAAGACTGTCTTCATAGTTTATATGAGGCCACACTGTTAAGTGCTTTCTCAGATTATTTCAACTGCTTAGATGCCTTGGCAACTTAAATATAGCGGTGGTACACTCCCTTTCAACTAGGGATGTCATCTGGGTCTCGTTTAATCCCGATTAAAGTCCACTAGTGGTATGATAGTTCAAAAGAGTTTTTGTTTTTTGAGGAAAATGAACCAGGGAGCTAGCAAAAACTAACTAGATGGGACTGGCGGATGTCGTTTATTTGCCACTTACATCCCTAGTTTCATCTTACCATTTTAATTTCTTTTCGGCTGATGCTGCTTCCAACCATTTAAATATAGCTTGCCATGCTCGGCAATAATTCGTATGTCGTTTACCATGTAAGCTTACTGCCTGGATCATGCGATAACTATCTCTTACTTATGTCCAGCAGAAACCTTTCAGGATGCCGTTCACACTAGGACACAATGTACAACCCCAGAATCTATTTGTGGAAGCAGTGCGCCATCCATGTTACCAGATGGTAGCAGTTCAGAGGCAACACCGCCAGAGAGCAGTCTGAGCACAGATATTATAGTTCTTGAGGCTCTACTAGAGGCAGAAAGAGATGGTGTGGCTGCCATGAATGAGGTAATCTCGATCTTGAAGCTGGAAATTATGCAATTAGCTGCACGCATTATGCAAGCAACCCAAGAATTGGAGGAAGTAAGAATGTTGCATTTGAAGACGGAAGAGGTCTTGCTGCTTCTTCTATCTGAAGCCCAGGGTAATCCCAGTTCTTCTTTAGATAGCAGTTGAAATTGTCATTAGATTATTGTACTTGCATGTTGGGTCATGTCTCTGAATGGATTATGTTGTAAGACCCCCTATGCTGTCCATGTGTTGTAATGATCCGAATTTTTTAGGCGAGGTAATCCTCAGTACTTGTATGATTGACATAAGGTGAACTGTTTTTCGTGTGAGCATATTGTATTGGATGAAATAACTGTTTGACTCAAAGTGTATCCAACCTACTGAATTCGAAGATCACGGCATTTCTAAATCATAATCATATATAAAGGTGGAATAAATCTTTGTTGTGGTTTTGCAGAAATAAATAACACAACGTAGAATTATCTATGGATATTCGTAATCGAATAAAAATTGGATTTGGATTTAGTTGCCAGGGCCCAGGGCAAACGTGAATGCTAATTCTCCCAAGTTTTTAACGAAGCGGCTAAACACCCACTATCATTTGTGGGCTGCCCGAAGCAAGTGTTTGCGAGATGGAAATTACTGTCTACCCCTGACACTTGACATCCTTATCGACCGGATTTACACTACTGTCGATAGGGGTAGACTAGTAACTTCAATCAGACGTGACACGACGGCCTCTGAGCCCATTCAGACACGGTGGGTGCCAAACGTGGGCGGCAAAACACATTTGATTCAAGCTCGTCCAAAAGACATGTGTCTCACCCTCCATTTCCTGATTCATCCACGGTGGGCGGCAAAACAAACTCTCCTTGTCCGAAATCGATGTAGGCTAATATTTTAAATAGGGGCAGATGTGTAACTTCCCTCATACGTGACACAACCGCCCTACCTGTCAGCCCCGTTCATACACCGTGGGCGCCAACCGTGGGCGGCAAAACACCCTCTCCTCGCCCAAAATCGTTACCGACAAATATTTGGGAGATGCGAGATTACCGTCCTATCCCCAACTGACGTGATGTCCGAAATTTTAAACGGGGGATAAGTTCGTAACTTTCCCACATTTCAGACAAGCGCGTCCCAAAGTTTGAGATCCCCCTCCCCCTCCATTTCCCCATTCATACACCGTTGGCGCCACGACAACCTCCCCACTGCGGCCAGCCTCCTTTGTCCACCACCCCATCCTCCACCTTGCCGGAGCCGCTACCCCTACCTCGTCGTCCACTGCAAGAGATGGACGTCTCTCATCCACGGCACCGGACCAGGATCCTTTCATCGCGTCGTCTCGCTTCGTCGGCGCCGTCGTCCACCTTGCCGATGCCGCTCCTACGACCGCCTCGTCCACGGCAATAGGATTTATCCCCCGACCCGGCCGTCTGCCATCTAAAGTCTTCTTCCCCGCCGCCGACAGCCATCGCACCCGCAGCACCCTCAACGTATCAGCAGGGGCCTACACGGCGTCGCAAGAGAGGTGGTACTCTTCCATATGTGCTTAAGTTATTGATCTCACCCGGAAAATAGATCTTAAATTGTTTACTGTACTTTTCTTGTCCGTACCAAATCGTAGTGGCTAGTTGAATGCAAACACTGGTTGCGAAGTAGCTTTGTCTGGTTTGCACCTTCATATCCGCCATGTCACGGTCACTATACTCATAAAGCTTATGGTTTCCCCCTTTATATTCACTACCATCATCATAGGTGCTTCACTGCTTCGTGTCGTGCTAGCACTGCTCCTCAAGACCTCAACCCATCAAGCGAAACAACATGCCACTCATAATTCCAAAGCTTACGTGTTGAAATACGAATCTGATATGATGCTCATATTACTAAAACAGAGAACGTTTAATTGGTCACCTAATGTTCCTATATTCGTTTCGAAAAGCATGTGCGCCACCCACTGGTCCAGCTAGTTCCACTTTCTTGATTTTACTCTTGATGCTTAGGGTTTTCCCCTTTTATCTACTCTACTATGATCTGCGTAGGTGCTTTCTGTCGTACTAGCATTACTCCACCCTTCAAGCTAAACAACACAACACTCAAAATTCCAAATCTTAGTTGTTCAAATATGATTGTGATATGATACTGATATTAGTTAACAGACACATTTAATTGGTTAGCTAAAGGTCCTACTTGAGTTTCCAAATGCATGTCGCGACATATAGAGAGATAGCAGAATTGCATTTCTTTGTCACTTGTTGACTATACTTTCTTGTCCATACCAAATCTTAGTTGTTATTTCAAAGCAAACATCGGTTGCTAACTACCCTTTGCGCGGTTTGCAGCTTCAGATCTGCCATCCCACTGCCACGGTCAACACTATACTCATCATGCTTACGGTTTCCCCATTTTATGATGACCACGATCAGCCTACGTGGTTCGTGTCGTAATAGCACTGCTCCACCCATCGAGCTAAACAAGCTTAGTTGTACAAATTCAAATCTGATATTATGATGATATTAGTAAAACTGAGAGATGTTTAATTGGTCAGCTAAATGTTCCTACTTTAGTTTCGAAATGCATGTGAGCCACATATGGAGAAACCGGAAGGAATGGTATTTCTCTGTGCGCTCTAGTTCATCATGGGTGGCCAACTGACATTGTATAGAAAGACTTGTAATATCTTCAATCTGCTTGCTCTTCTGCTCTTCTTTAAGATGATCCTCTTCTCTTGCGGTCGACTGGTCAGGTCGAGTTATTCTCCCTTAGTATATTTTGAATCTGTCAGGTCAGGTCGACTTGTTCTTCTTTACTATATGTTGAAGCTGTCATCTGCGAAGTATCATCACTTCTGGAGCTCTCATATTTTGAGTAGTAGGCCACATTATATTAATGCACACACCAAATTACAGCATGCATGGCACCTCTTAGAAGAATTGCAGAGATAGCACAAAGGGGTTTACAGGGAGGAAGTATTGGATTAGAATCACTTCTGCATTACAAAGATAATCTCACTTGTTTTTATGTTTTCATGCATGTCAGGTATTGAACATTATCAAAATGAATATGAGAATGGGCGCACAAGAGGAATATTGCGGAACAATCCACTGGCTAACAAACTTGGCATGGTGGAGGATGGCCTATCTTATTCACCCATCAAGGTGCATGCTCTAACTTGGCAAGGTTGTATTGGTCGCACATATTTTGCATCTGACCTCTTGCATTACTTCTACTTTGTTACACCATCTGCTTAGTTTAAGCATCATATATGAGTATATGCCATACCTATCCATTTTCTGTACCTATTCCATGTGTCGTCATACTATGTTTTTTCAGTCAAATGTTGTTCTTTCGTAATAGATGTCCAAAAGGAAGAGGGTGAGTGCAGATCCTCAAGGAGTACAAACTAGGTATTTGGAAAAGGTAGTGATACCTATTAAATCAGATAGATCAGCAGCCACAGAAAACACAGGCCCAACTGTACCAGACTTTACCCCTACTCCAGTGGCCAAACCCCTATTAGAACTGCTGAGAGCCTAGCATCAGGTACTGTCTATGATATCAATTCAAAATTTGAACTCCTAAATTTCTGCATGTGCCTTACCTTCTCTCTTGTATGAAAACTAATTTCAGATGAATCTCCTTGCTCAAAGTGTCATAGGATCTCACGACAATACTGGGCTCTGCATTGCTCTTGTCAGTACCTCTTGCCCTTTGTCAGCATACTTACACTCATTGCTGTTTGATTATGTAGCATCACTGTAAATGTTCGCTTCTTTATCCTCCCTTTGCTTGAAATTATAAGATCTATATTTACTCTTAGATAAATGTAGAATTAACACAATGGTTATGAAGTTTTGGATTGCTCATGTAAGTACCTGTTGTCATGTAGTCCCTCTGTATCGAATTAATTGTTGATCAATTGGATGTATTTAGAACTTAATAGTGCTAGATACATCCATTTGAGCGACAAGTAATAACGGACAGTGGTGGTATTACTGTACATGCATCGCGCGATAGTTGATTGTCTAGCATTACTCTGCATCTTATCTGCCCTGCCCTCCACTTTCTCCAAATTATCATATCTACATTTACTCTTACCAAAATGTTGAATAAAGCCAATGCCACTACACACGTTGATGTCTGCATTCCTCTTGTCAGTACCTTTTGCCTTGTAACGCTGTACTTAATTAATTGTTATTTGATTATGTATCATCAGTCTGCACCTGAGCTTCATTATCCTCTATTTCTTCCAATATTATTTGATCTACATTTACTCTTTGCAAAATGTAGAATAATGGCAATGCTTATAAAGAATTTTCTTTGGGGGATTTATTGAATTATCCTTCCATCAACATGGAGAAGGGCTTTGTCCAGCCCGTGTTAACATGTAATGTAAGTTCATCCTTCTCAAGCCTTCAAACTTTGTTTTAGTATAGATTTGGATAGGCATCATTTCCTCCACTGCTGTTTACATCTGATTGGATGTTTGCAACAACTACCAGTTTTAAATTGTAGTTGTAAAAACATGTTCCTTATGTAGAACAGATCCATTTATTTGCTTATATAATTGTGAAACTTGTTACGTGTCTCCTTGTTTCTCTTTCAGAGTCGTATCTCTTATGCCAGGCAGAACTTTAGGAAAGATAGTGAGCCAAACCATCTTGAGGACAGCGAGATGATCCCAAGGTCCTGTCTTGATGAAGACAGTGAGTTGAAGCTACTCACCAGCAAGTGTGAGACAACCTCTGTGCAGTCGCTGCCTCAATCAGTTCGACTTGTTCAGTCTCAACTTAAATCGGAAAGGATTGCTTTAGCTCAGCTCCGACTTGAAGTCAAAGATGTAATGAAGATGTCAGGGGACTACCTTGCGCACAATGGTGCCATACAGCTAGGGATGAAGCATCTATCGTTGACACAACTGAGGTCTCATCAGCTTGTTCGGCTGCTTGCGGGGCCCGACCTTGCCAGGTCTAGTGCCTTCTGAAGTGCTCTCAGTTTTGTATATTCTTTTGTCGGCGCGTTTATATGCACTGGTGGCGACCTTTGATGCCCAGTGTATGTAATCCGCGGTCATGTTGCACTTTATTATCACCGGTAGCGAACTTTGATTCCCAGTGGATGTAATATGCCGTAATTTCTTTATTGTATAGTCTAGGTTTATTCTTTGGTCGGTATGCTGTAATTTAGGTCGGAAGGTTCAGTGGATCTCAGTGTTGTTGGTCTTCAGGCCGGACCATTACTCATATGGGCCAAAACGTGGGCCTATAATCATCTTGGGCCATTAGCAGGTCTAAACCTATAGTAGTTTCCCGCCTTTAACAGGCCATGGGCTACATATTTACTGTAGTGACACAGGGCCTCCTACGGGCCGTAGAAACAATGGGTCTTCTACGGTCCGTAGAAACAATGGGCCTTCTACGGGCCGTAGAAACAATGGGCCTTCTACGGGTCGTATCATCAATGGGCCTTATACGGGCCATATGATCGATTGGCCAAACATGGGCCAAAAACAGACCGCATTATGGCCGTAAACGGGCTAGAGTTGGAGTCATCCGTTCATGGGCTGACCATAACGGGCCGTCGTTAATAGGCCCAACGTATTAACGGGCCACAAACGGGCCGACTCTAACCACGGGCTGAATTTGGCCCTGATAACCCACAAGTATAGGAGATCGCAACAGTTTTCGAGGGTAGAGTATTCAACCCAAATTTATTGATTCGACACAAGGGGAGCCAAAGAATATTCTCAAGTACTAGCAACTGAGTTGTCAATTCAGCCACACCTGGATAACTTAGTATCTGCAGCAAAGTATTTAGTAGCAAAGTAGTATGGAAGTAACGGTAACGGTTGCAAAAGTAATATTTTTGGGTTTTGTAGTGATTGTAACAGTAGCAACGGAAAAGTAAATAAGCGGAGAACAATATGTGAAAAGCTCATAGGCATTGGATCGGTGATGGAGAATTATGCCGGATGCGGTTCATCATGTAACAATCATAACATAGGGTGACACAGAACTAGCTCCAATTCATCAATGTAATGTAGGCATGTATTCCGAATATAGTCATACGTGCTTATGGAAAAGAACTTGCATGACATCTTTTGTCCTACCCTCCCGTGGCAGCAGGGTCCTAACGGAAACTAAGGGATATTAAGGCCTCCTTTTAATAGAGTACCGGACCAAAGCATTAACACATAGTGAATACATGAACTCCTCAAACTACGGTCATCACCGGGAGTGGTCCCGATTATTGTCACTTCGGGGTTGCCGGATCATAACACATAGTAGGTGACTATTGAATTGCAAGATAGGATCAAGAACTCACATATATTCATGAAAACATAATAGGTTCAGATCTAAAATCATGGCACTCGGGCCCTAGTGACAAGCATTAAGCATAGCAAAGTCATAGCAACATCAATCTCAGAACATAGTGGATACTAGGGATCAAACCCTAACAAAACTAACTCGATTACATGATAAATCTCATCCAACCCATCACCGTCCAACAAGCCTACGATGGAATTACTCACGCATGGCGGTGAGCATCATGAAATTGGTGATGGAGGATGGTTGATGATGACGATGGCGACGGATTCCCCTCTCCGGAGCCCCGAACGGACTCCAGATCAGCCCTCCCGAGAGAGTTTAGGGCTTGGCGGCGGCTCCGTATCGTAAAACGCGATGAATCTTTCTCTCTGATTTTTTTTCTCCCCGAACACGAATATATAGAGTTGGAGTTGAGGTCGGTGGAGCTCCAGGGGGGCCATGAGGCAGGGGGCGCACCCAGGGGGCAGGCGCGCCCCCCACCCTCGTGGAAAGGGTGTGGGGCCCCTGGCCTTGATTCTTTCGCCAGTATTTTTTATTATTTCCAAAAATAATCTCCGTGAAGTTTCAGGTCATTCCGAGAACTTTTGTTTCTGCACAAAGATAACACCATGGCAATTCTGCTGAAAACAGCATCAGTCCGGGTTAGTTCCATTCAAATCATGCAAGTTAGAGTCCAAAACAAGGGCAAAAGTGTTTGGAAAAGTAGATACGACGGAGACGTATCAACTCCCCCAAGCTTAAACCTTTGCTTGTCCTCAAGCAATTCAGATGATAAACTGAAAGTGATAAAGAAAAACTTTTACAAACTCTGTTTGCTCTTGTTGTTGTAAATATGTAAAGCCAGCATTCAAGTTTTCAGCAAAGATTATGAACTAACCATATTCACAATAACTCTTAGGTCTCATGTTTACTCATGTCAATGGCATAATCAACTAGCGAGCAATAATAATAAATCTCGGATGACAACACTTTCTCAAAACAATCATGATATGATATAACAAGATGGTATCTCGCTAGCCCTTTCGGAGACCGCAAAACATAATGCAGAGCACCTTTAAAGATCAAGGACTGACTAAACATTGTAATTCATGGTAAAGGAGATCCAATCATAGTCATACCCAATATAAATTAACAGTAATGGATGCAAATGACAGCAGTGCTCTCCAGCTGGTGCTTTTTAATAAGAGGGTGATGACTCAACATAAAAGTAAATAGATAGGCCCTTCGCAGAGGGAAGCAGGGATTTGTAGAGGTGCCAGAGCTTGGTTTTAAAGCAGAGGTAAATAATATTTTGAGTGGTATACTTTCATTGTCAACATAACAACCAAGAGATGGCGACATCTTCCATGCTACACACATTATAGGCGGTTCCCAAACAGAATGGTAAAGTTTTTACTCCCCCTCCACCAATAAGCATCAATCCATGGCTTGCTCGAAACAACGAGTGCCTCCAACTAACAACAGTCCCGGGGGAGTTTTGTTTGCAATTATTTTGATTTGATTTGCATAAAGCATGGGACTGGGCATCCCGGTGACCAGCCATTTTCTCGTGAGTGAGGAGCGGAGTCCACTCCTCTTGAGGATAACCCGCCTAACATGGAAGATACGGACAACCCTAGTTGATACATGAGCTATTCAAGCATACAAAACAAAATTTCATTTGAAGGTTTGGAGTTTGGCACATACAAATTTACTTGGAACGGCAGGTAGATACCGCATATAGGAAGGTATAGTGGACTCATATGGAATAACTTTGGGGTTTAAGGGATTGGATGCACAAGCAGTATTCCCGCTTAGTACAAGTGAAGGCTAGGAAAAGACTAGGAAGCGACCAGCTAGAGAGCGACAATAGTCATGAACATGCATTAAAATTAATGAACATTGAGTGCAAGCATGAGTAGGATATAATCCACCATGAACATAAATATCATGAAGGCTATGTTGATTTTATTTCAACTACATGTGTGAACATGTGCCAAGTCAAGTCACTTAAATCATTCAAAGGAGAAAACCACCCCATCATACCACATCACAACCATCTTAATAGCATGTTGGCACGCAAGGTAAACCATTATAAGCTCCTAGATAATTAAGCATGGCATAAGTAACTATAATCTCTAATTGTCATTGCAAACATGTTTATTCATAATAAGCTGAATCAGGAATGATGAACTAATCATATTTACAAAAATAAAAGAGGTCGAGTTCATACCAGCTTCTCCCATCTCAATCAGTCCATCATATATCATCATAATTGCCTTTCACTTGCACGACCGAACGATGTGAATAATAATAATTGTGCACGTGCATTGGACTAAGCTGGAATCTGCAAGCATTCAATAAACAGGAGAAGACAAGGTAATATGGGCTCTTGGTTAAATCAACAATAATGCATATAAGAGCCACTTCAACATTTCATTATGGTCTTCTCCTATCGACCCCCCAAAAAAAGAAAGGAAATAAAACAATTTACACAGGAAAGCTCCCAACAAGCCAAAGAAGAACGGGAAATCTTTTTGGGTTTTCTTTTAATTATTACTACTACAGCAAGAAAGTAAACTAGCTAAAAGCAACAACTAATTTTTTTGTTTGGTTTTCTTAAGGTTTTTCAAACACACAAGAAGAAAGCATAAAAAGGAAAATAAACTAGCATGGATATTATAGTGAAAGAGTATGAGCACCGACATCTAGCAATGAGTGTGTGAACATGAATATAATGTCGGTGAGAAATACGTACTCCCCCAAGCTTAGGCTTTTGGCCTAAGTTGGTCTATTGCCACGGCTGGCCTGGCGGATATCCAAAGTTGTAGTTGGGGTCATATTGTGATGCAGCAGTCATTGCATTGTGGGCCGCAGCTTGGAGGCGAGCTATCTCAGCCCTCCTCTCGTACTCGTTCGCCTCCTCCCTGGTTATGAAATATCTCCCCTTTGCCTGAAAGTCAAAGAAGGTAGAAGCAGGGAGAGCGACGTGATAGGTGCATCGTCTGTCACAGATTAGTCGGTACTGGAGGAACTGATCGTTCCTCTCAACAAAACGATGACGAACCATAGCCTCGTAATCTAAATAAGCAGGAGGCAACTCAATATCATCCTCACGTATGGTTACACCAAGAAAATTAGCTAAACGGGTTGCATAAATTCCACCAAAGTAATCTCCATTAAATCTATTATTATGCAACCTACGTGCAACAATGGCTCCCAAATTATAATTTTTATCTCCTAACACAGCACTCCTGAGAACACTGAGGTCAGGGACACACATGTGACATGCTTCATCTTTACCATTTATGCACCTACCTATGAAGAGAGCAAAATAATGTATAGCAGTTGATTTATCAGCCATTTGCAAAGATATTTCAGTACGTGTCAACTTATTCAAATCAAGTCTACGATATAAAGAGAGAGGCATAACACTAACACCGGCTCCAAGATCACATAAAGCAGTTCTAACATAATTTCTTTTAATGGAGCATGGTATAGTGGGTACTCCTGGATCTCCAAGTTTCTTAGGTATTCCACCCTTAAAAGTATAATTAGCAAGCATGGTGGAAATTTCAGCTTCCGGTATCTTTCTTTTATTAGTAACAATTTCTTTCATATACTTAGCATAAGGATTCATTTTGAGCATATCAGTTAATCGCATACGCAAAAAGATAGGTCTAATCATTTCAGCAAAGCGCTCAAAATCCTCATCATCCTTTTTCTTGGATGGTTTGGGAGGAAAGGGCATGGGTTTCTGAACCCATGGCTCCCTTTCTTTACCGTGCTTCCTAGCAACAAAGTCTCTCTTATCATAACGTTGATTCTTTGATTGTGGGTTATCAAGATCAACAGTAGGTTCAATTTCTACATCATTATCATTGCTAGGTTGAGCATCAACATGAACATCATCATTAACATTATCAGTAGGTTCATGTTCATTACCAGATTGTGTTTCAGCATCAGAAATAGAAATATCATTGGGATTCTCAGTTGTGTCAGCAACAGGTTCACTAGAAGCATGCAAAGTCCTATCATTTTTCTTTTTCTTCTTTTTAGAAGGACTAGATGCATCAATATTATTTCTCTGAGAGTCCTGCTCAATTCTCTTAGGATGGCCTTCAGGATACAAAGGTTCCTGAGTCATTTTACCAGTTCTAGTAGCCACTCTAACAGCAAAATCATTATTCTTACTATTCAATTCATTGAGCAAATCATTCTGAGCTTTAAGTACTTGTTCTACTTGAGTGGTAACCATAGAAGCATGTTTACTAATGAGTTTAAGTTCACCTTTAACTCTAGACATATAATCACCCAAGTGTTCAATCATATAAGCATTTTGTTTTAATTGTCTACCAAAATAAGCATTAAAATCTTCTTGCTTAACCATAAAGTTATCAAACTCATCCAAACATTGGCTAGCAAACTTAGTAGGAGGGATTTCAGCTTTATCATATCTATAGAGAGAATTTACCTTTACTACCTATGTCGGGTTATCAAGACCATGAGTTTCTTCAATTGGTGATGAATTAAGATCATATATTTCTTCAATAGGCGGTAAATTAAGACCATGCATTTCTTCAATAGGAGGTAAATTCTTAACATCTTCAGCTTTAATACCCTTTTCCTTCATAGATTTATTTGCCTCTTGCATATCTTCAGGACTGAGAAATAGAACACCCCTCTTCTTTGGAGTTGGCTTAGGAGTTGGTTCAGGAAGTGTCCAATTATTTTCATTAGTCAACATATTATTCAATAGAATTTCAGCTTCATCTGGTGTTCTTTCCCTGAAAATAGAACCAGCACAACTATCCAGGTGGTCTCTGGAAGCATCGGTTAGTCCATTATAAAAGATATCAAGTATTTCATTTTTCTTGAGAGGATGACCAGGCAAAGCATTAAGTAATTGGAGAAGCCTCCCCCAAGCTTGTGGGAGACTCTCTTCTTCAATTTGCACAAAATTATATATATCCCTTGAAGCAGCTTGTTTCTTATGAGCAGGGAAATATTTAGTAGAGAAGTAATAAATCATATTCTGGGGACTACGCAAACAACCGGGATCAAGAGAATTAAACCATATCTTAGCATCACCCTTTAATGAGAACGGAAATATTTTAAGGATATAATAGTAGCGAGTTTTCTCATCATTAGTGAACAGGGTGGCTATATCATTTAATTTAGTGAGATGTGCCATAACAGTTTCAGATTCATAGCCATAGAAAGGATTAGATTCAACCAAAGTAATTATATCAGGGTCGACAGAGAATTCATAATCCTTATCGGTAACAAAGATAGGTGAAGTAGCATAAGCAGGATCATATTTCATTCTAGCATTCAGAGTTTTTTGTTTCAGCTTAGCTAATAATTTCTTAAGATCACTGCTATCATTGCAAGCAAGAAAGTCTCTAGCAGTTTCTTCATCCATAACATAGCCCTCAGGCACAACAGGCAATTCATATCTAGGGGGCGAATCTTCATCATCACTTTCATCAATATTATCAGTTTCAATAATTTCATTCTCTCTAGCCCTAGCAAGTTGTTCATCAAGAAATTCACCAAGTGGCACAGTAGTATCAAGCATAGAAGTAGTTTCATCATAAGTATCATGCATAGCAGAAGTGGCATCATCAATAACATGCAACATATCAGAATTAATAGCAGAAGCAGGTTTAGGTGTCGCAAATTTACTCAAAACAGAAGGTGAATCAAGTGCAGAGCTAGATGGCAGTTCCTTACCTCCCCTCGTAGTTGAGGGATAAATTTTTGTTTTCGCGTCTTTCAAGTTCTTCATAGTGAACAACAGATATAAATCCCAAGTGACTCAAAGAATAGAGATATGCTCCCCAGCAACGGCGCCAGAAAATAGTCTTGATAACCCACAAGTATAGGGGATCGCAACAGTTTTCGAGGGTAGAGTATTCAACCCAAATTTATTGATTCGACACAAGGGGAGCCAAAGAATATTCTCAAGTACTAGCAACTGAGTTGTCAATTCAGCCACACCTGGATAACTTAGTATCTGTAGCAAAGTATTTAGTAGCAAAGTAGTATGGAAGTAACGGTAACGGTTGCAAAAGTAATATTTTTGGGTTTTGTAGTGATTGTAACAGTAGCAACGGAAAAGTAAATAAGCGGAGAACAATATGTGAAAAGCTCGTAGGCATTGGATCGGTGATGGAGAATTATGCCGGATGCGGTTCATCGTGTAACAATCATAACATAGGGTGACACGGAACTAGCTCCAATTCATCAATGTAATGTAGGCATGTATTCCAAATATAGTCATACGTGCTTATGGAAAAGAACTTGCATGACATCTTTTGTCCTACCCTCCCGTGGCAGCGGGGTCCTAGCGGAAACTAAGGGATATTAAGGCCTCCTTTTAATAGAGTACCAGACCAAAGCATTAACACATAGTGAATACATGAACTCCTCAAACTACGGTCATCACCGGGAGTGGTCCTGATTATTGTCACTTCGGGGTTGCCGGATCATAACACATAGTAGGTGACTATTGACTTGCAAGATAGGATCAAGAACTCACATATATTCATGAAAACATAATAGGTTCAGATCTGAAATCATGGCACTCGGGCCCTAGTGACAAGCATTAAGCATAGCAAAGTCATAGCAACATCAATCTCATAACATAGTGGATACTAGGGATCATACCCTAACAAAACTAACTCGATTACATGATAAATCTCATCCAACCCATCACCGTCCAACAAGCCTACGATGGAATTACTCACGCACGATGGTGAGCATCATGAAATTGGTGATGGAGGATGGTTGATGATGACGATGGCGACGGATTCCCCTCTCCGGAGCCCCGAACGGACTCCAGATCAGCCCTCCCGAGAGAGTTTAGGGCTTGGCGGCGGCTCCGTATCGTAAAACACAATGAATCTTTCTCTCTGATTTTTTTCCCCGAACACGAATATATAGAGTTGGAGTTGAGGTCGATGGAGCTCCAGGGGGCCCACGAGGCAGGGGGCACGCCCCCCACCCTCGTGGAAAGGGTGTGGGCCCCGTGGCCTTGATTCTTTCGCCAGTATTTTTTATTATTTCCAAAAATAATCTCTGTGAAGTTTCAGGTCATTCCGAGAACTTTTGTTTCTGCACAAAGATAACACCATGGCAATTCTGCTGAAAACAGCGTCAGTCCGGGTTAGTTCCATTCAAATCATGCAAGTTAGAGTCCAAAACAAGGGCAAAAGTGTTTGGAAAAGTAGATACAGTGGAGACGTATCAGGCCCACAAGCAGAAAATGGCAGTAACGGGTCGTACGTAACCGAATGCTGGAAATGAGCCCAAGAATAAATGGGCCCTGAGAAGGCCAAAAGATAACATGGGCTGCAAATGGCCCAATGGATTAATGGGTCGTTAATGGGTATAAAGTGATACACTGTTCATTACGGGCCAGTTTCACCACTGGCCGTTAATGGGCCAAGAGTTACAAAGGGCCTCATATGGGCTGAAAGACGTCATGGGCCATACATGGGCCGGAACTTAAAATGGGCTGGAATCATATTGGACGGCCCAGATGACGCTACTGGGCCTAATTCGGATAGGTCATAACGGGCCCTGGTTAGCGGGCTGTAAATGGGCTATATGCGAACAGGCCGTTAACAGGCTTTCTGTGGGCCGGCCCGCCACCTTTTGACCAAGTCAAACGGGCCGGCCTTTTCATAGGAATGGGCCTCTGTTCGGCCGTGCCACGTGTCGATGTATCATAGGCGCCTTCGGTCCAATGAGTGGATGACATCTGTCCCAACGGTGAGCCGACACATGTTTCCTCCAGCCAATGATGATTTTACATGTGGAAAATCCCCATTGGTCGGGGCTGTTAGCGGGTTATCGGATCCAAAACCGGACCCGATAGCTTAAAGGCGTTCCGTTACGGTGGATGCCACGTGTCGGTCACCCTTGACGAAAGCAATTCTGTGACGCGCGATTTATCGTCATGGAAGTGGACACTTCCGTGATGATAATTTTGGTAATGTCATGGAACACTTCTACGACAGCACAGGTATGACTATCTTGATTCTGTCATAAAATCGTCATGGATGTACATGCATGACAAAAAAACGCGACCTACTGTGACAAACATGTATCATCACAGAAGTGTATTTTTTTGTAGTGCTTCATCCATCATAAGATAACCCAAAACTTGAAAACTTCAATCACACAAAACTCAACAAAACCTTCGTGATATCCGTTAGTATAAGAAAGCAAATCACTACTATAAGTACTGTACCAAACCAATTCATATTTTGTTTTTGCACTATATCTACTGTATTCCAATTTTTCTATGGCAAAAACTCATCAAAGAAAACCATAGAGCCATCAAAATAAGCACACAAAGCAAAGAAAACAGAATCTGTCAAAACAGAACAGTCTGTAGCAATCTGACTATTTCGAAAACTTCTGGAACTCAAAAAATGCTGAAAAACTAGAATGACCTGGGTAATTTGTATATTAATCTTCTGCAAAAAGAATCAGGGCAAAAGCTCTTTTTGATAAAAAAATGAGAATTGTTTTCGTGAGCGCAAAGTTTCTGTCTTTTTCAGCAAGATCAAACAACTACCACCCAAGAAGATCCTATTGGTTCTACTTGGCACAAACACTAATTAAAACACAAAAAACACAATCATAACAGTAGCATAATTGTGTAAACACTCAAGAATAGAAAGCAAAAAGTAAAAATAAATTTTATTCGTTGGGTTGCCTCCCAACAAGCGCAATAGTTTTACGCCCTTAGCTAGGCATAAGGCAAGGATCTAAGTTTTTTCATCTTTGTCCAACTCAATAAAGCACTTAGAATCCTTCAAAGATTTAACATAAAGGTCTTCAATAACAATACTCCTAGGAATAAATTGAAAGAATTCATTCTTGCAAAAAGGATCTCTTAACACTTCAACAAAATCTGGGTGAATACTAATCACCTTAAGATCTTCTTTATTACCACTACTAGAAGTTGCACCCTTGTTCTTAGTAACTTGAGTAACTTTGCCACTCTTTACGGGAGTTTTTTCAATAGTTTTGGCAGAAGCAAAAGCAGTGCTTAGATTACTAAAGATTTGTTCTAGTTTATCAATTCGAGACGAGCTTTCTTCCATTCTTTCATGGATTATGGTACCCTTTTCTTTTAACAACTTAAAAATTTCTCCCGCTCTTGACCCAATCTTGGTGGCAAAATTATGCATCTTTTTATCTATAATTTCCATGTGATCTTCGGTGAGCATTTTCTTTTCAATAGCATCTAGTCTTTCCATAACATGCTCAAGTGTTAAAGTTGTTTCATTAATCATGAGAGGTGGTGAGCCCACTAAATTTCCCATAGCATTAAAAGCATCGAGAGAAGGACTCATCAAGAAATTTCCACCGGTAATTGTATCAAGGACGAATCTATACCAGGTGGTGATGCCAACATAAAACAACAAAGAAGAACAACGGTAGATTGCTTACGGATAGATCTATTATGAGCATTGCAAATCCTATACCAAGCATCCTTTAAATTTTCTCCTCCCCTTTGTTTAAAGTTGAGAACCTCGTTCTCGGGAGTGCAAGCAATAGAGGAAGAACTATCCATGATAATAACGGCGAACAAGATTGCACACAGAAACAGATCCGGCAAGAAAACGGTGAACGGAAAAAGAGAGGTGAATAAAACGACAATTTTTTGTGAAGTGGGGGAGAGGAAAACGAGAGGAAAATGGCAAATAATGTAAATTGCAAGGAGATTTGTGATTAGGAACCTGGTATATGTTGAAGATCTTCCCCGGCAACGGCGCCAGAAATTCCTATTGATGTCGCTTGAAGCTACGTCGGTATTTCCCCAAAGAGGAAGGGATGATGCAGCACAACGGCGGTAGGTATTTCCCTCAGATATGAAACCAAGGTTATCGAACCAGTAGGAGAACCAAGCAACACAATGTAAACATCCCCTGCACACAGATAACAAATCCTCGCAACCCGACGTGTTAAAGGGGTTGTCAATCCCTTCCAGGGTACGGCGCCTCAAGATAGGCAAACGGACGTGAGGTAAATTGTAGTAGATTGATAGATCGAACGCCAAATAAAATAAATAGGAATAAAACGCAGCAAGGTATTTTTTTATTTTTGGTTTAATAGATCTGAAAATAAATGCAAGGAAAAAATAAAATCGCAAAGGCAAATATATGAAAAAGAAGACCCGGGGGCCGTAGGTTTCACTAGTGGCTTCTCTCGAGAAAAATAGCAAACGGTGGGTGAACAAATTACTGTTGGCAATTGAAATAACTCCAAATAATCATGACAATATCCACGCAATGATCATTATATAGGCATCACGTCCAAGATTAGTAGACCGACTCCTGCCTGCATCTACTACTATTACTCCTCACATCGACCGCTATCCAGCATGCATCCAGTGTATTAAGTTCATGGAAAAATGGAGTACTGCAATAAGAACGATGACATGATGTAGACAAGATCTATCTATGTAGAGATAGACCCCATCGTTTTATCCTTAGTAGCAACGATACATACGTGTCGTTTCCCTTTCGGTCACTGGGATCAAGCACCGTAAGATCGAACACACTACAAAGCACCTCTTCCCATTGCAAGATAAATAGACCAAGTTGGCCAAAAAAACCAAATATCGAAGAAGAAATACGAGGCTATAAGCAATCATGCATATAAGAGATCAAAGAAACTCAAATAACTTTCATGGATATAAAAATATAGATCTGATCATAAACTCAAAGTTCATCGATCCCAACAAACACACCGCAAAAGAATTACATCATATGGATCTCCAAGAGACCATGGTATTGAGAATTCAGCGAGAGAGAGGAAGCCATCTAGCTACTAACTACGGACCCGAAGGTCTACAAAGAACTACTCACGCATCATCGGAGAGGCACCAATGGAGGTGGTGAACCCCATCCGAGATGGTGTCTAGATTGGATCTGGTGGTTCTGGACTCTGCGGCGGCTGGATGAATATTTCGTCGACCTCCTTAGGGTTTCTGGAATATTGGGGTATTTATAGAGCAAAGAGGCGGTCCGGGGGGCACCCGAGGTGGGCACAACCCACCAGGGCGCGCCTGGGCCTCCTAGCGCGCCCTGGTGGGTTGTGCCCCCCTCGGGGCACCCCCCCCCCAGGCGCAGCCAGGGCCCATTACGTTCCTTCTGGTCCAAAAAAATCTCCGTGGAGTTTCGTTGCGTTTGGACTCCGTCTGATATTGATTTCCTGCAATGTAAAAAACATGCAGAAAATAGCAACTGGCACTTGGCACTATGTCAATAGGTTAGTACAAAAAATGATATAAAATGACTATGAAATGATTGTAAAACTTCCAAGATTGATAATATAACAACATGGAACAATAAAAAATTATAGATACGTTGGAGACGTATCAAAGACAAGGTAATATGGGCTCTTTGTTAGGTAAACAATTATGCATATGAGAGCCACTCAACATTTTCATCGTGGTCTTCTCCTCGGTACGACTCGATAAAAAGAAAATAAATTCAGAGAAACACACTGAAATATTTTTGGAGTTTTTAATTTTCTGGAACAAGCAAATAAAAAAAGGAAAAGCAAAAAATGAGAAAGTTTGCTTCTAAGAAGAACTCCAAGGGAGTTATTGGGGAGTCGTCTGACAGTGATCTCCATCCCCGGAGGTTGGCGGAAGTACGGCCGTGCGAATGGCCGCATACCCCGTTCATGGAAGAGGCTGGAATCCTTCAGGAGTTTACACAATATGCTGCTAATGCCGGCCTCACCGACTTCATCGCAGCTGAATGTGAACAGTATCATCTCCTCACAAACATCTTTGTTCAAAGTTTTAATTTCCTTCCTAGGAATAATCCTCCTGAGGTGCAGTTTAATTTATACGCTGATTTCCATTAGATACCGCTTACTGAGTTTTGTGAAATATGCTTGCTTCCTGCTGATGATGGTTTGGTAGAGCCTAGGCCGGCAGAGTCTGAGGCCTTTTATCGTACCTTGACAGTGGGAGATGAGAGAGGGGTGTCGGGTATCACTGCCGTTGGCTTGCATTTTCCTGCTGTTCATTATTTTGCTCTTTTCATTGCAAAATGCTTGCTTGCTAGAGAGAAGGTGGGTGCACTCAGTTCACCAGACCTTGTTGTTTTACGTCGTGCACTAGAGGGCGACAACACTTATAGCTTGGGAGCTATTGTGGCACGTCGCCTCCACATTAATAAGTCCAAGGGTAAAATACATGGTGGTATTTTTGCTACTCGCTTGGCGGCTCGCTTTAATATTGAGATACGCCTTCATGATTACCCTCTGACCAAGGTTTACCTAGATCACGCAGCCATGGAACACCACCATTTTATTGCATGAGGTTACCCTAACATTCCTATTCCGTATAACCTGATTTTCAGCGTGGACACTCGTGATATTATTCCATTGCCTGCTCCTGCTTTGTTTGATCCTGTTGCCAGGGGCGGATATAGGATTATGCCTGCGGATATCATCGCCTACCGGAACGAATAGGCTGCAGAAGAGGATGAGCCTCAGCAGTGGGATGCGTGGATGCCTGCTCCTCAGCACCCTGACTACTATCCAGGCTACTGACTGTTTACCAAGTTAGGCCAAAAGACTAAGCTTGGGGGAGTACGTGTTCCTCCCCGACATTATGTTCATGTTCACACATTTCATTCCAGTTGTCGGTGTCCACACTTTTTCATTGTATTATCCATGTTAAATTTATTTTTCTCGCTTTCTTCTTGTGTGTTTGAAAAACTTTAGAAAATACAAAAATATTTCCTACTTCTTTTTGATTTTCTTTCTAGAGTAGTTAGCCGTAGCACTAAAAAGAAAACCCAAAAAGATTTCTCTGTTCTTCTTTTGCTTGTTGGGAGCATTCCCGTGTAAATAGTTTTCCTAAAGATATTCATCCTTTTCCTATGAACAAAAATTCTGAAATTTTTAGTCCACAAATTTTTCTCAACAAAACTTCACAAAATTGATAGCAACTACTCATAGGGATACATAGATGCAATAGCAAGCATTCAAACTACTTAGAACTCTAAGAATTCAACATGCAAGCTCATCTACTGCAGCACCAAGAGTAGCTAATTATTCAAAATATGAACCACTAAAACAAAAACTAATTGGACAAACGGTGGAGTCACATACCAAGCAACAATCCCCCGAAACAGTTTCGGAAATGGAGCTTCGAGCAAAGAGATCGAAATCCGCGGGTTTGAGAGCAAGAACGCGCGACAGAGAGAGAGCAATGGAGATCTGTTTTCTGGAGGTAGGTGATGATGTGGGATGAAGATATAAGTGTGGGGGCTCACGTGGGGACCACAACCCACCAGGGCGCGCCTGGGGGTCCTAGCGCGCCCAGGTGGGTTGTGCCCACCTGGTGCACCTCCCTCTGATATTATTTGCACCAGAAATTCTTAAATATTTAGAAAAAAATCATATTAAATTTTCAGAGCATTATGAGAACTTTTATTTTTGGGTCATTTTTTATTGCACCAGAAATTAAGAAAACAGACAAAACATGGCATTTTATTTTATTTAACTAGTAAAAACATAAAACAAAAGATAGGGACAGAAGGTAGTGCTTACTAAATTCATCAACTTCATACCTCTAAAAAATGATCCATTAATAAGGTTGATCAAGTCTTATTAACAACCACTTTCGATTAGCATGAAACCGAAGAACTTTCGTAAATCACTAAGTTACCTCAACGGGGATATGAATGTCCCCGACAATAAGCATTTCATATTTCTTTTTAACAGTATGTAGAGGTATTAGAAAACTTCTAATAGTGATTGTCGGAGATTTTTCAATAACATTAATACCATTCACTTGGAATTGCTTCTTCGGTAAGTGCACCGTATGCTCATTACCATTGATATGAAAAGTGACCTTGCTTTTATTGCAATCAATAACAGCCCCTGTAGTATTCAAGAAGGGTCTACCAAGGATAATCGACATGTTGTCATCCTCGGGCATCTCAAGTATAACAAAGTCAGTCAAAATAGTAACATTAGCAACAGCAACGGGCACATCCTCACAGATACCGATAGGTATGGCAGTTGATTTGTCATCCATTTGCAAAGATATTTCAGTAGGTGTGAGTTTATTCAAGTCAAGTCTTTTATATAAAGAGAAAGGCATAACACTAACACCAGCTCCTAAATCACATAAAGCAGTTTTCACATAATTTCTTTTGCTGGAGCAAGGTATAGTTGGTATTCCAGGATCTCCAAGTTTTTTAGGTACTCCATCTTTAAAAGTATAATTAGCAAGGATGATGGAGATTCCAGCTTCCAGTATTTTTCTCTTATTGGTGATGATGTCTTTCATGTACTTTGCATAAGGAGGCATTTTCAAGATATCAATCAAGCGAGTACGCAAAAACACTGGCCTTAGCATTTCAGCAAAGCGTTCAAATTCTTCATCATATTTCTTTTTAGTTGACTTAGGTGGAAAAGGCATAGGTTTTTGAACCCACGGTTCTCTTTCTTTACCGTGTTTTCTAGCAATAAAGTCTCTTTTATCATATCGTGTATTCTTGGGTTGTGGGTTATCAAGATCAACTGCAGGTTCTATCTCAACATCATTATCTCGTTCTTTGTCATTGTTTGGTTGATTATCTTCATGAACATCAACATTATCTTTTTCATTATCAGAAGGTGAATGTTCATTACTAGACTGAGTTTCAGCATCGGAGATAGAATTTCATTATCATTATCAGGAGGTTTTTCTATTTCAGGTTCACTAGAGGCATGCAAAGTCCTACCATTTCTCTTTTTCTTCTTCTTTTTAGAAGGACTAGGTGCAGTGGTGTTGTTCCTTTGTGAATCCAGTTCCATTCTTTTTGCGTGTCCCTCAGGATAAAGTGGTTCCTGAGTCATTTTACCTCCTATAGTTGCAACTCTAACAGCAAAGTCAGGTATATTGTTATTCATTTCATCAAGCAATTCTCTTTGAGATTTAGCAACTTGTTCTAACTGAGTTTGTACCATAGAAGCATGCTTTCCCACACCTCTAACATCATTTGAGATTCTAAATAACAAGTCACTCAAGCGAGAAATCATATCAGAATTGTATTTCAATTGTTTCATAACATTTGCATTGAAGTGATCTTGCTTTCTAATATAGTTTTCAAACTCATAAAGGCATTGGCTAGGGTGCATATTGTGAGTATTGTCATTGTCATTGAACTTCATTAGAGAATTTACCTCTACCACCTTGGGTGGTGGTGGTGTATTAAGCCCATGTATTTCTTCAATAGGATGTAAATTTTTAACATCCTCAACTTTAATACCTTTTTCCTTCATAGATTTCCTTGCCTCTTGCATATCTTCAGGACTGAGATATAATATACCCCTCTTCTTCGGAATGGGCTTAGGCGGCGGTTCAGGAAGAGTCCAATCATCATAATTTTTCAATATGTTATTCAATAATTCTTCAGCTTGTCCAACAGTTCGTTCCCTGAAAACACAACCATCACAACTATCTAGGAAATCCCTAGAAGCATCGGTTAGTCCATTATAGAAGATATCAAGTATTTCATTTTTCTTAAGAGGATGATCAGGCAAAGCATTAAGTAACTGGCAAGCCTCCCCAAAGCTTGTGGGAGACTCTCTTCTTTAATTTGAACAAAGTTAAATATCTCCTGTAAAGCATCTTGTTTCTTATGAGCAGGAAAATATTTTTCGGAGAAGTAATAAATCATATCTTGGGGACTACGCACACAACCAGGAGCAAGAGTATTGTACCAAGCTTTAGCATCACCCTTTAATGAGAACGGAAATAATTTGAGAATAAAATAATAACGAGTCTTCTCATCATGAGTAAAAAGGGTGGCTATGTCATTCAACTTAGTAAGATGTGTCGCAACAGTTTCAGTTTCATAACCATGGAAAGGATCAGATTCGACCAAAGTAATTAACTCTGGGTCGACAGAGAATTCATAATCCTTATCATCAATAAAGATAGGTGAGGTAGCAAACTTAGGATCATATTGCATTCTAGCATTCAGAGATTTTTCTTTATACTTGCATAACAATTTCTCTAGATCATCTCTATCCTTACAAGCAAGAATATCTCTAGTTGTCTCCTCATTCATAACATAACTTTCCGGTACCTTAGGCAATTCATATCTAGGAAGGCTAGTTCTAGAAGGTGTTTCGGGAGTTTCAGTTTCAAGCTCATCATCAGATTCAACAACATCATGTTGTATTACTCTAGCAATTTGTTCATCAAGAAAATCACCAAGTGGCACATCATCATCATCAAGCAAGGTAGTAGCATCATCATAAGCATCTTTCATAGTAGAAGTAGCATCATCAATAACTTGCGACATATCGGGATTAATAGCATGTGGTGGTGTTGCAAGTTTACTTATAACAGAAGGTGAATCTAAAGCAGAACTGGATGGCAGTTTCTTACCTCCCCTCGTCTTAGAGGGATAAATCTTAGTCTTAGCATCCTTCAGATTCTTCATGGTGATAAATTGATAATAATCCCAAGTGACTCAACAAATATAGCTATGCTCCCCGGCAACGGCGCCAGAAAAAGGTCTTCATAACCCACAAGTAGAGGGGATCGCAACAGTTTTTGAGGGTAGAGTATTCAACCCAAATTTATAGATTCGACACAAGGGGAGCCAAAGAATATTTGCAAGTATTAGCAGCTGAGTTGTCAATTCAACCACACCTAGAGATTAATTATCTGCAGCAAAGTGATCAGTAGCAAAGTAGTATGATAGTTTTGATAGTAGTGACAGCAGCAATAGTAACGGTAACAGTAGTGACTTAGCAAGAACAATATAGGATAAATTTGTAGGCATTGGATCGGTAATTTGTTGGATGATATTCATCATGTGATAGTCATAACCTAGGGCGATACAGCACTAGCTCCAGTTCATAAATATATTGTAGGCATGTATTCCATAAATAGTCATACGTGCTTATGGAAAGAACTTGCATGACATCTTTTGTCCTACCCTCCCGTGGCAGCGGGGTCCAATTGGAAACTAAGGGATATTAAGGCCTCCTTTTAATAGAGAACCGGAACAAAGCATTAACACACGATGAATACATGAACTCCTCAAACTACGAGCATCACCGGGAGTGGTCCCGACTATTGTCACTCCGGGGTTGCCGGATCATAACACTTAGTAGGTGACTATAACTTGCAAGATCGGATCTAGAACATGGATATAATGGTGATAACATAAACAGTTCAGATCTGAAATCATGGCACCCGGGCCCAAAGTGACAAGCATTAAGCATGGCAAAGTCATAGCAACATCAATCTCAGAACATAGTGGATACTAGGGATCAAGCCCTAACAAAACTAACTAGATTACATGATGAATCTCATCCAACTCCTCACCGACCAGCGAGCCTACGAAGGAATTACTCACTCTCGGTGGGGAGCATCATGGAATTGGCGATGGAGAAGGGTTGGTGATGAAGAAGAACGAAGATCCCCCCACTCCGGAGCCCCAAACGACTCCAGATCTGGCCTCCCGATGAAAAACAGGAGGTGACAGCGGCTCCGTCTCGTGGATCGCGATAATTCTTTCTCCTTGATTTTTTCTAGAAAATATGATTTTATAGCATTGGTTTCAGGGTCTGTGGGGCCACCAGGTGGGGACAACCCACCTGGGCGTGCCTGGGAGGGCAGGCGCGCCCTGGTGGGTTGTGCCCACCCAGGTGCCTCCCTCCGGTGGCTCTTGGCTCCAGAAATTCTCTTTACTGATATAAAAAATCCTCGCAAAGTTTTGTTCCATTCCGAGAACTTTTATTTCTGCACAAAAACAACACCATGGTAGTTCTGCTGAAAACAGAGTCAGTCCGGGGTTAGTTTAATTCAAATCATGCAAATTAGAGTCCAAAACAAGAGGAAAAGCGTTAGGAAAAGTAGATAAGTTGGAGACGTATCATGTATTACCGAGAGGGCCCAGAGATACCTCTCCGATACACGGAGTGACAAATCCTAATCTCGATCCATGCCAACTCAACAGACACCTTCGGAAATACTTGTAGAGCATCTTTATGATCACCCAGCTACATTGTGACGTTTGATAGCACACAAGGTATTCCTCCGGTATCCGGGAGTTGCATGATCTCATGGTCGAAGGAATATGTATTTGACATTAAGAAAGCAGTAGCAATAAACTGGACGATCATATGCTAAGCTAATGGATGGGTCTTGTCCATCACATCATTCTTCTAATGATGTGATCCCGTTATCAAGTGACAACACATGTGCATGGTTAGGAAACCCTAACCATCTTTGATCAACGAGCTAGTCTAGAGAGGCTCACTATGGACATAGTATTTGTTTATGTATCCACACATGTAATTAAGTTTTCGGTCAATACAATTCTAGCATGAATAATAAACCTTTATCATGAATAAAGAAATATAATAATAACCAACTTTATTATTGCCTCTAGGGCATATTTCCATCAATTTATGCATGATAGTTATAGCTATTTCTCTCTGATATATCCGTTTGGTTTGGCCAACTAGATTGATTTATCTTTAGTGGGAGAGGTGCTTTGTGATGGGTTCAAGCTTGCGGTGCTCTATCCCAGTGACAGAAAGGGACAAGACACATATTTGTATTATTGCCATTAAGTATTAAACGATGGGGTTTATTCATATTACCTGAGTTTAGTTTGTCTACATCATGTCATCTTGCTTAAGGCGTTACTCTGTTTTTATTAACTTAATACCCTACATGCATGTTGGATAGCGGGCAATGGGTGGAGTAATAGTAGTAGATGCATGCAGGAGTCGGTCTACTTGTCTCAGACGTGATGCCTATATATATGATCATTGCCTTGAATATCGTCATAACTATGGGCGTTTCTACCAGTTGGCTAACAGTAATTTGTTTACCCACCGTATGTTATGTGTTCACGAGAGAAGCCTCTAGTGAAAACTATCACCCCCGGGTCTACTTTTATCATATATAAAACACAAAAATACATTGCTATAATTTTTCTATTTTATTTTATCTTTGCAATTTATCTATTTATCACTATATGATTTAATCCTTGCAAGTAACCGCCAAGAGGATTGACAACCCTCTTATTTGTGTTGGGAGCAAGTATTTGCTTTTGTGTGTGCATGTACTTCTAACAAGGTTCTGTGTGATTCTCCTGCCGAGTGTGTGATTCTCCTATTGAATTGATAACCTTGGTTCTTAACTGAGGGAAATACTTACCTTTACTGTACTGCACTCCTCTTCTCTTCGAGGAAATTCCAACGCAGCTCACAAGTAGCACACACCCTATTGGTCCATGGCGTACTCCAGCGGTGCCGACAATGGGGATGTCGACTCAGGAAAACATCTTCATAGATAACTTCTAAACTCCCCATCATTAAGATCAAATAGAGAGCACGCAATGTTAGACATCTCACCATACTATGTTATGGACAAAAAAGATGAAAGAATAGAAAACATCTCACCATGGCTTTTTTGACGACGTTGGTACTGAACACTGGCGTGGATACCAAATGCCACCAATATGACGCATTGCTAAAAGATCGTGGTGAGCTTTGGCGGACTCAACCTGGCACATTGATCGTGTGATGGATGCCACTACGCCTGAAGCTATAACAATGTCGGGAGGCTTGGATTTTCTAGAGAGATTGAGATGTTCACCAATGACGGTCGAATCTGACTGCATGGAGCTCATTCAATCATGTACAAGAATCATCAAAATTTGGAGTCCTTATAATGCCGTCCTAGCAGAAATCTTCCTTGTTGCAGGAGGATTGGATCGAGTTGTCCGTGGGGAGCTAATCAAGTTGCGCACAAGTTAGCTAATTATTCTTTTGTTTCAAATTATGTAATCTCCTGGGATGGTAATCCTTCGAGTTTTATTTTGGATGAGCTCTTGAATGACATAAGTTTACTACTCCAATAAAGTGCGCCAGAAGGCTTTCATTTAGAAAAATGGCTGCAATTTTTTTAATTCACATTTTTTAATGTACAAATAAAACTTGGAAGGCGGAAAGCATGCTGCCGCATTTTAATCTCCTTGATCAGCACGGTCAGCTTGGTAAGCTACCTATAAAATTTACAATCAATGATAAAAAAAAGATCATGTTGGGCTAAACAAGGTGCCTGCAAACGCGCGGGAGGCACGATAAAATCAGAGCGCTGTAGAAAAAAAAAAAGCAATATCGGCCTGGAATAATGTATGTTGGGCCGTGGCGCCATGTGCTGGTAAAAGGCCCAGTCAGACTCTTGTAACCCGGCTCACGTGTCAAACGCTGATAGGTCGCGTGTGCAGGACCGCAGCTATAAAATGCAAGGGGCTTCACCAACCCTAAAACCATCCCATCCATCGCACCCTCCCTCTTCATCCGGCCGCCGCAACAATTCCTCTTTCTCATCGCACTTTTTTTTGCTTTGTGTTTTATTTATGCTGCTTAGTTTGTGGAATTCAGATCGATTCTGTTTGTTTTGTTGATCCATCTATCAACTTGATGGATATTTATCTCTTTTGATTCTGATGTTAGTTATAGATCAGGATGTATTTGGGCTCTATATCATGAGTCAACAGCAGGCGCCGTTCAATGGCGTCCTGTCTGCCGCATGGAGCCTAGATTGATAGCCAGGAGAAGATTGTTTGGAGATCCATCTTCTTTTAATTCCAAGCCACAATATCTGGCGATACTTTGCTTCATTCGTTTGCATCTTGTTCCATCGTTGATTGAAAGGTTGTGACTTTTTTAGATTTGTTTTGAGACGGCTCAGACGAACGGGTGCTCGGTTGTATCCATGGACGAGTTGCCCTTTGCACAAAGTGCCGAGAGAGACGGACGGCCGCTTCACGATTGGATGGGCGCGTCGTGTGCTCTTGCCCCATCCAAATTTAAAGCGGGCATACTTCCCCCAATCGATCTCTGATTTAAGTTTTTCTTCATTTTGTTTGATTTTTCGTCCATCTTCTTTCTACATCACGTTACGTCCGTAATTCGTCAGATCTACCATCTTAAACTGTTCAAAAAAAAATCTGGTGGCACGTTCTGACGTAGGAGGAACTTAGTTAAATGGACTACCAGCACTTCTCAGACATCGCAACGGACAAGGCTGGGCGGTGTTTAGCCCTTTCTCCGGTTGCAATTGACAATGTTAGTTCTGATGTTCAACGGTTCCATGAATAATCATGCACACGTCTTAACGATCGGCACCATTTGATGGTAGATGAATATTCTGTTTTTGTACTACAAAATGAACCAAAAACTAACAGCTCAATGTCATCCCTCACATTGTTAATGAGAATTTTCCTGATGAAGGGTAAAAATGGAATATATATAATACGGAGTATTAATTTAGTACTCCCTCTGTTAACAATAAAATGCTTTGCATATTTTAATGTGGACTACATACAAATTTGCATGTTAGCAGTGGTACAATTTTGTGTGACCAGACAGCCATGGGAGTAAGATTCTTAGTTGCAAACATCCAACTGAACACCGAAAGTTTTAGCAGAAGCAATCTACTATGATCAGGAAGGTGCTGTTTAAATATTGTTACAATAAGGCTAATGGTGTGGCCCAATAGCTTGACACCATTGTTTTAGTACTACAGTGTGAAAGTACAATACTACCCCTGATTTGAAATTGACCGGGAGGCGTCTTCCTCCGTCGCTCCTCCCCTCCGCCAGGCTTCTCCGCCGTCGCTCCTCCGCTGGGCTCCTTCCCTGCCGCGGTCCGCAGCTGCCTTGCCGGCCGGCCGCCCTTCCCCGCCGCGGTCCGCAGCTGCCTTGCCGGCCGGCCGCCCTTCCCCGCCGTGGTCCGCAGCTCCCTCATCGGTCGCCCTTCCCCGCCGCGGTCCGCAGCTCCCCCCGCCGTGGTCCGCAGCTCCCTCATCGGTCGCCCTTCCCCGCCGCGGTCCGCAGCTCCCTCGCCAGCCGCCCTTCCCGCCGGCTGCCTGCTCCGCCACAGCTTTGGATCCTTCGCTGCTGGCCACAGATCCTTCGCCGGCCGCCTCCCCCCACTGCAATCAAGAGCTCAAGGTCAGCCGCTGCGCTGTCCACTTCTGCTGCTCCTCTCGTCTCTGCTCCTCTCCACTCCAATCAAGAGAATCTGCAAGTGATCCAAAAAACAGGTCAATTGATGTCAATTTGATTAACTAAATCATCCAAAAACCAGAATGATAAGTCCATATCCCAAGACCGGAATGACAAGTCCAGGTGTTCCTCAATTGAGGAATTTGATTAACTAAGTCATCCAAAAACCAGAATGATAAGGCCCCATGCTACTGTTGATCCCAATTTTGATGCATATCAATTGCTGTTTGAGTTCTCCAAATGAACAGGAGTACTCCTCAATTTTAATATGAAATCACCATGATAGGTCCTTAAGCCCTCCTGTCAAACAAAATAATGTATTGATCTTGAAATACTCCTGTCAAACAAAATAATGTACTCCTCTGACAGGAAGATCCTTAAGCCCTCTCTGTCAGGAAGATCTTTCATTGGCACAAAAGGGGTACCACGAAAACAAAATAAAGATTTGAGCATTTCACCCTTCACGGCATAGATGGAAGCTGGATCTTTCATTGGCACAAAAACATTTGAGCATTTCACCCTTCACGGCTAAAAGTATGTTACCACTGATCTTTCAAAGTCTCCGGATAGCCAAAACCCAAATCCCTTGCCTTAAGGAGAGTGCGGTCAGACTTCACTTTGGGCACGCCATCTGTATTACGCGTATGTCAGAAAAATATTGAATAAACAAGCATGTGAGAAACTTTGGCTCAGAGATGTGAGATAGAACCTACAGGTACAAAATAAAGCTAAGAAAATGAGCAGGGACTTACTGGAAAATGACAGAGTGAGTAAGCAGTAGGGACTTAAGATAAGAGAAGAGGAGAGGATAAGATAAGAGAAGAGAGGAGAGATAAGAAGAGAGACAGAAGAGATAAGAAGAGAGAAGAGAGGAAGAAGATGCTCCTGCAGAAGAGGAGTAGAAAGTTTCAGTTAATTAACTGAAACTACTCCTACAGAGAAGATACTGAGAATCTGAACTACTGCTAATCCTCTTGTTGCAAGCCAGCAAATGTGCTCACCAAATGGAGTATTCCCTCTCAAAATTGAACATTGGCATGTGTAACATTGTACTCCTAGCAAATGTGCTCACTAGATGGATTTTTATTTTCAGAACACATTGGTAAAACTGAACATTGCTAACACTGATTTTCATTGACAGAAGCAAAGAATGGTCATGTAGACATTCAGAAGTTAGGCAATTTGACTCGACAGTGTATACAAACAACAAGGAAGTGCCCTCTCTCTCTCAGAGCAGAGCAAACTCAAAACTGAAATGCATTTTTGCTCTCACAAAAGAAAAAGAGAGGGAGGACGGCAAGTGAGGCTCACAATGCATCGCAGTTGAAGTAGGACTCGCTGGTGATTTTCAATCGGCGCCCACACCACACGGTGCTCAGTCTCCTCCTACTGCCACCATATGGTCTCGACCTGGGTGAGCTCGGCCTCCACCACCCCGTGTCGCGCCGTGGTGTGCTGCCGGACAGCGAGCACCCGGCAACCCAGGCTGCTCACACTGGCGTACGGGCTCGTCGACCTGACGGACAATCACAAGAACAAAAGCAAATTCAAAGCCTGAAACAGATGCACAAGCAGCAGCAGTAGTGCACAATAAACACACGAGCACAATGAACTCCAGATAGCCCTAAACTTTTATTCCATTACTGAACACTGCAAGGTGATGTTCTGAAAGTTTAGGAGTAGTAACCATTTTAAGCCAAAGGCACAATGAACACACGAGCACACACGAGCACAATGGTTACTGAAATTTATCATAAGCAGCTGCATGCATCATCTACTCCTAAACTTTCAGAGTACACGCCGTACAAGCCGCCCTACAAGCAGTAGTACTCACAAATTTACAGAAATTTATCCAGTGTACTCCTAAACTTTCAGAGTACAAAACTTCATGCATCATCTCTGAAATTTACAGAAATTTATTCAGTGATATGCAGGCCAGCGGCGGGTGGGTTACCTAATGTGCAGGCCAGCGGTGGGCGTGAGGTAGTCGGAGACTCCTTCTCTGGCAACGTCGTCTCGGCATCCCACACGGCGCGGTCCTCGCGGGACTGCACCAACCCGTCGCCGGCAGTCCTGCTCGTCGTGGCCTCGTGGCTGTGGCTGCTCCTGTCGGCCAGCGGCGCGCTGGCGGACGGCGGCAACGGCAGTGCGTGCCGCCGTGCCCTGTCCCTGGGACGCCGACGCCGACGACGTCGCCGACGGAGTTCCCATTCTGCCCGCAGCGGCCGCCGGCGGTCGGGCCCTTCCCCTGCGCAGCGAGCCGGAGATCCCCGCCACCCTGAGGAAGGTGGAGCAGCCGCGCTTCAGATCCAGCCGCCGGAGATCCCCGCCACCCTGAGGAAGGTGGAGCAGCCGCGCTTCAGATCCAGCCGCCGGAGTGAAAATGAAATCTTGAAGAGGGAGAGGCGACGGCGTATGGCAACATGGAAAGGCGGCGACGACGCGAGAGGGAGAGGCGGAGGCGCTGCGTGCGGGGTAGAGGCGCCGGCGACGCGTGCGACGGAGAGGCGCCGGTGGCGGTGAGCTAGGGGTTCGGGAGCCAGCGAGCGAGTGGCTGAGCTGAGCGAGCAAGAGAGTGGGAGGGTAGTTTCGGAAACGACAGAAATGTCGTAACGCGGCGGAAATTGCACTAGAAACTCCCAACGACAATTATTTCGGAACGGAGGGAGTACTAAATAAGTTTGTAACTTGGTCAATTTTCATCTCATCGAAATGTATTTATATCGTCAGATATAAACTCTCTCTTTTTGAACCCACAGAATTTCATAGATTGGCAGCAACGTACGTATACAGCCTTACATTGCAGATCGGAAGAAAGTTAAGCTACTGCTGCATCAAGGCAAGAACCACTGCCTGAACCTAAACATTTGAACCTGGAAGAAGAGTTTTGAGTGGTGATGTGCTCGGAAGTTGTAGCTCCTATTGATATGATAAATTCTTTGTAGCATCAAAGGCTGAAGAAGCTGTGATACATCATCATTATTGCTCTAAATGTGCACTAACCAACTGTTCAGGGATAAAAATGAATGGAATAACACAAAAAACACTTTCGGTGTTGAGCTGAGCAAATCACAGTAACTAGAAACAACTTTGTGCCTCTGACTTCAGTTGGAATTGATAATGACCACCACAATAAGAAACATTTACTATGCAGTTGAGGCATCTTACTCGGATGAGATGAAAGGCACATAGATTGCTAAAGAGAACGCATAAAAACAGTTCAGAGAATGCAGGCAGCCAAAGATCTTACTACACAGTAACATATTCCACATAATGTTCTTCCTCTCAGACATGGGAGGCAGCACACTCCAGCAACTCAACATAATCACACAGTTGACAACCTTTCTGCCCACTACACCATAATACATGATTATGGTAGCATTTATATGCACAAATCTACCAGTAGTTCATTCTACAAAGCAGAAGGAATGTATACATACGATCAACGAGAACAACAAGGCTGCTTGCTTTATCAGTAGAGCCATTGGACGGAAGGACCCGAACGAGTTTGCAAACACCTGTTATTTAGATTGGTGGGATGTTTGAAAAAGAGAAGCCCTTGTATCCTTTGTATGCGTAGTAAGCAATTCTTGTGTAGTAGAATCCAGGGATGAACATTACAATGCCCAAAACCATGAAGAAGATTCCTGTTCCAAAGAGATAGTTGCAGATGTTTGAGTAAGGGGCAAAAATTCCAGCGGCAATTATAGACAAAGTTTATTCAAGCAGATATCTTCAGAAGTGCTACTGAAACATTCATATTGCATCAATACTTAGAATGAGAGTCAAAGTGCAAGCAAAATGTCCAAGCTTTTGCTTTGCAAATCAAAACATTTTATTTTTCAGTTTCACATGTACAACTGACATCCTACCATAAAGCCACACCATGATTACATATATTAGAGATGAGAGGAATATTGGGATTGTTTTTTAATAACCTAACTATAGTCTATACTACACTTCGTAGTGGTGATGAGAAGCTCTTAGTACCCACTCTCCGTAGTTCTCACTGCTGGGTTTCCTGGAGCACTTCACTATGAACATTGTGCAGTTTGAATACAAGCACCCCTAATTTGAGCCCAAAGTACTAGAGACCTCAGAAAACGCAAGCATCTCATACACACCTAAATTTTCCTAAGGCCTTACAAATGCCCACATATTTCTCAGCAATCACTTGGTCATACTCATATATACCAGAAAAATAAGTCACCTATCCAGCTCCCAAACAACTAGTACTACGGAGTAAATACTATGTCTCAGCCAAATAAACCTCAATCAATTCCTCTCTCACAAGTCACAACCTTAGAAATACTACTTCTAGCCATGAATTACTAGTAGCTCTTAAGACACTCATACAGCAGTAGTTAGAAAACTGCAAAAACACGCGGAGGAATTGATCCCGAGCTCGTATGCTCCCGCATGAACAGTAAAATCGAAAAAATATCAAAAAAATTCAAAAAATTCCAAATTTTTTTTGGGAGAAACATTGACAAAAGTTCTAAGTGCCTGCCAAAATTCGTCGCGAAATCACATTCCTAGAAGGCATGGCAAAAAAAACAAAAACAGTACTCTAAAAAAGCTACTTTCAAAAGCATTTTGAAGCACTGAATTTGTTTTTTTTTGCCACGCCTTACAGGAATGTGATTTCATGATGAATTTTTGCAGGCACTTAGAACTTTTGTCAATGTTTCTCTCAAAAAAAAATTGGAATTTTTTTGAATTTTTTTCGATTTTACTGTTCATGCGGGAGCATATGAGCTCGGGATCAAAAGATGACTTTCGAAAAACTTCAGGGTCCTAGATGCAGTAACAATTCTTCTTATAGGCATATAGGGAAAGAAGAAAATGGAAGCGGAGAGGGGCGAAAAGAGATTCGATCTCACCGTGCGCGGTGTCACCGCCGACTTGGTTGGCGGCCATGAAGAGGCCGGCGACGACGCCGAGGGCCCCGAAGGCGAGGAGGGCGGCGGCGAAGGCGATCTCCTTGACGGGGGCGCCGCGCGGGCCCCCTACGGCCCCGCCGACGAGGTCGTCCTCGTCGGTGATGGAGAAGGCGTGGTCCACGTAGGCCATGCCGGGCCGGGACTAGCTAGGGTTTCTCGAGGTGGATTCGCGTGCGGATCGTCGTCGCAGGTTGGTGGTGGTCTGGTTGGGGACGGAAGATGCAGCGCAGGGGAGAGAAGGGGGAGAGATCGGCTTAGTGGGTCGCTTGCGGAAGCAGATTTGGATCGGATTGGACGGGAGCGCCGGGTCAACCCGTTGTAGTATACGACGCGACCGCGATGGGCTACAATTCCGAGGCGAGTCTTTTGGAACCGGGCCTGGCAAAGCCCAGTTAAATAGGAGTAAGCTGGTTTTGGAGGTGAACTACGGGGCGGCCCATGTGCCGGGCAGGAAGCCCCTTTGTTGTTGGTTTTTTCGTGAATTCAAAAAATATTTCATGAATCGAAAAATGTTTGGAAAATTATAAATCCTCACAGATTCAACAAATGTTCATGATTTTTAGAAAAATCATAAATTTTCAAAAAGTGTTCATGAATTTCTATAAATGTTCAAACATTCAAAAAATGGTTGAGAATTTCAATAATTCTTCCCAAATTCAAAAAATTTCCGCAGATTTAAAAAATCATGAACACAAAAAATGTACGTAAAAAAAGCTCAGGAATTCCAAAAACTGTTCCCAAATTTCAAAAAATATTTCCCGGTTCAAAAATGTGTTCCCGAGTGCAATTTTTTTATGCAATTTCAAAAAAAGTTCATGAATTCGTAATTTTTCAGGATTTAGAAATATGTTCAAGAATTTGTGAAAAATGTTCACGAATTTTAAAAAAATGCATGATTTCAAAAAACGTACATGAATTTCAAAAAATGTTCACTCGTTTGAAAGATGTTCGCAAGTTGAAAAACAAAAAGGAATAGTAAAAAATAAATTAAAAGGTAAAATGAAGAAATGAAGAAAGAAAAAAGTAAAACATGGGAAAGGAAAAAGGAAATAGAAAAAGAAAAAAGAAATTAAGAAAAGAAAGGAAAAGAAAAACATATTCAGGGAAGTTTCACCTTCCCAAAACAAGTGGAGATGAAATTGGAAAATGGGCCGACCCATACAAAAAATAGCGCGTGAGGGGGGTACCCGTTTCCGCGCTTCCTGGCGACCTACGCGCGGAATAGGTAATCTTGTTTTGGAGCCCGCTGTTTGCGATGTGAAGGTTTTTCGTA
This sequence comes from Triticum aestivum, assembly GCF_018294505.1. NCBI lineage: Eukaryota > Viridiplantae > Streptophyta > Magnoliopsida > Poales > Poaceae > Triticum > Triticum aestivum. Next base: position 134,292,955 of record NC_057811.1, on the reverse strand, counting down.
GGTAATTGCCTGTTGCAACATATGCGTCAATATATTCCAATAGGATAGGCTTTTTTACGGGTCTCTCATTTATACATTTAATAGAACAATGCTCGTGCATTGCAATAGACTATACATATTTTAGTACGCCAGCATGTGATTTAAAAACCCGCTCATATTAATGTGATCGTATAAATAAATGTTTATCAAATCGTGTCCGTGATTGTGTAAATAATGTATATCGAATATTGTCCGTGATTGTGTAAATAAATGTTTGTAAGTAAACTAAAATGAAATTGGTGCAGAAGGTAAGTAAATTATGGTGATTGATTAGCGTACGGGGAAGGTGTGAAAAAGGGTGCGGTGGGACTAAAAACCTGGTTGAACGAAAAATACCCCGATGAAGAAACGTGGTGGGAGGGAGATCCGGTTGACAAAGTGTTCTGGTGGCAAGGAAAGGAACGTACTCTTTTTAAGTAGTAGAGATAACACTACATTTTAGTGTCTTTTCCTACAAAACACCTTGATTTACCTGACATTTTATTGGTATTGTAATGACATAGAAAAAATGACTTCAATTGTCGACTAAATTAACACTTGGGATAATTGAGGCATTTTAAAAAAATACAATAATAGTCATATAGAGATGGGAGGAGAAAAAAAAATTGGGAGGGGGAAGGGGGCTAGGAACAATGTACCTAGGGAAGGTCGGACGAAGGAAGGAGTAAAATTAAACATGATTCTTTTTAAGCATGAGAGTATGATCTCTCAATCTCTAACGTAGGCTCAAGTTCTGCAAACAAAACTAGGGTTAATCGGTTCAGGAAAAAAGGGGAAAAGCAACGACAAACATTAGTCGGCTGGAACGGAAAACATTAAGCCACTCAAGTGTCAGATCTATTTTAAGTTCCAAATTTGGGCCTTTTGACCATCCCAACATAAAATTTTGCATGCATTTTTTCTCACACATAACATGTATCCCCACTCGCGTAAACAATCAGACAAATATTGCAACGTCTCAAATGTGACCACATAACAAATAGTTATATGTATGCAACAATACCCCGTTCATTACAACAAATCGTTGAAAATGCATCGCAATTCACATGATATGAAGACTAACATATCTGAAATTCTGAACAACACATGCAACAGCAAAGAGACACATGTGCAACACGAGAAAACTCCCATTGAAGCATAGATACAAAAATCATGGCAACACGTTACTCGTTTGTACACTGTCGTGGTATTCTCACGGGGGGGTGTGAATCGACAGATGCCACAAGGGCTTTGTGTGAGGGTAAGACTGCTGCTGATAGGACCGGGAGCGGGTATGCGAGTAGCACGCGGTAGTTTACCCAGGTTCGGGGCTCTCCGGAGAGATAATACCCCTACTCCTGCATGTCTGTGTATCTGTAGTATATCTGGTACAGGGTTGCTCCTGGAGCTGTATCTGAGATCAGTGCCAAGTGCATCTGATTTGGTATATGCATATAGGGCATGCTAGTGGCCGGCCATGCTCATGGCCGTGAGTGTGCGTGAGAGTGAGTGTGTGGATGGATGGATGGATGGCTCCTTTTATAGTGTGAGGTAGCTTTGTATCTAAGCTATGTGGAGGTATGGGAGCAAGGCATGGTGCATGTCATGCTTGTCCCCTAGGTCACTTCATGAATAGTGCCAGGGGACAAGTGACACTATACATGACGGTGTCGCGGTACGGTTGTCTTGTCCGCGGTATGGCCGTCTCGTCGGTGTCTTGTCGATGCCGGGTCGGACTGCAGTCGGCAGCCGGCTAGTCGGTGCAGTCGGTCAGCTGGCAGCCGGCCGGGCAGCCGGCCGGGTGGAGCAGTCGGACGGGGAGCCGGCAGGAGCGGCCGGGCAGTCGGACCGAGGGGCTTTGCTAGCCCCGATGTCTTGAAATATTGTCTTGCCGTCTTCGGGATACCTGTGTCCAATTACTCCGACAGTAGCCCCCAAGCCTCCGGGCAACTTGGCAAAGTCGGGCGGAGGTTTTTTCGCGAGTGTTCATGGAAATGATCATGCAAAAGACAAAGTTAGTCCATGCAGATATATCGAATGATTGCTTTTTAGCACTGCAAGTTTTATGCGGAGGGTGCCAACTCGGTTTCGTCCGAGCCCCCTTCAATCTTTTTCATGTTCCCTCCGCTCTTTGGCTTGTGCTCTCGCTTGCCGGACAGCCGCTCTGCGGTCTGTGGCTGAGAGTGGGCCGCGGAGTGGAGTGTACAATACTCAGACTCTGGGAGCGAATTTAACCGAGTAGATACTCATAAAGAAAACGGTCGGGTCGCCCGAAGCGTTTTTCTTCCCGGACGTTTTTCGCGTGGGTGGCCTCCAGCGTTCACTCTTGCCAGTCGGACAGCCGCTCTGCGGTCTGTGACTAAGAGTGGGCTTTTCATACCGCGCACGCTACTAAGCCGTCTGCGGGAACTAACGTCTCAGGCCAAGCGGCCAGCCCCCGGGCCAACTCTGGCTGGCGCCGGGGCGAACAGTGATGCAACTGTAATGAAATGCGGAGATAGTCCCCGAGCATCGCTCGGGGTTATCCGTGCTCTCGCGGTGGAAAAATCTGCGGGTGAGGAGCTCACATTGGTTTTCGTGTAGCCGAGGCGGAGTTTGCCAGAGAGAGCCGGCGCACCCGCTGGGTGTAGCCTTCGAGCCCCTGGCCGCTCGAAGGAGGGTCCTGGCTAGTCAGGCGGCGAGGTGTCTTACAGCACCCTTTTCTTCTTCTGCCGGCTGCTGGCAGCCGGACGAAACTCTTCTCTTGTCTCCGTGGGGGCGCGCCAGCGCACCCACTGGGTGTAGCCCCCGAGATTCGGGCCGACTGCTGAGCAGTCGGGCCGGATCTTCCGGCAACAACTTTGTCTTCTTTCCTCGCGGGGGCGCGTCAGCGCACCCGCTGGGTGTAGCCCCCGAGATTCGGGCCGACTGCTGAGCAGTCGGGCCGGATCTCCCGGCGACTACTTTGTCTTCTCTCCTAGCGGGGGCGCGTCAGCGCACCCGCTGGGTGTAGCCCCCGAGATTTGGGCCGAGGTTCGACCAGCCAGGCGTC